>NW_022881566.1:0-359668 GCF_004382145.1 Drosophila mauritiana
GCGTTACGGATGTGTAGTGTTAAAACAGTACACAAATATATTGTAACCATATGTCCAGTCAGTTTTATCTACTGATATATATGAACGAATGTACTCATTGAAGGTTCGATGACTTCTTTCAACGGTACCTAATGTCTGGTGGTGGTGTGCTGTAGACGTTATATTGTCTATTCTCAGATATTTGCATAAGTCGGCTATAATGCTATTCTTGTATTCTGTTCCCATGTCCGTAATGAACGTCTTCATTGGACCGTACTTCAGAATGAATGATTCAAATATAGCTTTTGCGACTGTATTTGCATTTTTGTGGGAATTGGTATGGCAACTAAATATTTTGTTAAGTCACAGATTAGAGTGACTGCATATTCATTACCATTTTCCGATTTGGGTAGTGGACCTATAGTGTCTACTATCACTCTGTCGAAAGCGCAAGTTGGTGTTTCCGTTATTGTAAGGGGTGTTTTTGTATGCGTCGTTGTTTTAGACGTAAGGCATTTTTGACATTTATTAACGTACTCTTTGATATGACGTGTCATATTTTTCCAATAATAATGTCTTTTAATTTTTGCTAGCGTTCTTGTAATGCCTGTATGACCTCCTTGAATTGGATCGTCATGGTATGTAAACAGTATCGCTTCTTGATCTTTTTGATCATATATTTGGGTCACCGGCTTGAGTAGCGCTACTCTCAATATTTTCAATAATTTATTGCCCATTTTTTTAAAAGAGTCTATTGAAATTGTTTCAAAGATCTTTTCGCTCGGTGCCACTTTGAGTTGGCTGATCTCATGTATACCGGCTTGTGTTTCAAGCCTTTGGAAGAACTGACCTAAGTCTAGAATTCCATTGGTGTACAGATCGCTAACATCAATTCTTGCTATAACTTTATTTCCATGTTTGAATAAACATTTTGATTCAGTTATTCGCAGAGTCACTACTTTTCGTATTTCGTCATTATTAATGACTTCATATACGTTGGGCTTAGAAGCGTTAACAAGAGTTTCTTCTTGTTTATTTATATTAGTATCTGCGCAGATATTTTTCTGTTTACTTTGCTGTCTTGTAGTGACTTTTAGTACATTTGCTGATATGTCTTTCAGCTCGTTTATAGTGATACGTGACAGTGCATCTGCCACAAAATTATCTTTTCCCTTTAGGTATTCTACAGTGAAGTCGTATTCTTCAAGCTCTAGTCGCATGCGAGTTAATTTTGAACTGGGATTGGTCATAGAAAATAGATATGTTAAAGGTCTGTGATCTGTTTTGATTGTGAAATGTTTGCCATAAATGTATGGTCTAAAATGGGTAATTGCCCAATGAATTGCCGCTAACTCTTGTTCCGTTGTACTCTTATTGCTTTCCCCTTTTGTAAACGAACGTGATGCATAAGATATTGGGAGCTGAATTCCGTCTCGGTTCTGGGTTAAAACCGCTCCACAAGCTTGTTTACTAGCATCCGTTATGATGCAAAATTCTTTGCGAAAATCAGGATATTGTAATAATGTGGGGTGCATAAGCTTTTCTTTAAGGTATTCGAATGCGTTTTGGCCTTCGCTTGACCATTCAAAAGGAACATTCTTTTTACATAATCTAGTTATGTGCCGTGAATAGTCGGCGAAGTTCTTTATAAATCGACGATAATAGTTGCAGAATGCTACAAATCGTCTTGCGCTGTCTGCATCGTGAGGGACAGGATAATTTTTGATGACGTCATATTTTTTGTCATCTGGCAAAACTCCTTTGTCTGTGCATTTGTGACCTAGGAATGTCACTTCATGCATGAAAAATGAACATTTTTCCGGATGCAACTTTAGGTTATGTTTCCTACATATATTAAAAACATCAGTTAAGTTTTTAATCATGTGTTTTTCGGAACATCCTATCACCATTAAGTCATCCATATAAAGGAATGCCTGAGAAGGTTCTAAACCAGAGAATGATATAGTCATCATTCTCTGAAATGAATTTGGTGCTATTTTGAGACCAAATGGTAATCGCGTGAAGCGATATGAGCCATTGCTTGTTGAAAAAGATGTTATATTTCTTGAGTTTTCTTCAAGTTCTATTTGATGGAAACCTGACATCAAGTCAAGGCATGAAAAGTATTTAGCTCGACCTAGTTGATCTAAAATGTCATCAATTCTAGGGAGTGGGAATTTATCAGAAAGTAGTTTCTTATTAATTTGACGATAGTCAATTACTAATCGCCATTTCTTTTGTTCTGAATTCGGTAATGATTTTTTCGGAACTAGCAAGAGTGGGCTGTTATATTCAGATACAGATGGTTCTACGATTTTGTCGTTAATTAATTTCCCTACTTGTTTTTGAATTTCTTCGATATGGCTATGCGGGCTTCTGTAGTTCTTAATATAAATGGGTTCATCATCTTTAAGTCTTAATGTTTGTTTATAAAAATTATTTGTTGATATTGGTTCGGTTTCCAGTCCGAACACATCACTATACTTTGTGCAAAATTCAGTTAATTGACTTTTAAATTGTTCTGGAAAATTTTTCTTCAGTAATGATAGTACTTTTTCGCTTCTATCTTCTAGATTGGTATTATGAATGTCATAATCTTTAAGATTTTCATATTTGATTTTGTTTACTTTGACCATTTGGTCGAAATTAGTGGTATTTAGAAGTCGAATATATACATTTTTTGATGCTGCTATTGTATTCGCAACATAAATTCCATTATGTATTTCCTGATTAGGAACGAATATTTGATCATTTACGCTATTGATGTCTATTTTCCGAATAACTTGTGATCTGGCTGGCAGAAGAACTGTATTGTTGCCAGCGCTATATGTTATTGGGACATATATTGGATAATTTAAATTTTGGGGTCTAATTATAAACCAGTCTTCACTTGGTTTGAAGTCAAGTTGGCAATTGAATTTTTTTATAAAGTCAATGCCTATTATTCCATCACATGGTATTGAAAAATTTGAGTTTACCAAATGAAATTCATGTGGAATAATATATTTTGTTGATTGAAGATCTATTAGGGTTGTTCCTTGAGACTTTATTACACCTTGGCCTATGCCTTGGATGTTTATTATTTTGTCATCCTGAATTTTGAAGTTATCTGAATTAACTTTTAAAAGTGAGATATCTGCACCAGTATCAATGAGAAATGTTAACTTGTTATCAGTTGAATTATTGTAAAAAGTTACGAATATATTAAGACTATAATTGATGGAATGAACTCTAGCATTTATTGATTGTTTCCTAAAGGGGTCTGTGAGTTTTCCGACGTGTTTTGCGTCACTCTCACATTGTTGGTATTGTAACCTTGGTTGGAGTTGCCGCGGCCTCTACCTTGGTTTCGGCCTCGTCTTCCTCCACGGTTGTTATAGTTATTACTATTATTGTTGCCTCGGTTGTAATTGTTGCCATTTCTGCCGCGATTATAACCTCGGCCCCCTCTATTATTGTTATTTGCACCTCGTCGATAATAGAGTACAGTGTTACTCTGACCTGTTATCTCCGTGCAGCTGTTTACAAATTTAGATATGGCATCATTCATGTTTGTGAATGTGCCTGCTTGCATGATAAGTTTTACCTTATCAATGGAGCAATTTTTCGTCATGGCCTTTACAGCTGTGGTAGTGCTGTATTTATTGGCAAGAGTTTGGCCTAAACCTTCACTGATATAGGCGCCTTCAAGGGCCTTTGTCAGTTTCTCCACCTCTTGGGTGTATTGGTTGGCCGTTTTACTCTTTTGTTGGAGACTGAGAAGCTTAGCTGATATAACTTCTACCGATTCTCCTTTAACTGCACTTGACAGTTGAGTAATGATTGCAGCAATTGTCTGCTCATTACTTATGAGGTTTCTTGCATGGCCTTTAAGTTTGGTTTTTATAACCGAAACAGCTAGAGACTCATGCTCACCTTTGATTGTATCTACAATGTTTAGAGCATCTATAAAACTTGTTAAGTTTTCAGCCTTACCGTCAAAGTCGGGTATAAGCTTTGATGCTGTATTCAGAAAATCAATATTGGACTGTGCCATTATGTTTTCTGTTTTAAATTTTTCCTGATTAGTGTCTTCAGCTAATGTTAATATAGCTGGGATTGTTAGGTTTAGTAGGTCTTTATCCTCGATGTCGGTATATTTTTCTTCCGACTCGGTGACCTCTAAATCGATTTCTTCTGGTTCTATTGATTCAGATTGTTCGTCTGTATCAATCGTTAAAGGGGTATTTAGTATTGTTGGAATTGAAATTTCCAAACTAAATTTCCTTTTAACCGCTATCAAGTTTAATCGAAGTTTGGTTAATAGTCTTGATAACTTAGACCAGTGTTCAGAATTAAGTGTTTCTCTATGTTCGTATATTAGTGTTCGTGCTTCATTAAAGCAGTCGACTAATGTAGATGCATGTTTTTTAATTGTTTCAGCCTGTATAGGCCTATTGGGCGATAAGCATTTATATGTCTTATCGAATTTAGTTTTAATATTTTTAATTGTTGTGCATATTTCATGCCATTCCATGCTCTAATTCTTACGAACTGTTATTATTTCTGTTGATCCTAGTATTGGGTTTGATATTTCTACAACTTCTGCGATAACATTTGGTATTGAATTTAATACCATGATTTCTTGTTCTCTTTCCAACCCGAACATTGGAAAGAACTCGCAGTTGTAGGTGTTAATGTATAATATTTGCAACTCGTAAAGGCTTACGGGTTGCTCGGCAAGTATAAAATATAGTCTACTTGCGAAGTGGGGGTCTCTACTTAATATTTCATTTATAGTATGTTTGATATTCTTTTTTTTTTTTTTATATATATATGTAAAGATAATTTCTATTTAATTGAATATTCGAAATTTGTACGCAGGGTACTACTTTAGACCTTATCTAGGTCCAATGCCTTACTCAAGTATTTCTTCTTGAGGCATCTGTTATGTAGTTTGTACAATTTCGTTATCATACTCGCACATAGCAGTACTACTATTATTATGAGGAGTACCGTAATTATTTTAAGTTCGGGCTGTGATACCTGAACTGTATTGATTACGTTTGCGGTGGAGTCCGCTATATTGGAATTTTTGTCTAACATAGTAGACAGTTCCGAAATGATTGTCTTTAGGGGGTCTATCTTCGGTATGGAATTATCTTTAATGCTCATTCAATTTTAATGACATGTAATATAATTGTTTTACTTATTAGGTTTCCTAATTTTATTTCTAATTTTTATTTGATTTGCCTAATTTTAAATTGAAGAGAAAATTTATTTTAATTTGTGTCGAATATTTTTATATATTCAATGAAACGTTTTTTTTTTTTTTTGAAGTATTATATATAATGTTATTATATATAATATGAAAAATAAAAATCTATTTTTTCTTGTATTTTTAGAAAGAAAATTCTCTTTAAGAAAGTTATTTTTTTTTTTAATCCATTTTTAAAATGTTATTCATTTAAATTTAAAATGTAAAATTTATTTTTGAAATAGAAAATTTAAAGTTGTTAAAGTTACACAAATTATTTGCAACTGAGTATATATACTCAGTGCCAGAGACATGGAAATTTGATAGTGCTAATGTGGTTGGCTCACAAGTCACAATTTACAATTCAATAGGATTTTAAAAAAAAAATCTCCAACCACATTTTTTAGTATAAAGCCTAGCATAAAGTTTTGTTAGTATTTCCAAGCAGCGGTTTCCCGCCTCGGCTTGGGTTTATTTTAATTCTAAGGCAAATTGGGGCATTTGCATTTAAGCAGCCCGTTTGCGTGTCTTCGCACTTTGGCGAAGTTCTTGTTCAATGGCTTCCAAACGCTCTTGGTAGCGTTGTCGTGCTGATTCTTCTTTTGCCAACTGGGTCATTTCCTTGACCAGTCGGCGTTGTTGTAGTAGTTTAATCCTCCGTCCTGAGCGTTTGTGCTTTCGTAGTTGTTTCTTCTCCTGCCGTGCCCGGTACTCAGCTACTGTGAGTGGGCGTGGTCCATCGGCGTTGTTTAACTGCAACGCTTCCTCTAGCGTTGGCTGGTCCCGTTGCACTTGTGGTTGTGCATTGGCGAATTGTGGCTCGTCTGCCATCAATCGCCGCTTGTTCTTCTGTGTGTGCTGTGTTTGCGTGTTTTTGTGCGTTTTTGTGTGTGTTTTTGTGTGTTTTTGTGCTTTGTTTGTTTCAATTGAACATATATTTGCATTTAATGCGTCCAAGTACTACAAGTACATTTTAGTTATGTTTGTGTGTTCACACGTTGAATATAATAGGCACAAAATGTTGTTTTTTTTTTTTTTACACAAACACAATACACGATACATAATCACAATACACAGAGGCACAACACAGAGGCAGACTCGAGACCAAGTCACGGTCGCCATGTAATAAGTAATAAGTAATAGCTCAGTGTAATAGATATTGAATAGCTCAGAGCGTCTGTTCCGTTTGAATCGTTTTATTTGAATGAATCCTATGTTGCTGTCTTTGGGTACAGCTACCCGTACATGGTGTTCTTACATATTGTACATATTGTATATACATATACATGTGTATGCAGAAGGCATACATATGTTATGTATGGCTTGACCACTTGAGCTGCTAAGTGCATGCTCAGCATTCTCACGCTCCGCGATCGGCTTATGTATAAGCGTTAGATCGTATTTCATTGGCTGGAGTGTTTATGTAAGTGCATGTGGTCTTTGATGTGAATTATGTTTATTTGTGTTTGCAACAAAGTGTCACAATGTATGTACGTTACTTATATATATGTAGAGTAGAGTTATAGTGAGGGTAGATACACTACACTACACCGAGTGACAAACTTTGCTTTGGAGGCAATGGAGGACAAGATGTATACAACAGCTGTATTCATGGATATACAACAAGCCTTTGATAGAGTTTGGCATGATGGTCTTCTAAGAAAGCTTAAGACCATTTTGACGCCACAGCTATTTCTTCTTATCAAAAGCTTTCTATCGAACTGACAGTTCAGTGTGGTTGTCGATGGCGACAAATCGTCTACGCGTAAAATCTCAGCAGGCGTACCCCAAGGCAGTGTTTTAGGCCCGACTCTTTATTCGCTGTATACTTCTGATATGCCAGATTCCTGGTGCTGTAGAGAAGTTGATGGTCAGGAGTACAAGCATAAGTGATGCCACCAGGGGCCTACAGGAATATGTGACGGCCTTCGAGAAGTGGGCAACGGAATGGAATATCGGAATATAAAAAACTCTCATTGGCAAATAAAGTTCGCCTTTATAAATCCATCCTGACCCCAATTTGGAAGTATGCGTTGCAAATATACGGAATTACGGCCGGAACTAATCTGAATAAAATAAGAGTTGCTCAAAGTAAAGTAGTTAGATCACTATGTAACTCCCCCTGGTACATGAGAACCAGAGATATTGAAAGAGATCTTAATATTCCAAAGATAGGCGATGTATTGAGGACTCATGCGGAAAGTTTTATCCGGCGACTAGGTTCCCACCCCAACACCCTGGCGAGAAGGCTTATCCATACCCCGAAAAAAAGAAGGCTAAAAAGATTCCACCCACATGATCTCCCATCGAGATTATTATAATTATTTGTTCATGGAAAAGAAATCAATCAAGAATTTGTACCCATGTCTGTAATGAACGTCTTCATTGGACCGTAAGTAAGAATAAAAGATTCGAAAATTGCTTTAGCGACTACTACTAAGGTACTACTACTTTACTACTTTACATCGTCATTATTGATGACTTGGTATACGTTGGGAATTAAAGCTTTTTCTATTGATTGCGTATGCAGTTCAGATTTGTTTGTTTCTTCTGCGCAGGATTTTTGTCTACTTTGTAATCTTGTAGTTACTTTCATAATATTTCCGGTTATACCTTTTAATTCTTTGATGGTTATTCTTTATAAAGCATCAGCAACATAATTTCTTTTTTATTCTCAGATACTCTACAGTAAAATTACATTCCTCTAGTTCAAGTCTTATACGAGTCAATTTTGATCCAGGATTGGTAATTGGGTGGGTGTTCTATTCTAGTTTTTACTGTAAAATGTTCACCATAAATATAGAGATTTTTTTTTTTTTTTTGTCGCACGGGTCCCACGCACCTCCCGCCCAACCGACCGAGGGGCGCTGCCGTGTATCGTACGGCTCGATTCGCGAGAAGATATAGACGCGATATAAAAAAGAGAACAGGAACGAGGAAATGAATATAATGTGGAATAACTATGTTAAATATTAGTGTTAGTAGGATCTAATTATGTAATAGAAAAGATAAAATCGATTGCTTTAATAGCGGCAGAGAGTCAAGATTACAGATAATAGGATAAAGTCTATTATAGTCAGAACATAAAACTCTGTAAGGGTCATGCAACTCATAATTAGATCTACAATGATTTAAGATAAGGGGTATATAGTTTCTAGTGAATCTACTTGGAACCGAGAAGTTAAGCCGACTAATCAAGTCGGGACTCTCAACATCCCCACGAATAAGCTTACAAATAAAAACTGTTCCAAGCATAGTTCTACGGTTAGCTAGGGATGGTAAATTAATTAAAAGTAGTCTACTGGAATAAGGAGGTAATATATGGTTTGCATCCCAATTTAGGCGCCGCAAGGCAAAAAGTAAGAAGTTTTTTTGGACCGATTCAATGCGGTCCGAGTGGACTGGGTATTGTGGACTCCAAACAGGTCATCCGTACTCGAGAATCGGACGGACTAACGAAATAAATAAGGTTTTAGTCAAGTAAGGGTCATCAAATTCCTTAGACCACCTTTTTATAAAACCAAGCACACCCCTGGCCTTATTGACAATAGACGAAATATGGTCAGAAAATTTTAGTTTTGGGTCCAGAAGAACACCAAGATCATCAACTCGTGTTATTGGGTTGGCACGACAAAAGGTCATAACTTTACACTTGGAGCCATTTAAGTCTAATATGTTATCACGGCACCATATTTCAAATCGGTCTAGATCGGATTGTAAGTCCAAATGGCACGAAGTGTCCTTGTACTGGAGACATAATTTAACATCGTCTGCGTACATAAGTACACGCGAATGTTTTATTATTAAGGGGAGGTCGTTAATGAATAAGGTAAAAAGAAGTGGACCAAAATGGCTCCCTTGTGGGACACCGGATGTGACTCGGAGAATTGAAGATAAAGAATTTTTAAAGAGGACTTGTTGTGTCCTGCCATTTAGTTAGCTTGAAATCCAATTTAGAAGATCAACAGGGAATCCTATAAGATCAAGTTTTTTTATAAGAAGGTAATGATTAACAGAGTCAAATGCTTTACTAAAATCAGTGTAGATGACATCTGTTTGAAGATTATTTTTGAAACCCTGTATTACGAAAGAAGTTAGCTCCAAGAGGTTAGTGGTTGTAGATCTGCGTTTCATAAAACCGTGTTGACACGGTGATTTGATTGATCTACAAAGGTGCTGCAAATGAGGAGTGATAACATTTTCGAAAAGTTTTGGGATAGCCAACAATTTAGAGATTCCTCTGTAATTGCTTGCATCCAGTTTGCTACCTTTTTTGTGAAGAGGAATCACAAAGGACTCCTTCCATATATGAGGGAATTGTGAAGATTCCAAAGATAAGGTAAACAGTTTCAGTAGAGGCTTGCACAAGGCTTCCGCACAGAATCTGAGCACACAGCCAGGGATTCCATCGGGACCAGGCGAATAGACCGGTTTAACACGCTGAAGATCGTTAAGCAGTGAGCTTTCGTTTATAGTGGAGCAAAATATTAGATTCGACTTATATACCGCATAAGAGTATGGCTGTTCGAAATGAGGTAAAGTTGAATATGTTGTTTGAAAAAACTTGGCGAATAGATCGGCTATTGCCTGATCCGATGTAACCGTAGTGTTTTCAAAAAACAGCGAGGAAGGGTAAGAACTTGTTTTTCCCTTAGTGCTAACGAAATTATAAAACTGTTTCGGATCCTGTGCAAACTGGAACTTACAACGGTTTAAATAATTTTTGTAGCACTGAGCAATAAGCACGGTAAAGTTTAACCGAGCGCTTAAATATTTACAAAGGATGGACTGAGAACCGGTATTTTTAAATTTCATATAGAGTCTGGACTTTACATTTCTTAGGTGTGTCAACTCTTTATTAAATCAAGGAGGTTTAGAGATTGACGGATAGTACATCGGAACACAAGAGTCAAAAAATGATTTAATTGCGGTATAAAACATATTAATCGCATCCGCCATTATGTTGCAGGAGTAAAGATCGGACCAATTAAAGCCAGCTATAAAATTGTTTAGCCTCCGAAAATTTGCCTTGCGAAATCAGGGAATTCGCTTTGTTGACTTCTCTGAATTTACTTTTAATACCGTACCTAAGTCGATATCCACCTCGAAAGTAGGATGATATTGATCTTCAGGTTGAGTAAGAGGTACTACCCTGGACAGAAACACACTTTCAGGGCTTGTTACAAAACATAGATCCAAAAGTCGACCAAGAGAATTTGGAATATAATTAACTTGCGACAGCGATAAGTCGAGCAAGCCGTCAATAAAGTCGGTTGTGTGTTGTGCTAAAGGGAGAAGGATATTCGATTGTTTTTCTGGGGACCACATGGTGCCAGGTATATTAAAATCATCTAGAACTACCAATTGGTCCCTGTCAGAAAGTTTATTCAAGATGGACTGGATAGCGGACAGATGATTCTGATATTCTAGGAATTCAGAGGATGGCGGAATATAGGAGCACGTAATATAAACTGATCTGTTGGAAAAAGTCAGCTTTACACATACGAATTCCGAGTTACGGGAATCGTCCAAAAGTAACTCCTCCAACGCGAGGGTAGATCTAACCGCAATTAAAACTCCACCTCCCCGTCTGGAGGGACGGTCAAACCTATATATAGTGTACATACCTGGGAAGACTTCGGAGTTAAGTATCTCCGGCTTTAACCAAGTCTCTGTGAGCACTATAATATGGGATGCAAAAGAAAGACTATCACAATACAATTTGATTAATTTGCTACGCAAGCCTCTAATATTTTGATAGGAGATAGTAAGTTTTGTAGTTAGTTTTTTGAAGAGGAAGAAGATGAAGAGGCGGATGGTGCAGTGGTCTGGCCACGTGAGGGAAGTTTAATTCCCACGGGCACCTTTTTCTTATTTTTGATCTTAGCTTCAAACTCTTTTACCACCATACTATCCGGCCAAAAATCACCCGAACATATGGTCGAAAAGAGCTCGTTTGGGACAGTTATCTTGAAAGATGATATGTCCCTAGCGTAAGAGAAGTTAAATTTTTCCACTTTTATATTATCAGCTTTTGTTTTGTGTTGTATATAAGACAATACATCCGACGATGTTTGATCAGGGGAAAGCCGAGAAACAAAATTTTGTTTCTTTAGTGGAACCACCGCGAGGGGTTTTGGCCCTGCAGATTGTATTTCTGAAGCGCCAACTTGTGTAGTCCGGACTGAATGTTCCCTTGTGGTGGTAAACTAATCGAGACAGCTGGAATCACTGGTTGAGAAACCAGTGCAGACAATTCGAAATTTTTAGCAATCACAGGGTGGGGTCCATCCACAGCTGATTGATCGGATTGCTCCGAATCTTTTTTAGCTGCCGATCTTAGCAGCATATGTGGATTTGCTGCGATTGACAGCTGATCAGTTGTGGAGTCCTGTTGATCATTTGCTCGTGGTTGCGGGGCCTTAGGCAGACTAGCACCAGCGGCTTTTTTGCGCTTTGGAGATTCATCTAATAGCTTAAAGCCATTAAACTGTGAATTAAGCGCGGAAAGGAGATCATCGGCTCGACGAAAACTATCTCTAGCTACGCCAAAACTGTTGATCAGTTCTTTCAAGCCACCTTTAGTTTGGCGCATAAACGATTTCATCTCGTTCGCAACCACAAGGCAAGCATCACAACAGTAATTTAGATTTTTACCCTTTGCTAGGTCATCACTTATACGGCCATTAAAACCAGCGCACTTAGTATGCACCATTCTATCACATAGCCAACAAGTCATTTTTGGCTGCTCAGGTTTTATAACCTGGCAACAATTTTTATAAAAGCAGACAACATTTACGGTTTCCATGTTTAACTGAAATCAGACCACTGTGCGTGCACGAAAACACAAAGACCAAAACTTTCAAGCGAGCTGTTAAAAGAACCGCACGAGAGCAGTCTGCACGCTGAGAAATTTAGATTTTGTGTGGGAGAGCGAAAGAGAGAGAGAGAGAGAGTGAGAGCGAAAAGTGCAGTTTATGTGCAAGTTATCCAACCCATGAACATAGCTCCCTTCCACAAATTATAAACAAATTCCAATTCTCAATCTCGTCGGAATTGCCCTTGTCTTTGTTTTTGTCATTGCCTTTGCCAGCACTCAGCTACCCGCTAACATAAGCAACCCAAACTTAACGTAAACACAGCTTCCGCTTGGAGACCAAGCCACGGCCGACTTATTGCGTATCAATCAAAAATTGCATCGATCAGCATAATTGAATTTCACAATGCAGTGGAAAATTTCCAGCATAAAGCTTTTATCGAAAGTTCGGTAATTTTCCGAAAGAAAAGCTTCTGGCCGAGGTTGATTGGATTAGGACTTAGAATTTGAAGATCAGTCTGAATCGGGAGTCTGAAAGAATCGGGACGAGATCGTCAACAGCTCGAAGTTAAACATAAGTTACCAAGTGTCTCGTAATAGTATAAGTGAAAAAGTTTATCACCAAATAAATGTTAAATAATAAAAAATAAAATTTATTTTTTTAAATAAATAAAGAGTAACAATTTTAATTGGCGCCCAACGTGGGGCGGCGTATTCAAAAGTTCTAAATAAATATTAACGATAATAAGTTAAAAATAAAACGGAACTCGCGCCGCCAACAATCCATATTTTTCGTGGAAAAATTAAAACATCCACAACAATACAACGACGCCTAACTAATGTGAAAGTGATCGTGATAAAAAACTTAATTGGAAATCAATAAATGCAATAATCCAATTAAGTATTTAACATAAAAAGGTGGACTGAATACTTAATACAAATTACGAGAACATAATAATAATAAACATAACATAAACATAACATAATAATAAAGATTCAGAACTCAACTACGAAACCAAAGAAATTCAAACAAATTCAATTTCAAAATTCAAATTCAAAAATAAAAAGGCTATATAAAAAATTGAAGGAAGACCCCAATAAATAATTATCAAGACGACCCAATTGAAGGAAAACTCCAAAAAAGAATTATTAAGAACAACCAATTGAAGGAAGACACCAAAAAAGAATTATTAAGAACAACCAATTGAAGGAAGACCCCTACCCTCCACCAACTACGCTGAAGGAAGAACTCCCACGGAAAGTATCGTGAGCAGATAAAAACAACTTTAAGTCTTTAAATAAAATTTAAAAAATTAAGATTAAGATACAGAGAATACTACTTTGAAATTAAATATTACAATATCAATTTAATTTAAAACAATCTGGAAGATTTGATAAATAGTTTTGATAATTTAAAAATGGCAACCGGAGGTTCAGTATCAACCCTTTCGGGCGGGATATCCAGCGCCAGTAATCTGACAATGGAATTAATAAACAGATTAATAAATGTACAGTTGAGTGAAGTAACCAGAAAACTTGAAGGGTTAGAAGAGCAGTTAGCCGCTAACAAAAATGAGGTAGAAGACTATAAGATCCAAACAATAGACCGAACCATAAAATGCGAAACTACATTAGAAGTAATTAAATCCTTACCAAAGTTCACAGGAGAAATAACCCAATATGTAGGCTGGAGAGAAGCGGCGGAAATTGAAAGTGAACAATATTTTATCGCTTTAACAATTTTACGTAATAAAATCATGGGAGCAGCACACGATGCTCTAACCAACCATGGTACCGTTTTAAACTTTCAAGCGATTCTTTCTAGATTGGATTTTATCTATAGCGATAAAAGACCAATCCATATACTCGAAACAGAATTAAGCATCTTAAGACAGGGACGCATGACCATTAACGAATTCTACAACGAAGTAAATAAGAAAATGACGTTACTTATAAATAAAACTATAATGACTTATGGAAAGGACAGCCTAATAACCAAGGAAACAAATAAAACAATTAGGAGCAACGCGCTAAGAATTTTTATTTCTGGATTAAACGGTTCAATCTCAGAAACACCACCAGATTTGCCAAATGCTTTGGCAAAGTGTCAGGAATTAGAGTCTAACAACTTTAGAGCTCAATTTGCAAATAAGTATAATGGATTTAGAAGTGAAAACAGAAATCAAGGAAACAACCTTAGATTTGCCCCTAGACAGATTAATAATACACCAAATAGGATAAATAATAATTGGCCGCAAAACGGGAACTTCGGAGCGAATAACAATTGGAATTTTGATAATAATTCCAAAGTTCAACCACCACCACACCACAACTTCGGAACGAATAACAATTGGAATTTTAATAATAATTCCAAAGTTCAACCACCACCAGAACCTATGGAAGTAGACGACTCCATAAGAGTTCAAAATCGTCCGTTTAAAAATTATAATCATCCTAGGAATAATAACAACCAGTGGTGTTATAATAATAACCGACACAATTTTAATAATAATTTCCAAAGAAATAATTATAATCAATACCCAGCGCAAAAACACAACACAAGCGCAGGCCTTGTAAATCAGTCCGAAACACACCCCCCAATAAAACGGGAATCAACGGGAACAGTCAACCAGCCAGCTCAAAAAACAATGAGAGTAAATAATATCAACGAGAACCATTTTTTAGATCAGCACCTTACAGAGGGATGCCTCATATCACAAGGGTAGACAGAAAAACTAAAAGACAATTCAAAATATTAATAGACACAGGAGCCACCGCGTGCTATATAAAAAATGGTATTTATGAGAATAAAAGAGAATTATCAATACACAAAAGAGTATCTACAGTTCATGGATATTCAATCATAAAATATTATCATTTGATAAATATATTTGGGGAACAACATTTATTCTATGAAATTGAGGGTTTAGAATCCGATCTATTAATTGGATTCAATTTGTTAAGAAAGATTGGAGCTAAATTAGATATCGAGAAAGGAATCATGGAGTATAAAGGAAATAAAGAGAAACTCCAATATTTTGACGAGGTTAAAAACGATTTGTGTTTAATTGAGGAAAAAAATATTCTTCCATTAAAAGAATATATAATTAAAAAATATTTAGATGAGCAAAAGATATATAAAACCGAAACAGTTATTGCTGAAGGCAGTTTATATAGCTTGGGATCAATGAATCCTGAGCACGCCAGCGTAGATTTATCCGCTAATAAACAATATATCAGTTTGGGATCAAAAAATCCTGAGCACGCCAGCGTAGATTTATCCGCTAATAAACAATATATCAGTTTGGGATCAAAAAATCCTGAGCACGCCAGCGTAGATTTATCCGCTAATAAAAAATATATCAGTTTGGGATTAAAAAATCCTGAACAAGCCGACGATGTTAATTCCGTCAGTCTTGAATCAAATAGCTTGGAATCCACAAATACCGAGCACGCAGTCGTTGAGTTTTCCGACAAAGAAAAAATTCATAACCTAAATATTATTTCAAATCAAATAAAAGAATTTGAAAATAAAGTTATGAATAAAATTGAAAAGGAGCATTCTAAAATAAATACGCAAATTCCTTTTCGTACCGATATTCGAGGAGAAATAAATACAGTCAATGACAGAGCAATTTATAGCAAACAATATCCTTATGCTATGTCAGTCTCAGATTTCGTTAATAATGAAATCGATAGAATGTTAAAAGAACAAATTATAAGACCAAGTAGAAGCCCCTACAATTCACCAGTTTTAGTAGTGCCTAAAAAAGGTCAAAACGAAGATGGATCTCCAAAACATCGATTAGTTATTGACTATAAAAAATTAAATGAAAGCACAATACCTGACAGATATCCGATGCAAGATCCGTCTGTAATATTATCTAACTTAGGGAAGTCAAAATATTTCTCAACCATTGATCTGGAATCAGGATTCCACCAAATTTGAATGAAAAATTCAGATATTGAAAAAACAGCATTCTCTATAAATAACGGAAAATTTGAATTCTTACGTATGCCATTTGGGTTAACAAACGCCCCTAGAATATTTCAAAGAGCAATGGATGACATATTGAGAGAACAAGTCGGAAAAACTTGTCATGTTTATATGGATGATATAATAATCTTTTCTAATACAATTGAACAACATTACACAGATTTAATTCAAATAATAAATATTTTACAACAAGCTAATATGAAAATTTCTCTAGAAAAATCAAAATTCTTTAAATTAGAAACAGCATTTCTAGGTTATATAGTATCTCACAATGTAATTAAAACAGATCCTGAGAAAATCTCCACAATTATGAAATATCCGATTCCACAAAACATTAGAGAACTTCGAAGTTTTCTAGGCCTCACCGGCTATTACCGTAAATTTGTCCGAAATTATGCAAAAATTGCAAAACCTTTAACCAAATACCTAGGAGGAGATAATGGAAAAATTTCTAGGAGAATGTCTACAAAAATTACAATACAGTTAGACGACCCAGCTGTTAAAGCTTTTGAAGAACTTAAAGATAATTTAATAGCACAAGTGGAATTAGTTCAACCAGATTATAACAAAAAATTCACTTTAACAACAGACGCATCAGATGTAGCTATCGGAGCAGTTTTATCACAGGATAATAAACCAATTACTTTCATATCCAAAACTTTAAATAAAACCGAACAACTTTATGCCACAAATAAAAAGGAATTGTTGGCAATAGTTTGGGCTCTTAAAAATCTCAGGAATTACTTATATGGTGTAATTGGTATAGAAATACAAACAGACCATCAATCTTTATCTTTCACAATCTCAGATAAAAACCCGAACGTAGAAATGAAAAGATGGTACTCCTTTATAGAAAGTTTCACCCCGAAAATAATATATAAAACCGGAACAACTAATGTCGTAGCCGACGCATTATCTCGAATAAAAATAAATAATATTACTAACAGCGACTTAGAACAATCAAACTCAGATCAAAATACACAGCATTCTGCCGAAAGTAGTTTTGAAAATGTAATACAAGAGACCCGAAAACCGTTAAATCAGTTTCAACAACAACTGTTATTAACAAAGGGGAGGTATACAATACATGAGTCATTGAATGTTTTTGATAAGACTAGACATATAATTGAATATGATACGCCAGAAAACTTAATAGAAATATTAAGAGAATATCTAAAACCAAACATAACGGTAGGAATTCATTGCACTTTAGAAGATCTTTATCATATTTAATTACCATTAAAAAATAACTTTAACAACAAATTTCTTTATACTAAAATATTTCTACAAGACGTGGAAAATAATGAAGATAAGGCTATCATAATAGAAGAAACACATAGTCGTGCTCACAGAGGATTAGACGAAAATTATAAACAAATTAATAGATTATTTTATTGGCCAAATTTATATATCAAATTAAAGGAATACATAAAAAATTGTACAATTTGCAACGAAAATAAATACAACCGGCATCCTATTAAAATCCCTATTGGAGAAGCTCCTATTCCAACTAAAGAAGGAGAGAATTTACACATCGACATTTTTTACGCGCAAAGTCTTATTTTCTTAACCTGTATTGACGCATATTCAAAATTCCTGGTTGTAAAAGAAATTCAAAATAAACTAAACATCGAGAATAAAGTAATGGAATTACTCCAACATTTTCCCCACGCCAAAGTAATTATGACAGATAATGAACCGAGCTTCACCTCTGCTCAATTTAAATCCTTTGCACAAAGATGTGGTTTAACTCTACATTTCGCCGACCCCAGACACAGTACCTCGAACGGACAAGTAGAAAGAGCACATTCAACATTAACAGAATTAGCTCGTTGTATAAAAGAAGAATTTAATCTCACTGACTATTCTGAAATAATTATTAGAGCCGCAAAAGAATTCAATCAAAGCATTCATTCTACAACAAACCAAAAACCCTTTGATATTCTATATAATAAAATTAATCACGAAAACATTTCAAGAATTCTAAAGAATACACAAGAAAAAATGTTAGTAACACACAATGAAGGTCGCAGAGAAAAAGAATATCACGTAGGTCAAGTAGTTTATGAGAAAAAACACGGCGAAAGAAATAAGCTAAAAACTAGATATAAAAAACAGGTTGTTAAGGAAAACTTACCTAACAAAGTTATAATAAATAGTAGAAACAGGACTATTCACAAAGACAACATTAAGTTTTAACAAATACCATATTTTTTTTATTAAATTACAGAAAATGCATTTCGTATTACTTTTAATAACATTCGTAATGATAACCACTTCAGAAATAATTGATTACTCCAATCACGAATTTTTCCTGTTCAAAGACAAAAAGGATGTCCTTACCTATGAATCATATGCTGACTTATACCACGTAACTAACTTAAGTTTTTATAAAGAAATAATCAATCTAGAATCAGGATATGTAAGAAAAGATAAAAATACACGGACACAATGGGAAATTACTTACGAAATATAGATAATAGAATTAATTTTGTCACAACTGATACCAACTAGATCAAAAAGGGGAATAAATGAGTTAGGCACTGTTTGGAAATGGTTAGCTGGAACTCCGGATCACGATGATTTCATTAAAATACAGAATAAAATAAATGATTTAATTGAAAACAATAACCAACAATTTATTATTAATTCCAAATTGTTTAAAGAGATAAAATCACTTTCCGATCATTTTAAAAACATTTTTATCGATCAAGAATTGCCATTAAGAAAACATCGCCTACGTTTATTAACATTTGACTTACAAAACATTATTGATACTATCACACTGGCCAAAATTGATTTATTCAACACAAAAATTTTAAACAATGAAGACATCAAAGAAATATTAGATCACGAACAACAGCCTGTACTTATTGCAGACTTAATGGACATCGCCATATTCAAAATTGTATTGCATAAAGAACTCTTAATAATTTATATAAAATACCCCGTTATAACAAACAGATGCGAAATTTACTATGCCAGATCTATTTCACATAATGATGGAAAATTACTTATAAGTAATCAGGTCGCAAAATGCGAAAATACCTATTATGAAATATCTAATTTTAAGAACGAACTTTTGAACAACTATTGTATTATAAGTAAAGATAAGACTTGTTTTACCCGCTTACTAAATGGAGAAAAATCAATTTGCACTAAAATTCTAGAAAAGAATAAGAATATAGATATCATTCAAGAAGGTGCCATTCTAATAAATGGAAATAATATTGTGAACAATTCTCATTTAAATGGGTCATATTTAATAACATTTAACAGCACAACTACAATAAATAATATTTCATACACCAATTCAGAAAACAAAATACTTGAGTACATAACTACCAACCACTTTAAAAACTTAGAAATATCAGAATATATAAAATCAAACAATTCAGAACTTTCTCTTGACAACATTAATATTTTAAACCCATTTATTGAAATTTACAATTGGAAAATTTCAATTTCATTTATATTATTAATTTTAATCATTTTGTATTTCATTACTATATTAATAATAAAAATCAGGTATTATATATTTGTAACCAAACAAAAACGGCCAGAACCAGAAAAACCAAATAATGATGTAGAATTTTTAACAGAATTAAATGAACGTTTGAACGAAATTAATAATGAAGCGGGACGCGTCATTTTAGAGGGGGGAGAGTTATCCAACCCAGGAACATAGCTCCCTTCCACAAATTATAAACAAATTCCAATTCTCAATCTCGTCGGAATTGCCCTTGTCTTTGTTTTTGTCATTGCCTTTGCCAGCACTCAGCTACCCGCTAACATAAGCAACCCAAACTTAACGTAAACACAGCTTCCGCTTGGAGACCAAGCCACGGCCGACTTATTGCGTATCAATCAAAAATTGCATCGATCAGCATAATTGAATTTCACAATGCAGTGGAAAATTTCCAGCATAAAGCTTTTATCGAAAGTTCGGTAATTTTCCGAAAGAAAAGCTTCTGGCCGAGGTTGATTGGATTAGGACTTAGAATTTGAAGATCAGTCTGAATCGGGAGTCTGAAAGAATCGGGACGAGATCGTCAACAGCTCGAAGTTAAACATAAGTTACCAAGTGTCTCGTAATAGTATAAGTGAAAAAGTTTATCACCAAATAAATGTTAAATAATAAAAAATAAAATTTATTTTTTTAAATAAATAAAGAGTAACAATTTTAATTTGCATGCAAAAAACAACACCAAACACCACTGCGAACAACGCACAAAAAGGGAGAGTAAACAAAACAAAGAGACGAAAAATGCAAACTACTTTGTATATTTGTTTAAACTACTGCACAAATCACAAAAGAATCACTCGCGAAGCGAACGGATCTTTAATAATTATGTTTAAATATATGATAATTAAAGAAGATTATTTAAAAACCACGGCTGGTTTGAAAAACACAAAATAAAAACCGGGGAGCAAAAAAAAACACGACCGTTCGCTTTGAAAGCTAATAGAAAGTGGGTTATTGAAGTGGGTTATTTCCCAATGTATCGCTGCTAATTTCTGCTCAGTAGTACTTTTATTACTCTCGCCCTTAGTAAATGATCTAGATGCGTATGCAACTGGAACTTAGTGGCCATTGTGGTTTTGAGATAAAACTGCGACACATGCCATTTTGCTAGCATCTGTTGTAATACAAAATTCTTTACTAAAGTCAGTTTCGTTTTTAAATGTAAAAAAAAACAGATTTTTATTGATCTGACGATAGTCAATTAATAAACTCCATATCTTTTTATCTGAGTTTGGAAGAGATTTTTTCGGTACTAATAGTACTATTTTAATACTAATGGTTCGACTATTTTATAATTGATCAATTTTTGTATTTGTTCTTGAATTTCGTCTTTTTGACTATGAGGATTTCTATAATTTTTAAAATATACTGGCTCGTCATCTTTCAATCTCAATCTTTGCTTGTCTGATTATTAGCCGATATTGGTTGTGTTGGGTTCTGAATTGTGGTGGGAAATTTGTTGACAATTTAGACATGACAGTTTTATTTTGTTGAACCACATCATAGTTTAAAAATAGCTCGTATATTTAGTTGTTTGCATCTACTAGTTTATTAGTATAATGTTAATGTAATGTAGTGTAGTATAATGTAATGTTAATTAAAATTCGGACATAAACATCGTTTGATGTTGAAATGGAATTCGCTATAAAAATACCTGTTTCTATTTCTTGGTTTGGGATTAATATATTTGTATCTTCAATTGAAGTTATATTGATTTGTCGGACAACTTGTGATCTCCCTGGTAATAATATTCTATTATTGTGCCGGTAGTCCGGACTCAATGTTCCCTTGTGGTGGTAAACTAATCGAGACAGGTGGAATCACTGGTTGAGAAACCAGTGCAGACAATTCGGAATTTTTAGCAATCACAGGGTGGGGTCCATCCACAGCTGATTGATCAGATTGCTCCGAATCTTTTTTAGCTGCCGATCTTAGCAGCATATGTGGATTTGCTGCGATTGACAGCTGATCAGTTGTGGAGTCCTGTTGATCATTTGCCCGTGGTTGCGGGGCCTTAGGCAGCCTACCACCAGCGGCTTTTTTGCGCTTTGGAGATTCATCTAATAGCTTAAGGCCATTAAACTGTGAATTAAGCGCGGAAAGAAGATCATCGGCTCGACGAAAACTATCTCTAGCTACGCCAAAACTGTTGATCAGTTCTTTCAAGCCACCTTTAGTTTGGCGCATAAACGATTTCATCTCGTTCGCAACCACAAGGCAAGCATCACAACAGTAATTTAGATTTTTACCCTTTGCTAGGTCATCACTTGTACGGCCATTAAAACCAGCGCACTTAGTATGCACCATTCTATCACATAGCCAACAAGTCATTTTTGGCTGCTCAGGTTTTATAACCTGGCAACAATTTTTATAAAAGCAGACAACATTTACGGTTTCCATGTTTAACTGAAATCAGACCACTGTGCGTGCACGAAAACACAAAGACCAAAACTTTCAAGCGAGCTGTTAAAAGAACCGCACGAGAGCAGTCTGCACGCTGAGAAATTTAGATTTTGTGTGGGAGAGCGAAAGAGAGAGAGAGAGAGAGTGAGAGCGAAAAGTGCAGTTTATGTGCATGCAAAAAACAACACCAAACACCACTGCGAACAACGCACAAAAAGGGAGAGTAAACAAAACAAAGAGACGAAAAATGCAAACTACTTTGTATATTTGTTTAAACTACTGCACAAATCACAAAAGAATCACTCGCGAAGCGAACGGATCTTTAATAATTATGTTTAAATATATGATAATTAAAGAAGATTATTTAAAAACCACGGCTGGTTTGACAAACACAAAATAAAAACCGGGGAGCAAAAAAAAACACGACCGTTCGCTTTGAAAGCTAATAGAAAGTGGGTTATTGAAGTGGGTTATTTCCCAATGTATCGCTGCTAATTTCTGCTCAGTAGTACTTTTATTACTCTCGCCCTTAGTAAATGATCTAGATGCGTATGCAACTGGAACTTAGTGGCCATTGTGGTTTTGAGATAAAACTGTGACACATGCCATTTTGCTAGCATCTTTCTTCTTTACTAAAGTCAGTTTCGTTTTTAAATGTAAAAGAAAAAACAGATTTTTATTGATCTGACGATAGTCAATTAATAAACTCCATATCTTTTTATCTGAGTTTGGAAGAGATTTTTTCGGTACTAATAGTACTATTTTAATACTAATGGTTCGACTATTTTATAATTGATTAATTTTTGTATTTGTTTTTGAATTTCGTCTTTTTGACTATGAGGATTTCTATAATTTTTAAAATATACTGGCTCATCATCTTTCAATCTCAATCTTTGCTTGTCTAAATTATTAGCTGATATTGGTTGTGTTTTTGGGTTCTGAATTGTGGTGGGAAATTTGTTGACAATTTAGACATGACCGTTTTATTTTGTTGAACCACATCATAGTTTAAAAATTGCTCGTATATTAAGTTGTTTAAATCTTCTAGTTTGTTAGTATAATGTAATAACATAAACATCGTTTGATGTTGAAATGTGTTGGGATGCTGGGGGTTGCTGGTCCTGGAATTTTCCAAGGATGCTGAAAATAGAACACTCGGAGCAAAGCAAACACTTGACCTTTGTAAATGCGCGGGCGCGACCGGGCGTATCTTTATTGCTCGTGGTTAGTTTTTACACTGACTCTTATTCTAATTAGTTGGGTTCTCCCAAGCGCAGCGGAGACTCCTTGGAGACTATGTGGTGAAGAGCGGGAGAGCGTAAGAAGGAGCGGAGAGCGTAAGAGGGAGCGGAGAGCGGGTGATAGTCCAAACCCCGTAACTTGAACATTCCGCCCCCTTGCAATCACTGGGGTTGCAACAAAGCCATCCTACGGCAGGCTGCAGGCACCGGACACGATCCACCCAAAAACAGTTTTCTGAGCGACCGGCATCCCCTCGTCGAATGTCAGGAATCCGGATTGGATGACCTTTGAATAAACATCTGCTCCTAAGACCATGGAGACGGTAGCAGGCCGATGAAACTGGTCATCAGCCAGCATGATGTCCCGGTACTTGGACACCACGGTGTCGCTCAATGCCCGGACAGGTGTGCGGATCCGCACACTGGGCTTGATCTTGAGCACGACTTCCAGCTTCGTGTTCTCGTCGATCCTGGAGCGAATCGTCGTCGTGCAGACCTTCTCGTCGCCAACATTGGTCATCGGAAGCGTAAAGGCTGACGCCAACGAAGCGTCGATGCAGCTCATGGGGGTTCACGGATCGATAAGTGCTGCGGTCTCGAAGGTCTTCGTCCCGGTCTCCAACTTGACCAGCGCTGTCGGAAGGATGTTCACGCTGTGGCGTTGCAGCAACGACGAGAGCGATGGGCCTGGCGTGGTCGATTCCGGGCGTCGTGGCGGTGAACTCCTACGCTGAGTTGGCGGATTTTGCGGCGGGTACGTTGGGACGAGGCCAAAGCTGCTTGCCGGGTTGGCACCGGTTGGAGACGCGAGCGCGCTTGTGGAGCAGCGTGTGGTGGGACGTCTGCTCTCCAAGGCACGAGCACCGCGTGCGTTTTGTTGACGAGGGGCCATGCTGCGCGTAGTTGAATGTTGGAGATGTTGGAATGTTGGAGAAAAAGGAGATCGAAACGAAATTAAAAATAATGGATGATTAGTGCTAGTGAACTACAACTAGGGACGAAAGAAGCGCCTATTATTGTGGAGATTCGGAAGACTCCGTCGGCAAAAGCACCACTTTTGCCACTGGACGTTTAACAACTCCACGTGCAGTACGGATATTTACACGGACGTTGCCGTCGGCTCCTGGGAAAACAGACTCAAGTCTGCCAAGCCGCCACTCATTAGAGGGTAAGTTGTCGTCCTTGATGACGACCATGTCATCGATGCGGAGATTTTTGGACGGGGCCTGCCATTTAGAGCGCTTGTGGAGTTCTTTGAGGTACTCTACTTTCCATCGCACACGGAACTGCTGATGGAGAGCTTTCAAATGCTGCCATCGATTAAGAATGGATTTCGTTTCCCCCTTTACTTCGGGTTCCACCGTGGACATAAGGGGTCCCCCGACAAGGAAATGACCTGGCGTCAGAGCCAGCAAATCTTTCGGATCCTCAGACATAGGAGAGAGCGGTCTGGAGTTAAGGCACGCTTCTATTTTTGCCAAGAGCGTGGAGAGCTCTTCGAACGTGTATTTTCGTGTGGCAGTGCATTTGTAAAATAGCGTCTTAAAACTTTTTACGCCTGCTTCCCAAAGGCCTCCCATATGGGGTGCCCCCGGAGAAATAAATTTTTAAAGGTTTTGCCATTGCCTGACTGGACTTGACGTCTTCTGGATACAAAACGAGAGAAAGCGGCAAGAAACTTTTCGGTCAAGTCAGATGTAGGATCTAAATGGATGGCCTTGGTGGAGAAACAAACAAAAACTAACACATACCCCTTTGTAATAAGACATGCTCTTCCCGTATAGTTCTTTATATCGAACGGACCGGCGTAATCCATGCCAGTATACGTGAATGGTCGGGAGAACGATGCTCTTTCTTTGAGCAGGACACCCATCAGTTGGCTTTGCAACCGCTTTTTGTGGATCACACATACTTTGCACGAATTTACTACTGCTTTCATCAGGTTCTTAATTCTCGGAATCCAGTATTTCGACCGGATGAGGCGCACCATTAACTGGTTACCACCATGGAAAGTTATGCGATGAGTGAAATTCGCAAGGAGGCGAGAAAGCAGGCAGTTATACGGAAGAATCACTGGATGGCGTTCATTGTACTGAAGGCTTTCGGAAGCCGCCACACGGCCGCATGCCCTGATCAGTCGGGCGGATCTAGAAACGGGTTCATGCTTAGGATGGCACTTGAACTTGGCACTGGACGCTTTTCGCTTAGGCAGTGATATTCCACAGGGAATTCTCTGCTCTGAGTGTTCGAAATTAGGAACCGCTCGGCGGCGGCGATTTCAGTGGCCAGCAAATGCACATCAGATGAAGATGTCTGCTTCCTGCACCGCTGAATGAAGCGATGAACATAAGCAAGGACTCGTAGAGCTTTCTCTAACTTGGAGAAACGTGCCAACAACTCTTCAGAAGGAGCTTTTGCGAGATGGACTTTTAGAGCACGCTTCTCCAGTCGGTCACCGGAGCGTTGTCGACCTGAGTTGGCCATTGGTTGCGTGGATTTTGCAACCAAGCCACCATAACTGGCTATCGGCTAGATCTTGGAGGGAAGCTCCTCTACTTGCCAGGTCTGCTGGATTATGCTCAGATTGAACATGAGACCAATTCTCTGTTTTTGTGGCCTGGGCGATCTTCGTCACCCTATTGGCTACAAATGTTGTCCACTGGCACGCTGGCTTGCTTAACCATGCAAGCACTATCGTGGAGTCCGTCCAACAGTAAAGTTCGGAGTTAATCGTAGGCATCTGCGGAATGATGGCTGCAGCCATTTCGGAAAGCAATAACGCTCCGCACAGCTCCAGTCTAGGGAGCGAAACCGTTTTGACTGGTGCTACCCGGGTTTTCGCGGTTAGCAGGAAAGGCGCGCAATTGACTCCAAAGGTTACTGTTTTCAATTCGAAATCTCTGATTTCCCCTCTATTGTTACGGAAAAGTATTCGCTGGAATGGAGTGTGTTTCGGATCTACCCAGATCTGCCGATACATTTTTTCGATATCGGCGCTGAACACGTATCGGAAATAGCGCCACTTCAGAATTTGAATGGTCAAGTCGGACTGTAAGACAGGGCCAGCATGAAGGATATCATTTAAACTGGTACCATTCGATGAAGGGCTGGAGGCATTGAATACTCCACGGAGTTTAGTAGTTACGCTTTCCGGTTTTAAGACGGCGTGATGTGGCATATAATAGGCGTTGCAATCATGGGTAGGAAGAACTTGTCGCATGTGCGAGATATTCCTGGATCACCGAATCGTATCTCGCTTTCAAGGCCTCATCTCTTTTTAGACGCTGCTCATTTCTTAAGAACTGAGCCAACGCGAAAGATCTAGAATGCCCTAGCCCGGACCCGATATGTTCTGTGTCGCGATCAGGCAGAGTAACGACATATTTGTCGCACTCGTTTCTCGTGGTCGTTTGAAGGAAATTCTTCTCGCACATGGAATCGGATTCTTTTACCAACTTTGTTGGTATATTCTCCACCTCCCAAAATTTTTTGAGTAGTTTGTCCAGTAAATTATCGTACGCGTGGGAGATCTGTGTCGAAAAAGAGGAAATTCTGCTTTGGGCT
Organism: Drosophila mauritiana; assembly: GCF_004382145.1. NCBI lineage: Eukaryota > Metazoa > Arthropoda > Insecta > Diptera > Drosophilidae > Drosophila > Drosophila mauritiana. The sequence goes on from NW_022881566.1 coordinate 26,764, forward strand.
GAGGCTGACACTGGCCCAGTTAGTACCCAGCCGAAAATGGTCTCTTGCCCCAAAACAGAGCCACAGATGTTGGTTTTTGCTCCACCCAGAAGCACCGAAGGCAGAATGTCGGCTCCGATAAGGACATCTATTTGTGCGCTCTCATATAATTTTGGATCCGCCAGTGGAAAATCGGGAAGATCCCGAAGGAAATTTTTCGGAATTGGGTAGGAAGGCAGATTTCCGGCTAGTTGAGGGAGGACATAGGCCGTCGTCTCCAACTGCAACGCGGGCCTAGTCGGAGATCGGATGGTGTGTAATGATGTACTCCAATTAATAACACAAGTCCGTTTTAGGTTGAATGCAGCCGTCGGGCTGACTTATATTTATTGAATTTATTCTTTTGATTTTGGAGTAGGCAGAAATGGTTCTGCCAGCTCAACGTCTACAGAGTGTCTGATTTTACATATTTTGAATATATTTGGACTTAGGCTAATCCGCGTAACTGCGCTGCCGGGTACGCCAGCGGCGGAGCGGCGTTCTTATGTATATCTTATATATCTAGACTTATCGGGAGAGCGAGCTAAGTATGTACGTATGTAATATGCATTTGGTCGGCGTGGGAATGCTGACCATGCACTTATACTTTGTGGCCTTCGAGTGGGCAATGCACTTATACTTTTTGGCCTTCAAGTGGGCGATCATGTTACATCCGCCCTGGGCCTTACTGCGTGCATAAACATAAACATAAACATAAGCATAGCAACAAAGTGCTGCCATATGTTAATATGCTATTTTATTTAATTGTTGTTAATATTGCTTAGGCACATACTACATGTGAAACTGCAGACATTCTTGGACTGAGCAGCTACTGTTTGGTTTAAGCCCGAGACTTGGGCTTGAGCCACCTGGAATGGCAATCTAATTAGATTGAACAGTCGCTCGGTTATGAATGTCGCTTCTGATCCGGAGTCGATCAGGGCGCGTGACTTAAAGTTAGTGCCCAGATGGGAAATATTGATTATGGCAGTGCCAAGAAGGATAGCTCTTGAGCCCGTGGCGAAATAATTTTGAACACCGGCTTGCTCATTTGGAACGAAATTGGCCTGATTAGCGGAAATTGGCCTTGCAGGATTTGAAGGGCTTGAATTGCTGGAAAAGAGGTTGTTTCGGTGCAACAACGTGTGATGCCGGCCACGGCAAGTAAAACAATTGTGCGTGCTTTTGCACTCACGAAGCTGATGTCCCTTTGCAAAACAGTTTAAGCATAATTGCTTCCGTTTAATGTAGGCTGACCGGTCGTCAACCGACATTTGGAGAAAACGCGGACATAAATGGACAGGATGGTTTTCCTTGTTGCACAAGTCGCAACTTTTCGATTTTGGAGCCACTTTCGTCTAATAGGAATTTAGTTTTCTAGAGGGTACGACTGACTTGGTACGGACGGTCTCACATCATCGATGGCCTCTAGGGTTCGATGACATTCTGTGAGGAAGGTGTTCAGCTCTCCCCATGTCGGGATGTCGGCTTTCTTATTTAGCGACTGCTTTTTGAAAGTTTAAAAAAAAAAAATTAAAAAAAAAATAATTTAATAAATATTGAAAAAGTTATTTGTTAAAAAAAAGAGAAAAAACGCTTTTAGTTTATTGCTCGGAAATTAATTTGTAAATTTACGGAAAAATTGATCGAAAACAAAACGCCTTTTTCGCGTCGGCACTTGGAATAAATTTTATTTGTGGTTTGGATTTGCCGATGGGAAAGAATTTAAATTTTGGTAAACTTTGGTTAAAAGGAATGCAGATGATATGCGCAATGTATTTTGGTCATATATGTGGATATAATATATGTTGATGTAATATATGTAAGATATATGGATGTAGTAAATGTAGATGTAATATATGCAATGTATATGGAACTGGCGGGTAAATATTTAATTAATATTTTATTTGGAATGGCCAGAGGGTATGTGTTGTTGTTTGTTTCGTTGTTGTATTCTTTGATAGCACAGCAAATTGTATTAAGTGGACTGCGGAGATCGGACTGCGGAGTTAAAGCAAAAAAATGTGTTGCGAAAAGAATTTGGCTTGCGTTGGACACAGTGAAACGAAAACAGAATGTTTGCCACCTTTGGCAGAGCTTTGGACTTTAGAAATTTTCACTGAACTTGGCACAAATTAATTTAACTTTTTCAAATTTGGAATTTTGCACTTTTCGGACTGGATGAATATTTAAATATATTCGGAAATTGGGACTTAGAAATTTTCACGAACTAGGGTGAAAGGAGAACAGTGGGTAATATGGCGGCGCCCGTGAGAATGGATAAGTACTTTTCTTTAATTGCTTTTTGTCGGAGTAATCCGTTAGATTTGACAACAAATCTTACAGCAAATTGAACGAAATTGGATTTTCGAACCTTTTGCTGGGAATGGAAGTTTCGTACTTATCTTATAAGTTGGTCGCTGGTGGACAAACTTGAAAAATCCAGGATATCCGGCTCGAAGGACCAAAGTGTTGGTATGCTGGGGGTTGCTGGTCCTGGAATTTTCCAAGGATGCTGAAAATAGAACACTCGGAGAAAAGCGAACACTTGACCTCTGTAAATGCGAGGGCGCGACCGGGCGTATCTTTATTGCTCGTGGTTAGTTTTTACACTGACTCTTATTCTAATTAGTTGGTTTCTCCCGAGCTCAGCGGAGACTCCTTGGTGAAGAGCGGGAGAGCGTAAGAGGGAGCGGAGAGCGGGTGACAGTCCAAACGCCGTAACTTGAACAAAATGGTATTCGCTACATAAATACCTGTTTCTATTTCTTGGTTTGGGATTAATATATTTGTATCTTCAATTGAAGTTATATTGATTTTTCGGACAACTTGTGATCTCCCTGGTAATAATGTTCTATTATTACCGGAGTTGTATGTTATTGGTGCAACCAGGGGCCTACAGGAATATGTGACGGCCTTCGAGAAGTGGGCAACGGAATGGAATTTCGGTATTAATTGCTGCTCTACTGAATTGCTCTGGAATTTCCATGCTCGGCTCCACACTTAGACACGAGACCTTCTACAAATAACTTGGAGCGATTTTGGACAGAGGACTAACGTATCACAGGCATACGACTATGATCCAGCAAGCAGAACTTTCGAAGGCTGCAAAAATATCGTGGCTCTTATCGCCGAGAAACAAACTCTCATTGGCAAATAAAGTTCGACTGTATAAATCCATTCTGACCCCAATTTGGAAGTATGCGTAGCAAATATACGGAATTACGGCCAGAACTAATCTGAATAAAATAAGAGTTGCTCAAAGTAAAGTAGTTAGATCACTATGTAACTCCCCCTGGTACATGAGAACCAGAGATATTGAAAGAGATCTTAATATTCCAAAGTAGGCGATGTATTGAGGACCCATGCGGAAAGTTATATGAGGCGACTAGGTTCCCACCCCAACACCCTGGCGAGAAGGCTTATCCATCCCCCGAAAAAAAGAAGGCTAAAAAGATTCTACCCACATGATCTCCCATCGAGATTATTATAATTATTTGTTCATGGAAAAGAAATCAATCAAGAATTTTTACCCATGTCCGTAATGAACGTCTTCATTGGACCGTAAGTAAGAATAAAAGATTCGAAAATTGCTTTAGCGACTACTACTAAGGTACTACTACTTTACGTACATCGTCATTATTGATGACTTGGTATACGTTGGGCATTGAAGCTTTTTCTATTGATTGCGTATGCAGTTCAGATTTGTTTGTTTCTTTTGCGCAGGATTTTTGTCTACTTTTTTTTGTGGTGGTATTATCAAAATAACTTCTCTGTATCTTCCTCCAAATAAGCGTTGGACTAAAAACGACTTTGACCAGCTACTGATCACATTGGTCCCCAAGTGTATAGCAGGAGGGGATTTCAATGCTAAGCACCAATGGTGGGGCAACCTAAGGGCATGCAGTCGAGGAAAACGACTACAAGAGGCCATCATAACTAGTTCTAGCGAAGTTCTAGCTACAGGTGGACCTACCTTTTACTCATCTAACACTAGACTGACGTCAACAGCTTTGTACTTTTTAATCGTAAATGCGGTGCCAATAAATAAACTTTCAATTGAAACAAAATACGATCTATCTTCTGATCACCAACCTATAGTAGCGACATTAAGCCACACTCCCCAATATAAATCCAGAAAGAAATCCTTACTAGCTCCCGGCTCCTCTGTCGAAACATTTAGGAATGTCCTAGACAGAAGCATTAACCTAAACATGGACATAAATTATCCAGAAGACATCGAAGATGCTATAGTGATGTTCATGGACAAAATTCACGTGGCTGCGACACTTACTACACCAGGAAGCAGAAATTCTCCTACACAGAGTAGACGCAGTATACTTCCACAAAACGCTTCAGTTCTCATACATCTCAAACGAAGAGCTAGACGAGAATTTTCCAGAACAGGAGACGCACGCGCCCACAACATTTACAAAAGGTTATCAAATCGTCTTAACAAAGTTCTGGTGAAAAACAAACAAGACCACTTTGACCAAATGCTGGAAAATGCAAGTCCTGATGCATCGGCTAACTATTCGCTGTGGAAACTCACGAATAACCTTAAAAGACAAGTTATTCCAAAGGCTCCCATCAGAAATCCGGCTGGTGGTTGGTGCGGCTCCAGTCAGGCGAAGGCCGATATCTTTGCAAACAGCTTTGATTTAAGCCATAGAATCTTACTCCGGCAGAACACCGAAATAGGGTGGAAACACTCTTGGACCAACCTTTTCAAATGGCCCTTCCCACAATCCCTGTTACTTTGGAAGAGATAGTAACGCAGATCAAAAAGCTCAAACCTAAAAAATCGCCTGGTGAGGACCTCCTAGATAACAGGACGCACAAACTTCTTCCCACCAAAGCTGTACTTTTCTTAGTCCTATTGTTCAATAGCGCTCTAAGGCTGGGACACTTTCCAAGCAAATGGAAATCAGCAATCATAACGATGATTCCGAAGCCTGGAAAGCAACCCACTGAAGTATCAGTGCATATAGGCAAATTAGTCTTCTACCCGCGCTAGGGAAAATGTTGGAAAGGGTAATATTAGAACGCATCTTCAAACTTCCAAGCGTGAACCAAGCTATTCCAAAGTGGCGGTTCAGTTTCCGAAAGAGTCATGGCACTCCAGAACAGCTACACCGAGTGACAAACTTTTGCTTTGGAGGCAATGGAAGACAAGATGTATACAACAGCTGTATTCATGGATAAACAGCAAGCCTTTGATAGAGTTTGGCATGATGGTCTTCTAAGAAAGCTTAAGACCATTTTGACTCCACAGCTATTTCTTCTTATCAAAAGCTTTCTATCGAACTGACAGTTCAGTGTGGTTGTCGATGGCGACAAATCGTCTACGCGTAAAATCTCAGCAGGCGTACCCCAAGTCAGTGTTTTAGGCCCGAATCTTTATTTGCTGTATACATGTGATATGCCGGATTCCTGGTGCTGTAGAGAAGTTAAAGACGAAAACGTTCTTATTGCAACCTACGCGGATGACACCGCGGTAATGGTCAGGAGTACAAGCATAAGTGATGCAACCGGGTGTCTACAGGAATATGTGACGGCCTTCGAGAAGTGGGCAACGGAATGGAATATCGGCATTAACTGCAGCAAATGTTCTTGCTTCACATTCACAAAAAGGCCTTTGAACTGCTCTGGAATTTCCATGCTCTACACTTAGACACGAGACCTTCTACAAATAGGGGCAATTTTGGACAGAGGACTAACGATAGGCGATGTATTGATACGATGTATTGAGGACCCATGCGGAAAGTTATATGCGGCGACTAAGTTCCCACCCCAACACCCTGGCGAGAAGGCTTATCCATCCCCCGAAAAAAAGAAGGCTAAAAAGATTCCACCCACATGATCTCCCATCGAGTTTATTATAATTATTTTTTCATGGAAAATAAATCAATTAAATATTGTTAGAATAACATAATTTGTAAAGTAATGTATATATTGGTATGCCTTTGCTGTACAATTTTATGTAAAACCTAGTAAAGCAAACACATAGGTAGCAGTAAACTTGTTTAATTCCAATTAACAAAATTTACAAAAAAAGAAAAACAAAAACAAAAGAATTCGTAAATATATATATTTTTTTTTTATTATTGTTTAAATTTAATTTTTCCATTATTATAAGGATTTTTGTATTAAATCATGACGTCATTTATGAACAAAAAATTGTTAGTCGATCTTTATGTACTATTTGTTTTTTATTTTTATTGTTTATTGTTATGTTTTCTCTTTCTTCTATCTTTTCTACCTTATAGAGTGCCGTATATTTACTTCATTTCTTAATAAAACTTTATCTTCTACTCTTATTTGTATACTTCTTGTTTGTAAATATAATTTTCCTTATTTTTTCTTTTATGCTCTTCAAGCATAGTTCTAGCACGTTTATTTGCGACTTTTAATCTATATTTACTTTCCTTAGCATAATCATCTATGTTATATATTGGTTCTATGCTAGTTATATTAGTGAAATTTCTGGGTAAATTATTTGTTCTAGCAAAAATAAGTTCATATGGACAATAATTATGTGCCATAGATGGGGTTGTATTAAAACAATAGACGAAGCATTGAAGCCATACGTCCCAATTAGTTTTATCAACCGATATGTAAGATCGTATGTATTCATTTAAAGTTTTATGTCTTCTTTCGACTACATCTACTCTTTGATGGTGAGGTTATATTTTTAATTTTTAGATATTTGCATAGGTCTGCGATTATCGAATTCTTATACTCTGTACCCATGTCCGTAATGAACGTCTTCATTGGACCGTAAGTATGGTAAGAATAAAAAATTCGAAAATTGCATTAGCGACTGTTGTTGCGGTTTTATTCGGTATGGGAATTGCAACTAAATATTTAGTTAAGTCACAAATGAGAGTGAAGGCATATTCGTTGCTATTTTCCGACTTGGGTAAAGGACCTATAGAGTCCACCATCACTCTGTGAAAATCATGTTCAGGGGTTTCAGTTAAGGTCATGGGATCTTTGTAAGCTTTGTTATTTTCGCTTTCTGGCATTTTTGACATTTTGTAATGTAGTCTTTTATTTGTTTAGACATACCTTTCCAAAAATAATGTCTTTTGACCTTGGCCAAGGTTTTTGAAATCCCAGGTCACTACTTTACGTACCTCGTCATTATTGATGACTTGGTAAACGTTGGGCATTGAAGCTTTTTCTATTGATTGCGTATGCAGTTCAGATTTGTTTGTTTCTTCTGCGCAGGATTTTTGTCTACTTTGTAATCTTGTAGTTACTTTCATAATATTTCCGGTTATACCTTTTAATTCTTTGATGGTTATTCTTGATAAAGCATCAGCAACATAGTTTTTTTTAACTCTCAGATACTCTACGGTAAAATTACATTCCTCTAGTTCAAGTCTTATACGAGTCAATTTGGATTCAGGATAAGTAATTGGGTGGGTGTTCTATGATCAATTTTGACTGTAAAATGTTCAGCATAAATATAGGGATTGAAGTGGGTTATTTCCCAATGTATCGCTGCTAATTCCTGCTCAGTAGTAGTTTTATTACTCTCGCCCTTAGTAAATGATCTATATGCGTATGCAACTGGAACTTGGTGGCCATTGTGGTCTTGAGATAAAACTGCGACACATGCCATTTTGCTAGCATCTGTTGTAATACAAAATTCTTTACTAAAGTAAGTTTCGTTTTTAAATTTAAAAAAAAACAACAGATTTTTATTGATCTGACGATAGTCAATTACTAAACTCCATATCTTTTTATCTGAGTTTGGAAGAGATTTTTTCGGTACTAATAGTAATGGACTATTTTAATACTAATGGTTCGACTATTTTATAATTGATCAATTTTTGTATTTGTTCTTGAATTTCGTCTTTTTGACTATGAGGATTTCTATAATTTTTAAAATATACTGGCTCGTCATCTTTCAATCTCAATCTTTGCTTGTCTGATTATTAGCCGATATTGGTTGTGTTGGGTTCTGAATTGTGGTGGGAAATTTGTTGACAATTTAGACATGACAGTTTTATTTTGTTGAACCACATCATAGTTTAAAAATGGCTCGTATATTTAGTTGTTTGCATCTACTAGTTTATTAGTATAATGTTAATGTAATGTAGTGTAGTATAATGTAATGTTAATTAAAATTCGGACATAAACATCATTGATGTTGAAATGGAATTCGCTATATAAATACCTGTTTCTATTTCTTGGTTTGGGATTAATATATTTGTATCTTCAATTGAAGTTATATTGATTTTTCGGACAACTTGTGATCTCCCTGGTAATAATACTCTATTATTACCGGAGTTGTATGTTATTGGAACATAAATCGAAAATTTTAAATTATTGGGTCGTTTATAAACCAATCTTCTTTTGTTTTGAAGTCTTATTGGCAGTTAAATTTTTTTATGTGACATTGTTAATATTGAATATTGTTAATCAATATGATTATTGTGAGAAATTATATATTTATCTGTTTGTAGCTTTAAGCCCTTGGATTCAATATTCTCTTGGCTTATGCCTTGAATATTTATTATACTGTCATCTTATATATTGTTGAAGTAGTCGGCTTCTTCTTTTACTATTAAAATATCTGCACCTGTGTCAATTAAGAAAGTTGATCTCTTTCTTTTCAAATGTAATGAATATACATATTTATACTTAGATTGATTGAATGTACATGAGCTTTATTTATTGCCTTGTATCTGAGGGTTGTTGCGAGTTTCCCGAATTATTTTGGGTTACTCTCACACAAGCATTATTATTGTTATTATTTCGATTCTGATTGTTTCGGCTTCCTCTATTTGAGTAGCCACGGCCTCTATCATTGTTACCATTATTTTGGTTACCGTTATTTCCGTAATTGTAATTATTGTTGTTGTATCGGTTATGGTGTAATAACCGTAAAAGAGCAACACAAGCGCAGGCAACCTGTGCAGTGCACCAACTGCCAAGAATATGGCCACAAGAAAGGGAACTGCACCCTAAAATCCATCTGCGTAGTTTGCAGCTAAGACCACAGTACTGTAAACTGTCCTAAGAATGAAAATTCAAATTAAGTGCAGCAACTGTGGCGAAAAACACACAGACAACTGGCGAGGATGCATTGTGTACAAGGAACTCAAGAGTCGCCAAAACAAACGAGTGGGTTCAGTTCGAGATCGTATCACACCAACAATTCACAAAGTAATGGAACCGACTACAACTAAGATCCCTTCGTCTGCCAGCCAATTCCAAGTTCTTCCTTTGCAAGTGTACTAAAATCAGGGATCAGAGGAACCAAAACATCCTTATTAAAATGCTCGTTTCTTCTAAAACAGGATAATGACTCCCTTAGTAATAGCTACCTGGAACGCTAATGGCGTTTCGCGGCACAAGCTAGAACTTGCTCAGTTCTTAGCCGACAGAAGCATTGACGTTATGCTACTCTTAGAGACTCACCTTACCAAAAAGTACAACTTCAAATACCAGGACATACATTTTACTTTACGAATCATCCGGATGGCAAGGCCCATGGAGGCACTGGGATACTAATACGATTGCGAATTAAGCACCACTTTCTTGGTAATTGGCAAGAAGACTGCTTACAATGTAGAGGTACATTGTAAACCTCCAATGCCATAACGGTGCTCTCACTCTAGCTTCTGTCCATTGCTCACCTCGCTTCACAATCTCTGAGGAAAAATTCGCAACACTTTTTGACTTGATCATTGCAGCTGGCGATTGGAATGCTAAGCACATGTACTGGGGATCTCGGATAGCAAACCCTAAAGGAAAACAGCTGTACAACGCAATCATCAAACCGCAACACAAACTTAACTATGTTTCCTCGGGAGCGCCTACATACTGGCCAGCAGATCCTATGAAGCTTCCAGATTTGATTGACTTTGCCATCACAAAAAGTATATCCCAATCAATGATTACAGCTGAGGCTCCTCCATAACTCTCATCTGATCACTGTCCGGTATTCTTTCATCTTTTGTACCAGCTACAACACATCGAGCGACCGTGTAGGCTTACAGGCAATAGGACGAACTGGGCGAGGTACAAAAATATGTTTGTTCCCATGCCGGCTTTTCTAGCCCCCTGGAAACCGAGTAAGACATTGATCAGTTTGCTGGTGATAAAGAATCAATACTTGTCGCAGCAGCAATATCTCAGAAGTGTGGTTCGTAACTTGACTGCCCTGAATTGCCAGTTTTGGCATAATCTACTCTGTGAATAAAAACCAACTGTCCCAAGAGAAGAAATAGAGCGCTGCTTCACAGATAAAGGCTTCGTTGTACTGAACATCTACTCCCTAAGGAAGCCTGGCTGGAATAAAATCTTGGCTGGTGGAAATGACGTAGAAGAAGCCATTAATGCACAAACTAGACAAAATCTGTTCTTTGTCAATCTTAAGCCGACTCCGAATGTGGCCGAGGCTTTAAAAGTAAGCCGTATTGGAAGGCACAGGGTTACAGTGGAGAAGGCTACTCGCAACAAGGACATAGCTCAATGTTACAATTGCCAAAATTTTGGCCACACCCGCAATCGCTGTCATTTAAGCCCAGTTTGCGGGAATTGTGCGGGTGAGCATCCTACCGGTTCTAAATCATGTGAGACACACCCAAACAATCAATACGTATGTGCAAACTGCATGGAGAATCACCCTGCCAGTTTTAAAGGTTGCAAGGTCAGAATAGAATTAAGTAAAGAATTAAAGCCAAGGCCTAGACCACCCAACTACACCATTAACAGAAATAATGAAATCCGCCATGTATGTGTCGTCGTCAGCTGTCAGAAATAGAGTCTCCTATGCTGACATAACAAGAACTAAAGCTGAAAACAACTACAGCGTTCCTGCTATGAACACAATCACTCTAAATACTGGCGAGCAATACAACTCTAACAGGAACTTTGCCACTCTCGAGAAGGCAATCTTGGACATTAATGCCAGATTGGATCAACTTTTTAAATTAGTCATGGAAACAATTGAGTCCAACAAAGCTTTTCGTGATCTAGTCCACGTTCTGATTTTTAAAAAATGATAGTCCCAAACCAAAAAATGGGATTATGGAACGCAAGAGGATTAGTACAGAAGAATGAAGAACTTCGACTTTTTCTTATTGCCCACTCTATTAAATTTATTGTTAATTAAAATTCGGACATAAACATCATTGATGTTGAAATGGAATTCGCTATATAAATACCTGTTTCTATTTCTTGGTTTGGGATTAATATATTTGTATCTTCAATTGAAGTTATATTGATTTTTCGGACAACTTGTGATCTCCCTGGTAATAATATTCTATTATTACCGGAGTTATATGTTATTGGAACAGTCTTATTGGCAGTTAAATTTTATTATGTGACATTGTTAATATTGAATATTGTTAATCAATATGATAATTGTGAGAAATTATATATTTATCTGTTTGTAGCTTTAAGCCCTTGGATTCAATATTCTCTTGACTTATGCCTTGAATATTTATTATACTGTCATCTTATATATTGTTGAAGTAGTCGGCTTCTTCTTTTACTATTAAAATATCTGCACCTGTGTCAATTAAGAAAGTTGATCTCTTTCTTTTCAAATGTAATGAATATACATATTTATACTTAGATTGATTGAATGTACATGAGCTTTATTTATTGCCTTGTATCTGAGGGTTGTTGCGAGTTTCCCTAATTATTTTGGGTTACTCTCACACAAGCATTATTATTGTTATTTTTTCGATTCTGATTGTTTCGGCTTCCTCTATTTGAGTAGCCACGGCCTCTATCATTGTTATCATTATTTTGGTTACCGTTATTTCCGTAATTGTAATTATTGTTATTGTATCGGTTATGGTGTAATAACCGTAAAAGAGCAACACAAGCGCAGGCAACCTGTGCAGTGCACCAACTGCCAAGAATATGGCCACAAGAAAGGGAACTGCACCCTAAAATCCGTCTGCGTAGTTTGCAGCTAAGACCACAGTACTGTAAACTGTCCTAAGAATGAAAATTCAAATTAAGTGCAGCAACTGTGGCGAAAAACACACAGACAACTGGCGAGGATGCATTGTGTACAAGGATCTCAAGAGTCGCCAAAACAAACGAGTGGGTTCAGTTCGAGATCGTATCACACCAACAATTCACAAAGTAATGGAACCGACTACAACTAAGATCCCTTCGTCTGCCAGCCAATTCGAAGTTCTTCCTTTGCAAGTGTACTAAAATCAGGGATCAGAGGAACCAAAACATCCTTATTAAAATGCTCGTTTCTTCTAAAACAGGATAATGACTCCCTTAGTAATAGCTACCTGGAACGCTAATGGCGTTTCGCGGCACAAGCTAGAACTTGCTCAGTTCTTAGCCGACAGAAGCATTGACGTTATGCTACTCTTAGAGACTCACCTTACCAAAAAGTACAACTTCAAATACCAGGACATACATTTTACTTTACGAATCATCCGGATGGCAAGGCCCATGGAGGCACTGGGATACTAATACGATTGCGAATTAAGCACCACTTTCTTGGTAATCTGCAAGAAGACTGCTTACAATGTAGAGGTACATTGTAAACCTCCAATGCCATAACGGTGCTCTCACTCTAGCTTCTGTCCATTGCTCACCTCGCTTCACAATCTCTGAGGAAAAATTCGCAACACTTTTTGACTTGATCATTGCAGCTGGCGATTGGAATGCTAAGCACATGTACTGGGGATCTCGGATAGCAAACCCTTAAGGAAAACAGCTGTACAACGCAATCATCAAACCGCAACACAAACTTAACTATGTTTCCTCGGGAGCGCCTACATACTGGCCAGCAGATCCTATGAAGCTTCCAGATTTGATTGACTTTGCCATCACAAAAAGGATATCCCAATCAATGATTACAGCTGAGGCTCCTCCATAACTCTCATCTGATCACTGTCCGGTATTCTTTCATCTTTTGTACCAGCTACAACACATCGAGCGACCGTGTAGGCTTACAGGCAATAGGACGAACTGGGCGAGGTACAAAAATATGTTTGTTCCCATGCCGGCTTTTCTAGCCCCCTGGAAACCGAGTAAGACATTGATCAGTTTGCTGGTGATAAAGAATCAATACTTGTCGCAGCAGCAATATCTCAGAAGTGTGGTTTGTAACTTGACTGCCCTGAATTGCCAGTTTTGGCATAATCTACTCTGTGAATAAAAACCAACTGTCCCAAGAGAAGAAATAGAGCGCTGCTTCACAGATAAAGGCTTCGTTGTACTGAACATCTACTCCCCAAGGAAGCCTGGCTGGAATAAAATCTTGGCTGGTGGAAATGACGTAGAAGAAGCCATTAATGCACAAACTAGACAAAATCTGTTCTTTGTCAATCTTAAGCCGACTCCGAATGTGGCCGAGGCTCTAAAAGTAAGCCGTATTGGAAGGCACAGGGTTACAGTGGAGAAGGCTACTCGCAACAAGGACATAGCTCAATGTTACAATTGCCAAAATTTTGGCCACACCCGCAATCGCTGTCATTTAAGCCCAGTTTGCGGGAATTGTGCGGGTGAGCATCCTACCGGTTCTAAATCATGTGAGACACACCTAAACAATCAATACGTATGTGCAAACTGCATGGAGAATCACCCTGCCAGTTTTAAAGGCTGCAAAGTCAGAATAGAATTAAGTAAAGAATTAAAGCCAAGGCCTAGACCACCCAACTACACCATTAACAGAAATAATGAAATCCGCCATGTATGTGTCGTCGTCAGCTGTCAGAAATAGAGTCTCCTATGCTGACATAACAAGAACTAAAGCTGAAAACAACTACAGCGTTCCTGCTATGAACACAATCACTCTAAATACTGGCGAGCAATACAACTCTAACAGGAACTTTGCCACTCTCGAGAAGGCAATCTTGGACATTAATGCCAGATTGGATCAACTTTTTAAATTAGTCATGGAAACAATTGAGTCCAACAAAGCTTTTCGTGATCTAGTCCACGTTCTGATTTCTAAAAAATGATAGTCCCAAACCAAAAAATGGGATTATGGAACGCAAGAGGATTAGTACAGAAGAATGAAGAACTTCGACTTTTTCTTATTGCCCACTCTATTGACATCATGCTTATTACCGAAACTCATATGCGCCCTCGACTAAAAGTATACACTCCTGGCTATGAACAATATTAGGCAAATCATCCAAGTAACACCGCAAAAGACGGTTCTGCAATCTTCATCGAAGCCAATATTCACCACAGTCAAAATTAATCAACAATGCGCACTGATTTACAAGTCATCAGTCTTGATGTACCAACGAGTGGTTGTATTATCAAAATAGCTTCTCTGTATCTTCCTCCAAATAAGCGTTGGACTAAAAACTACTTTGATCAGCTACTGATCACATTGGTCCCCATGTGTATAGCAGGAGGGGATTACAATGCTAAGCACCAATGGTGGGGAAACCTACGGGCATGCAGTCGAGGAAAACGACTACAAGATATCATAACTAGTTCTAGCGAAGTTCTAGCTACAGGTCGACCTACCTTTTACTCATCTAACACTAGACTGACGCCAACAGCTTTGTACCTTTTAATCGTAAATGGGGTGCCAATGAATAAACTTTCAATTGAAACAAAATACGATCTATCTTCTGATCACCAACCTATAGTAGCGACATTAAGCCACACTCCCCAATATAAATCCAGAAAGAAATCCTTACTAGCTCCCGCCTCCTCTGTCGAAACATTTAGGAATGTCCTAGACAGGAGCATTAACCTTAACATGGACATAAATTATCCAAAAGACGAAGATGCTATAGTGATGTTCATGGACAAAATTCACGTGGCTGCGACACTTGCTACACCAGGAAGCAAAAATTCTCCTACACAGAGTAGACGCAGTATACTTCCACAAAACGCTTCAGTTCTCATACATCTCAAACGAAGAGCTAGACGAGAATTTTCCAGAACAGGAGACGCACGCGCCCACAACAATTACAAAAGGTTATCAAATCGTCTTAACACAGTTTTGGTGAAAAACAAACAAGACCACTTTGACCAAATGCTGGAAAATGCAAGTCCTGATGCATCGACTAACTACTCGCTGTGGAAACTGACGAATAACCTTAAAAGACAAGTTATTCCAAAGGCTCCCATCAGAAATCCGGCTGGTGGTTGGTGCGGCTCCAGTCAGGCGAAGGCCGATATCTTTGCAAACAGCTTTGATTTAAGCCATAGAATCTTACTCCGGCATAACACCGAAATAGGGTGCAAACACTCTTGGACCAACCATTTCAAATGGCCCTTCCCACAATCCCTGTTACTTTGGAAGAGGTAGTAACGCAGATCAAAAAGCTCAAACCTAAAAAATCGCCTGGTGAGGACCTCCTAGATAACAGGACGCTCAAACTCCTTCCCATCAAAGCTGTACTTCTCTTAGTCCTATTGTTCAATAGCGCTCTAAGGCTGGGACACTTTCCAAGCAATTGGAAATCAGAAATCATAACGATGATTGCGAAGCCTGGAAAGCAACCCACTGAAATAGATGCATATAGGCCCATTAGTCTTCTACCTGCGCTAGGGAAAATGTTGGAAAGGGTAATATTAGAACGCATCCTCAAACTTCCAAGCGTGAGCCAAGCTATTCCAAAGTGGCAGTTCGGTTTCCGAAAAAGTCATGGCACTCCAGAACAGCTACACCGAGTGACAAATTTGCCTTGGAGGCAATGGAGGACAAGATGTATACAACAGCTGTATTCATGGATATACAACAAGCCTTTGATAGAGTTTGGCATGATGATCTTCTAAGAAAGCTTAAGACCATTTTGACTACACAGCTATTTCTTCTTATCAAAAGCTTTCTATCGAACTGACAGTTCAGTGTGGTTGTCGATGGCGACAAATCGTCTACGCGTAAAATCTCAGCAGGCGTACCCCAAGGCAGTGTTTTAGGCCCGACTCTTTATTCGCTGTATACTTCTGATATGCCGGATTCCTGGTGCTGTAGAGAAGTTGAAGACGAAAACGTTCTTATTGCAACCTACGCGGATGACACCGCGGTAATGGTCAGGAGTACAAGCATAAGTGATGCAACCAGGGGCCTACAGGAATATGTGACGGCCTTCGAGAAGTGGGCAACGGAATGGAATATCGGCATTAACTGCAGCAAATGTTCTTGCTTCACATTCACAAAAAGGCCTGCTCTGGAATTTCCATGCTCCACACTTAGACACGAGACCTTCTACAAATAGGGACCATTTTGGACAGAGGACTAACGTTTCACAGGCATACGACTATGATCAAGCAAGCAGTACTTTCTAAGGCTGCAAAAATGTCGTGGCTCTTATCGCCGAAAAGGGTCGCCACGCCAGTAGGTATCACAAGGTGATCAACGCGCCACCAACGGTGGTACGCGCCGTAATTGTGACACACTACTGGAAGTGCAAGTACACTCTCCACGCGAGGGCGGCTGGAAACAGGCTCTTAGTTAGGTCATGTCTCTGCTAAGAGTGCTGGCTAATCGTAGTTGGGTTGGAGCTGGTAACTCTCAAAAATTTCCGCACCTCCGGAGAGATGTCACGTCCTACTTCGGTGACTCCTCAGCCTTGGCATTGATTTATTGACATTGATACATTTGATACATGATACATGACATTGACATGGCATTGATAGTTGGGCTGGAGCTGGTAAATCTCAAAAATTTCCACACCTGCGGGCCGGACTAAGGTGTCATACGACCCGTGCCGAAAGTCTGCCAGACTGGGGGCCCGTGTAATAACTAGCCCAGTCGATAACGGAGAGTCCGGGAAAGTGGCGTCCCGGCGTTACTCTGCAACTCGTGGGTACTATGAGCAATAGACCAAATAATTTTAAAATACCGCAGCCCTTGACTGCGGGAAATGTCGCAAGACATTACGAGGACCGTCTCCTTGACGGAGAGCGGCCTACTTCGGTGCTAACACCAAAAAATGCTACTAAACGGAGTGCGCCAACGGAACAAGCACGCCCAGTTGCGGAAGGGAAGTATCGGGCAGCCACACCGAGTCACTCGACTGTGGTCCAAGCCGGCCAAGCGGGACGGCCTAAAAACCCATTACCGCAACTTGGTCCGCCTGGGATGTCCCTAACCGTAAGGGGCTGAGCGGGGCCAGAAAGAAGTGGTATCTTCGTTACCTTCAGCAGGGCAAGTCACCCGCAGAAGCTTTCTCTGGCCAAGACACCGCAGCACAAGCACAACTCTGCTTCAAAGCGGGCAAACACCACCCTGACGCCGCCGACGGAAACGCCTAAGAGGCAGAAGGTGAAGAAGAGCAGGCCACTGCTCCCTTCGATGGCCCAAGTACCTCAAGGGCTGCAAAGGCTATGTAGCGAGCGTAGGTGCAATCCCACGAATACGAACTGGGAAGGGTTCAATGCCTCCTTACTGCGGAATCCAGCTTCTGGGGTAACCGGGAAACTCCGTACCACTCTAGAACTGGTGTCTTACTAACGCGTTTAGAGAAAACTGCTCCCTTGGTCGAGCCAAGAGGGAAAAAGATGCTCCATGGTGGAACGACCAATTGGAGAAGTTACGGAAAGCGACCAGGCGTCTCTTTAACAAAGCAAAAAGAGAAGGGAACTGGGATGCCTACCTGAATAAACTGACCATGTATAATCATGAGATCAGGAAAGCCAAACGAAGGAATTATAGAACCTTCTGTGAGGCAAGGTGATAGACTTCACAGAGCAATTTCCAAAGGAGTGCCAGAATCAAATTAGGCAATACGAAAGGATAACTCCTATACCTAGGAAGTAAGGAATAACTTGAGCTACTACTGGCTGGCAACTCACTTTCCGGAAGCACGCTCCAAACGGATGGGAATACCCTGGTAACGGCACAAAATCAATAGTAACAACGGAGAGATTAGGATGGGCAATTGGTACATTCCAGCCTTACAAATCTCCTGGTCCAAATGGCATTCAGCCAATCCTGCTTCAACGAGCGCTAAGTCAGCTCGCACTACCGATCAGGAAAATACTGATCAGCAGCCTAGCTTTAGGACACATATCTACTGCCTGGAGTATAGCAAAAGTGGTCTTCATTCCGAAAGCTGGAAAGAAATACATCACTGATCCGAAGTCGTTCAGACCCATCAGCTTGACATCGTTTTTGCTAAAAACGTTGGAAAAGGTAGTGGATTAGAAGCTAGCATTAGAAGCACTCTGCTTGAGGAGCATCCGCTCCAACGGACGCAGCATGACTACAGGGCGGGCAGATCAACTGATACTGCCCTATATCACCTGAAAAGCCGTATTGAGGATTCAATACGATTCCATGAGATCAGGAAAGCCAAACGAAGGAACTATAGAACCTTCTGTGAGGCAATAGTAAACACATGTGAAGGCGCAAGACTTCACAGAGCAATCTCCAAAGGAGTGCCATAATCAAATCAGGCACTACGTACGGAGGATAACTCCTATACAATAGGAAGAAAGGAGAAACTTGAACTACTACTGGCAACTCACTTTCCGGGAAGCACGCTTCAAACGGATGGGAATACCCCGGTAACGGCTCAAAGTAGACCGTGTGCTACTGATTGGGCCAAAGCAAAATCAATAGTAACAACGGAGAGATTAAGATGGGCAATTGATACATCCCAGCCCTACCAATCTCCTGGTCTAGATGGCATTCAGCCAATCCTGCTACAACGAGCGCTAAATCAGCTCCCAGTGCCGATCAGGAAAATACTGATCAGCAGCCTAGCTTTAGGACACATATCTACTGCCTGGAGTATAGCAAAATAGGTCTTCATTCCAAAAGCTGGAAAGAAAGACATCACTGATTCGAAGTCGTTCAGACCCATCAGCTTGACATAGTCTTGTCTAAAAACGTTGGAATAGATAGTGGATGTCACCATTAGAAGCACTCTGCTTGTAGAGCATCCGCTCCAACGGACGCAGCATGCCTACAGGGCGGGCAGATCAACTGATACTGCCCTATATCACCTGAAAAGCCTTATTGAGGATTCACTTACTCATAAGAAAGTGGCGCTATGTGCCTTCTTAGACATACAGGGTGCATTCGACAATACCTCTCATGAGGCGGTCAACGCATCCCTGGTAAGAAGAGGACTAGATGCAACAACCAGTAGATGGATCAAATCACTACTGGCATCTAGGCGAGCAATGGCCACTCTAGGAGGACAGTCGTCCACAGTATCTACCACAAGGGGATGCCCCCAAGGGGGTGTCCTTTCGCCTCTCTTGTGGAGCTTGCTGATGGACGAGCTGCTGGACAGACTAACCCGCAGAGGTATACTTTGCCAGGGCTATGCTGACGATATTGTCATTATAGCCAGAGGTAAATATGAGGAAACACTCTGCCATATCATTCAACTGGGCCTCAACATGACCCGCTGGTCATGATGGATGGATGGATGGCCTGAGCCTAAATCCTAGCAAAACTGTTATTGTTCCTTTCACAAATAGGTACAAGCTACAGAGAATGAAGGCAATAACCCTGTCAGAATGTCGCATAGAGGCCAGCAAAGAAGTTAAGTATCTTGGGATAACCCTCGACTCCAAACTTAGCTTCAAAACTCATGTCAATAACACAATTGATAAGTGCACCAGAGCACTTTTCACGTTCAGGAAAATTGCTGGAAAATCGTGGGGAACCTCACCACGCATAATAAGATGGCTGCACCTCATGGTATTCAGACCCATACTAACCTTCGGAGTAATAGCCTGGGGTGATAGAGCTCGCCTTAGCACCACTAAGGTGAAACTTCATAAGCTCCAAAGAATGGCCTGCATATGCATGACAGGAGCAATGCGCACCTGTCCCACTGCAGCCCTAGAAGTACTAATGGAGGTAACGCCGCTTCATATCGTCATTGAAATGAAACGGAAAGCCACCCTAATAAGAATTGAGGGAGCAGGAAATGACTGCAACCTTACAAGAAAGGATGCTGAAAGCCTAAAAAGGGATATCCCTTTGCTGATGCAACCAAGGGATGAGATGCCAGCTGAGCACAGGTTCGCTCAGAACTTCAGCACTCATCTCAGTAATAAAAACAGTTGGACAACCGTGGGGAAAGTACACTCTATGAAAACACAATAAAGTGGTATACAGACGGATCTCTCACCGACGAGGGAAGTGGGCTGGGGGTTGTAGGCCCCAGGTTAAAATACCACGAATCAATGGGCAGATACACCAGCATTTTTCAAGCTGAACTCTGTGCTATTGGACGTTGTGCGGAGTTTAATCTGCAAAGGAACTATCGTGGCAAGGACATTGCTAGCAGCCATAAAGGCGCTCAGCAAAGCTAAGATAACATCTAAGCTAGTAAATGAAGTGAGGACAGCCCTAGACAAACTGGGAGCTGTCAACAAACTCACAATAAGGTGGGTCCCGGGACACAACAACATCCAGGAATATGAGCTAGCGGACAACCTAGCCAGGAAAGGGGCAGAGAACCCTCTAATTGGTTACCGTTATTTCCGTAATTGTAATTATTTTTGTTGTATCGGTTATTGTAATGGCAATTGCCTCTGCCGCGACCATTACCTCTATAACCTTGGCCTCTGTTAGAGTAACCTCTCTTTGAATACATTACATGATTCACATTTCCAGTTACTCTAGTGCTAGTTCTTATGTACGCACCTATGGCAGAATCCAGAGTTGTGCACGTACCTGCTTCTAGCACAGATTGTATTATTTTTAAAATTTTATTTTTCCATTATTATAAGGATTTTTGTATTAAATCATGACGTCATTTATGATTAAAAAATTTTTAGTCGATCTTTATGTACTATTTGCTTTTTATTTTTATTGTTGTATATTGTTATGTTTTCTCTTTCTTCTATCTTTTCTACCTTATAGAGTGCCGTATATTTACTTCATTTCTTAATAAAACTTTATCTTCTACTCTTATTTGTATACTACTTGTTTGTAAATATAATTTTCCTTATTTTTTCTTTTATGCTCTTCAAGCATATTTCTAGCACGTTTATTTGCGACTTTTAATCTATATTTACTTTCCTTAGCATAATCATCTATGTTATATATTGGTTCTATGCTAGTTATATTAGTGAAATTTCTGGGTAAATTATTTGTTCTAGCAAAAATAAGTTCATATGGACAATAATTATGTGCCATAGATGGGGTTGTATTAAAACAATAGACGAAGCATTGAAGCCATACGTCCCAATTAGTTTTATCAACCGATATGTAAGATCGTATGTATTCATTTAAAGTTTTATGTCTTCTTTCGACTACATCTACTCTTTGATGGTGAGGTTATATTTTTAATTTTTAGATATTTGTATAGGTCTGCGATTATCGAATTCTTATACTCTGTACCAATAAATTAAAAAATTTGAAAATTGCTTTAGCGACTGTTGTTGCGGTTTTATTCGGTATGGGAATTGCAACTAAATATTTAGTTAAGTCACAAATGAGAGTGAAGGCATATTTTTTTTTTTTTTTTTCGCACGGGTCCCACGGCCACACCTCCCGCCCAACCGACCGAGGGGCGCTGCCGTGTATCGTACGGCTCGATTCGCGAGAAGATATAGACGCGATATAAAAAAGAGAACAGGAACGAGGAAATGAATATAATTTGGAATAACTATGTTAAATATTAGTGTTAGTAGGATCTAATTATGTAATAGAAAAGATAAAATCGATTGCTTTAATAGCGGCAGAGAGTCAAGATTACAGATAATAGGATAAAGTCTATTATAGTCAGAACATAAAACTCTGTAAGGGTCATGCAACTCATAATTAGATCTACAATGATTTAAGATAAGGGGTATATAGTTTCTAGTGAATCTACTTGGAACCGAGAAGTTAAGCCGACTAATCAAGTCGGGACTCTCAACATCCCCACGAATAAGCTTACAAATAAAGACTGTTCCAAGCATAGTTCTACGGTTAGCTAGGGATGGTAAATTAATTAAAAGTAGTCTACTGGAATAAGGAGGTAATATATGGTTTGCATCCCAATTTAGGCGCCGCAAGGCAAAAAGTAAGAAGTTTTTTTGGACCGATTCAATGCGGTCCGAGTGGACTGCGTATTGTGGACTCCAAACAGGTGATCCGTACTCGAGAATCGGACGGACTAACGAAATAAATAAGGTTTTAGTCAAGTAAGGGTCATCAAATTCCTTAGACCACCTTTTTATAAAACCAAGCACACCCCTGGCCTTATTGACAATAGACGAAATATGGTCAGAAAATTTTAGTTTTGGGTCCAGAAGAACACCAAGATCATCAACTCGTGTTATTCTGTCCAGAGAGCACCCACTTAGAGTGTAAGTCGTGCGTATTGGGTTGGCACGACAAAAGGTAATAACTTTACACTTTGAGCCATTTAAGTCTAGAATGTTATCACGGCACCATATTTGAAATCGGTCTAGATCGGATTGTAAGTCCAAATGGCAAGAAGTGTCCTTGTACTGGAGGCATAATTTAACATCGTCTTCGTACATAAGTACACGCGAATGTTTTATTATTAAGGGGAGGTCGTTAATGAATAAGGTAAAAAGAAGCGGACCAAGATGGCTCCCTTGTGAGACACCGGATGTGACTCGGAGAATAGAAGATAACGAATTTTTAAAGAGGACTTGTTGTGTCCTGCCATTTAGATAGCTTGAAATCCAATTTAGAAGATCAACAGGGAATCCTATAAGATCAAGTTTTTTTATTAGAAGGTAATGATTAACAGAGTCAAATGCTCTACTAAAATCAGTGTAGATGACATCTGTTTGAAGATTATTTTTGAAACCCTGTATTACGAAAGAAGTTAGCTCCAAGAGGTTAGTGGTTGTAGATCTGCGTTTCATAAAACCGTGTTGACACGGTGATTTGATTGATCTACAAAGGTGCTGCAAATGAGGAGTGATAACATTTTCGAAAAGTTTTGGGATAGCCGACAATTTAGAGATTCCTCTGTAATTGCTTGCATCCAGCTTGCTACCTTTTTTGTGAAGAGGAATCACAAAGGACTCCTTCCATATATGAGGGAATTGTGAAGATTCCAAAGATAAGGTAAACAGTTTCAGTAGAGGCTTGCACAAGGCTTCCGCACAGAATCTGAGCACACAGCCAGGGATTCCATCGGGTCCTGGCGAATAGACCGGTTTAACACGCTGAAGATCGTTAAGCAGTGAGCACGAGCCGCACGAGAGCAGTCTGCACGCTGAGAAATTTAGATTTTGTGTGGGAGAGCGAAAGAGAGAGAGTGAGAGCGAAAAGTGCAGTTTATGTGCATGCAAAAAACAACACCAAACACCACTGCGAACAACGCACAAAGGGACAGTAAACAAAACAAAGAGACGAAAAATGCAAACTACTTTGTATATTTGTTTAAACTACTGCACAAATCACAAAAGAATCACTCGCGAAGCGAACGGATCTTTAATAATTATGTTTAAATATATGATAATTAAAGAAAATTATTTAAAAACCACGGCTGGTTTGACAAACACAAAATAAAAACCGGGGAGCAAAAAAAAAAAACACGACCGTTCGCTTTGAAAGCTAATAGACGATAGATCTTCGTTGCCGACTTGGGTAAAGGACCTTTAGAGTCCACCATCACTCTGTGAAAAGCATGTTCAGGGGTTTCAGTTAAGGTCATGGGATCTTTGTATGCTTTGTTATTTCCGCTTTCTGGCATTTTTGACATTTTGTAATGTAGTCTGTTATTTGTTTAGACATACTTTTCCAAAAATAATGTCTTTTGACCTTGGCCAAGGTTTTTGAAATCCCAGGTCAATACTTTACGCTCCTCGTTCCCTTAATTCGTTAATGGTTATTCTTGATAAAGCATCAGCAACATAGTTTTTTTTAACTCTCAGATACTCTACGGTAAAATTACATTCCTCTAGTTCAAGTCTTATACGAGTCAATTTTGATTCAGGATTAGTAATTGGGTGGGTGTTCTATGATCAATTTTGACTGTAAAATGTTCAGCATAAATATAGGGATTGAAGTGGGTTATTTCCCAATGTATCGCTGCTAATTCCTGCTCAGTAGTAGTTTTATTACTCTCGCCCTTAGTAAATGATCTATATGCGTATGCAACTGGAACTTGGTGGCCATTTTGGTCTTGAGATAAAACTGCGACACATGCCATTTTGCTAGCATCTGTTGTAATACAAAATTCTTTACTAAAGTCAGTTTCGTTTTTAAATGTAAAAAAAAAAAACAGATTTTTATTGATCTGACGATAGTCAATTACTAAACTCCATATCTTTTTATCTGAGTTTGGAAAAGATTTTTTCGGTACTAATAGTAATGGACTATTTTAATACTAATGGTTCGACTATTTTATAATTGATCAATTTTTGTATTTGTTCTTGAATTTCGTCTTTTTGACTATGAGGATTTCTATAATTTTTAAAATATACTGGCTCGTCATCTTTCAATCTCAATCTTTGCTTGTCTGATTATTAGCCGATATTGGTGTGTTGGGTTCTGAATTGTGGTGGGAAATTTGTTGACAATTTAGACATGACAGTTTTATTTTGTTGAACCACATCATAGTTTAAAAATAGCTCGTATATTTAGTTGTTTGCATCTACTAGTTTATTAGTATAATGTTAATGTAATGTAGTGTAGTATAATGTAATGTTAATTAAAATTCGGACATAAACATCATTTGATGTTGAAATGGAATTCGCTATATAAATACCTGTTTCTATTTCTTGGTTTGGGATTAATATATTTGTATCTTCAATTGAAGTTATATTGATTTTTCGGACAACTTGTGATCTCCCTGGTAATAATATTCTATTATTACCGGAGTTGTATGTTATTAGAACATAAATCGAAAATTTTAAATTATTGGGTCGTTTATAAACCAATCTTCTTTTGTTTTGAAGTCTTATTGGCAGTTAAATTTTTTTATGTGACATTGTTAATATTGAATATTGTTAATCAAAATATCTGCACCTGTGTCAATTAAGAAAGTTGATCTCTTTCTTTTCAAATGTAATGAATATACATATTTATACTTAGATTGATTGAATGTACATGAGCTTTATTTATTGCCTTGTATCTGAGGGTTGTTGCGAGTTTCCCGAATTATTTTGGGTTACTCTCACACAAGCTTTTATTGTTATTATTTCGATTCTGATTGTTTCGGCTTCCTCTATTTGAGTAGCCACGGCCTCTATCATTGTTACCATTATTTTGGTTACCGTTATTTCCGTAATTGTAATTATTGTTGTTGTATCGGTTATGGTGTAATAATCGTAAAAGAGCAACACAAGCGCAGGCAACCTGTGCAGTGCACCAACTGCCAAGAATATGGCCACAAGAAAGGGAACTGCACCCTTAAATCCATCTGCGTAGTTTGCAGCTAAGACCACAGTACTGTAAACTGTCCTAAGAATGAAAATTCAAATTAAGTGCAGCAACTGTGGCGAAAAACACACAGACAACTGGCGAGGATGCAATGTGTACAAGGAACTCAAGAGTCGCCAAAACAAACGAGTGGGTTCAGTTCGAGATCGTATCACACCAACAATTCACAAAGTAATGGAACCGACTACAACTAAGATCCCTTCGTCTGCCAGCCAATTCCAAGTTCTTCCTTTGCAAGTGTACTAAAATCAGGGATCAGAGGAACCAAAACATCCTTATTAAAATGCTCGTTTCTTCTAAAACAGGATAATGACTCCCTTAGTAATAGCTACCTGGAACGCTAATGGCGTTTCGCGGCACAAGCTCTAGCTTTAGCAAGTTCTAACTTGCTCAGTTCTGAGCCGACAGAAGCATTGACGTTATGCTACTCTTAGAGACTCACCTTACCAAAAATTACAACTTCAAATACCAGGACATACATTTTACTTTACGAATCATCCGGATGGCAAGGCCCATGGAGGCACTGGGATACTAATACGATTGCGAATTAAGCACCACTTTCTTGGTAATTTGCAAGAAGACTGCTTACAATGTAGAGGTACATTGTAAACCTCCAATGCCATAACGGTGCTCTCACTCTAGCTTCTGTCCATTGCTCACCTCGCTTCACAATCTCTGAGGAAAAATTCGAAACACTTTTTGACTTGATCATTGCAGCTGGCGATTGGAATGCTAAGCACATGTACTGGGGATCTCGGATAGCAAACCCTTAAGGAAAACAGCTGTACAACGCAATCATCAAACCGCAACACAAACTTAACTATGTTTCCCCGGGAGCGCCTACATACTGGCCAGCAGATCCTATGAAGCTTCCAGATTTGATTGACTTTGCCATCACAAAAAGGATATCCCAATCAATGATTACAGCTGAGGCTCCTCCATAACTCTCATCTGATCACTGTCCGGTATTCTTTCATCTTTTGTACCAGCTACAACACATCGAGCGACCGTGTAGGCTTACAGGCAATAGGACGAACTGGGCGAGGTACAAAAATATGTTTGTTCCCATGCCGGCTTTTCTAGCCCCCTGGAAACCGAGTAAGACATTGATCAGTTTGCTGGTGATAAAGAATCAATACTTGTCGCAGCAGCAATATCTCAGAAGTGTGGTTTGTAACTTGACTGCCCTGAATTGCCAGTTTTGGCATAATCTACTCTGTGAATAAAAACCAACTGTCCCAAGAGAAGAAATAGAGCGCTGCTTCACAGATAAAGGCTTCGTTGTACTGAACATCTACTCCCCAAGGAAGCCTGGCTGGAATAAAATCTTGGCTGGTGGAAATGACGTAGAAGAAGCCATTAATGCACAAACTAGACAAAATCTGTTCTTTGTCAATCTTAAGCCGACTCCGAATGTGGCCGAGGCTCTAAAAGTAAGCCGTATTGGAAGGCACAGGGTTACAGTGGAGAAGGCTACTCGCAACAAGGACATAGCTCAATGTTACAATTGCCAAAATTTTGGCCACACCCGCAATCGCTGTCATTTAAGCCCAGTTTGCGGGAATTGTGCGGGTGAGCATCCTACCGGTTCTAAATCATGTGAGACACACCTAAACAATCAATACGTATGTGCAAACTGCATGGAGAATCACCCTGCCAGTTTTAAAGGCTGCAAAGTCAGAATAGAATTAAGTATAGAATTAAAGCCAATGCCTAGACCACCCAACTACAGCATTAACAGAAATAATGAAATCCGCCATGTATGTGTCGTCGTCAGCTGTCAGAAATAGAGTCTCCTATGCTGACATAACAAGAACTAAAGCTGAAAACAACTACAGCGTTCCTGCTATGAACACAATCACTCTAAATACTGGCGAGCAATACAACTCTAACAGGAACTTTGCCACTCTCGAGAAGGCAATCTTGGACATTAATGCCAGATTGGATCAACTTTTTAAATTAGTCATGGAAACAATTGAGTCCAACAAAGCTTTTCGTGATCTAGTCCACGTTCTGATTTTTAAAAAATGATAGTCCCAAACCAAAAAATGGGATTATGGAACGCAAGAGGATTAGTACAGAAGAATGAAGAACTTCGACTTTTTCTTATTGCCCACTCTATTGACATCATGCTTATTACCGAAACTCATATGCGCCCTCGACTAAAAGTATACACTCCTGGCTATGAACAATATTATGCAAATCATCCAAGTAACACCGCAAAAGACGGTTCTGCAATCTTCATCGAAGCCAATATTCACCACAGTCAAAATTAATCAACAATGCGCACTGATTTACAAGTCATCAGTCTCGATGTACCAACGAGTGGTTGTATTATCAAAATAGCTTCTCTGTATCTTCCTCCAAATAAGCGTTGGACTAAAAACGACTTTGATCAGCTACTGATCACATTGGTCCCCATGTGTATAGCAGGAGGGGATTACAATGCTAAGCACCAATGGTGGGGAAACCTAAGGGCATGCAGTCGAGGAAAACGACTATAAGATATCATAACTAGTTCTAGCGAAGTTCTAGCTACAGGTGAACCTACCTTTTACCAGGTGTACAAGTAGGGAATGTCGGTTCGAACATATAGATGTCTCGCAAACGTAAATATTTATCGATTGTCATAAAACTTTGACCTTGTGAAGTGTCAACCTTGACTGTCGAACCACCATAGTTTGGCGCAAATTGAGCGTCATAATTGTTTACTCTCAGTGCAGTCAACATGTCGAGTTTCGTGCCGAATAAAGAGCAAACGCGGACAGTATTAATTTCTGTTTTCATTGAAGAAAACAGCTGCGGAATCGCACCGAATGCTTGTTGAAGCCTTTGGCGAACAAGTACCAACTGTGAAAACGTGTGAACGGTGGTTTCAACGCTTCAAAAGTGGTGATTTTGACGTCGACGACAAAGAGCACGGAAAACCGCCAAAAAGGTACGAAGACGCCGAACTGCAAGCATTATTGGATGAAGACGATGCTCAAACGCAAAAACAACTCGCAGAGCAGTTGGAAGA
This sequence comes from Drosophila mauritiana, assembly GCF_004382145.1. Lineage (NCBI taxonomy): Eukaryota > Metazoa > Arthropoda > Insecta > Diptera > Drosophilidae > Drosophila > Drosophila mauritiana. Next base: position 55,095 of record NW_022881566.1, read on the forward strand.
AAGTCAACAAGCAGTTTCCAATCGCTTGCGAGAGATGGGAAAGATTCAGAAGGTCGGTAGATGGGTGCCACATGAGTTGAACGAGAGGCAGATGGAGAGGCGCAAAAACACATGCGAAATTTTGCTTTCACGATACAAAAGGAAGTCGTTTTTGCATCGTATCGTTACTGGCGATGAAAAATGGATCTTTTTTGTTAATCCTAAACGTAAAAAGTCATACGTTGATCCTGGACAACCGGCCACATCGACTGCTCGACCGAATCGCTTTGGCAAGAAGACGATGCTCTGTGTTTGGTGGGATCAGAGCGGTGTCATTTACTATGAGCTCTTGAAACCCGGCGAAACGGTGAATACGGCACGCTACCAACAACAATTGATCAATTTGAACCGTGCGCTTCAGAGAAAACGACCGGAATATCAAAAAAGACAACACAGGGTCATTTTTCTCCATGACAACGCTCCATCACATACGGCAAGAGCGGTTCGCGACACGTTGGAAACACTCAATTGGGAAGTGCTTCCGCATGCGGCTTACTCACCAGACCTGGCCCCATCCGATTACCACCTATTCGCTTCGATGGGACATGCACTCGCTGAGCAGCGCTTCGATTCTTACGAAAGTGTGAAAAAATGGCTCGATGAATGGTTCGCCGCAAAAGACGATGAGTTCTACTGGCGTGGAATCCACAAATTGCCCGAGAGATGGGAAAAATGTGTAGCTAGCGACGGCAAATACTTTGAATGAATGATTTTTCTTTTTCCACAAAATTTAACGTGTTTTTGATTTAAAAAAAAACGACATTTCATACTTGTACACCTGATAATCATCTAACACTAGACTGACGCCAACAGCTGTGGACTTTTTTATCGTAAATGGGGTGCCAACAAATAAACTTTCAATTGAAACAAAATACGATCTATCTTCTGATCACCTACCTATAGTAGCAACATTAAGCCACACTCCCCAATATAAATCCAGAAAGAAATTCTTACTAGCTCCCGCCTCCTCTGTCGAAACATTTAGGAATGTCCTAGACAGAAGTATTAACCTTAACATGGACATAAATTATCCAAAAGACGAAGATGCTATAGTGATGTTCATGGACAAAATTCACGTGGCTGCGACACTTGCTACACCAGGAAGCAAAAATTCTCCTACACAGAGTAGACGCAGTATACTTCCACAAAACGCTTCAGTTCTCATACATCTCAAACGAAGAGCTAGACGAGAATTTTCCAGAACAGGAGTCGCACGCGCCCACAACATTTAAAAAAGGTTATCAAATCGTCTTAACACAGTTTTGGTGAAAAACAAACAAGACCACTTTGACCAAATGCTGGAAAATGCAAGTCCTGATGCATCGACTAACTACTCGCTGTGGAAACTGACGAATAACCTTAAAAGACAAGTTATTCCAAAGGCTCCCATCAGAAATCCGGCTGGTGGTTGGTGCGGCTCCAGTCAGGCGAAGGCCGATATCTTTGCAAACAGCTTTGATTTAAGCCATAGAATCTTACTCCGGCAGAACACCGAAATAGGGTGCAAACACTCTTGGACCAACCATTTCAAATGGCCCTTCCCACAATCCCTGTTACTTTGGAAGAGGTAGTAACGCAGATCAAAAAGCTCAAACCTAAAAAATCGCCTGTTGAGGACCTCCTAGATAACAGGACGCTCAAACTCCTTCCCATCAAAGCTGTACTTTTCTTAGTCCTATTGTTCAATAGCGCTCTAAGGCGGGACACTTTCCAAGCAATTGGAAATCAGCAATCATAACGATGATTCTGAAGCCTGGAAAGCAACCCACTGAAATAGATGAATATAGGCCCATTAGTCTTCTACCCGCACTAGGGAAAATGTTGGAAAGGGTAAAATTAGAACGCATCCTCAAACTTCCAAGCGTGAGCCAAGCTATTCCAATGTGGCAGTTCGGTTTCCGAAAAAGTCATGGCACTCCAGAACAGCTACACCGAGTGACAAACTTTGCTTTGGAGGCAATGGAGGACAAGATGTATACAACAGCTGTATTCATGGATATACAACAAGCCTTTGATAGAGTTTGGCATGATGATCTTCTAAGAAAGCTTAAGACCATTTTGACTCCACAGCTATTTCTTCTTATCAAAAGCTTTCTATCGAACTGACAGTTCAGTGTGGTTGTCGATGGCGACAAATCGTCTACGCGTAAAATCTCAGCAGGCGTACCCCAAGGCAGTGTTTTAGGCCCGACTCTTTATTCGCTGTATACTTCTGATATGCCGGATTCCTGGTGCTGTAGAGAAGTTAAAGACGAAAACGTTCTTATTGCAACCTACGCGGATGACACAGCGGTAATGGTCAGGAGTACAAGCATAAGTGATGCAACCAGGGGCCTACAGGAATATGTGACGGCCTTCGAGAAGTGGGCAACGGAATGGAATATCGGCATTAACTGCAGAAAATGTTCTTGCTTCACATTCACAAAAAGGCCTGCTCTGAAATTTCCATGCTCCACACTTAGACACGAGACCTTCTACAAATAGGGGCCATTTTGGACAGAGGACTAACGTTTCACAGGCATACGACTATGATCAAGCAAGCAGTACTTTCTAAGGCTGCAAAAATGTCGTGGCTCTTATCGCCGAGAAGGGTCGCCACGCCAGTAGGTATCACAAGGTGATCAACGCGCCACCAACGGTGGTACGCGCCGTAATTGTGACACACTACTGGAAGTGCAAGTACACTCTCCACGCGAGGGCGGCTGGAAACAGGCTCTTAGTTAGGTCATGTCTCTGCTAAGAGTGCTGGCTAATCGTAGTTGGGCTGGAGCTGGTAACTCTCAAAAATTTCCGCACCTCCGGAGAGATGTCACGTCCTACTTCGGTGGCTCCTCAGCCTTGGCATTGATTTATTGACATTGATACATTTGATACATGATACATGACATTGACGTGGCATTGATAGTTGGGCTGGAGCTGGTAAATCTCAAAAATTTCCACACCTGCGGGCCGGACTAAGGTGTCATACGACCCGTGCCGAAAGTCTGCCAGACTGGGGGCCCGTGTAATAACTAGCCCAGTCGATAACGGAGAGTCCGGGCAAGTGGCGTCCCGGCGTTACTCTGCAACTCGTGGGTACTATGAGCAATAGACCAAATAATTTTAAAATACCGCAGCCCTTGACTGCGGGAAATGTCGCAAGACATTACGAGGACCGTCTCCTTGACGGAGAGCGGCCTACTTCGGTGGTAACACCAAAAAATGCTACTAAACGGAGTGCGCCAACGGAACAAGCACGCCCAGTTGCGGAAGGGAAGTATCGGGCAGCCACACCGAGACACTCGACTGTGGTCCAAGCCGGCCAAGCGGGACGGCCTAAAAACCCATTACCGCAACTTGGTCCGCCTGGGATTTCCCTAACCGTAAGGGACTGAGCGGGGCCAGAAAGAAGTGGTATCTTCGTTACCTTCAGCAGGGCAAGTCACCCGCAGAAGCTTTGTCTCTGGCCAAGACACCGCAGCAGAAGCACAACTCTGCTTCGAAGCGGGCAAACACCACCCTGACGCCGCCGACGGAAACGCCTAAGAGGCAGAAGGTGAAGAAGAGCAGGCCACTGGTCCCTTCGATGGCCAAAGTACCTCAAGGGCTGCAAAGGCTATGTAGCGAGCGTAGGTGCAATCCCACGAATACGAACTGGGAAGGGTTCAATGCCTCCTTACTGCGGAATCCAGCTTCTGGGGTAACCGGGAAACTCCGTACCACTCTAGAACTGGTGTCTTACTAACGCGTTTAGAGAAAACTGATAGACTTCACAGAGCAATCTCCAAAGGAGTGCCAGAATCAAATCAGGCAATACGAAAGGATAACTCCTATACTATAGAAAGTAAGGAAAAACTTCAGCTACTACTGGCTGGCAACTCACTTTCCGGAAGCACGCTCCAAACGGATGGGAATACCCTGGTAACGGCACAAAATCAATAGTAACAACGGAGAGATTAAGATGGGCAATTGGTACATTCCAGCCTTACAAATCTCCTGGTCCAGATGGCATTCAGCCAATCCTGCTTCAACGAGCGCTAAGTCAGCTCGCACTACCGATCAGGAAAATACTGATCAGCAGCCTAGCTTTAGGACACATATCTACTGCCTGGAGTATAGCAAAAGTGGTCTTCATTCCGAAAGCTGGAAAGAAATAATTCACTGATCCGAAGTCGTTCAGACCCATCAGCTTGACATCGTTTTTGCTAAAAACGTTGGAAAAGGTAGTGGATTAGAAGCTAGCATTAGAAGCACTCTGCTTGAGGAGCATCCGCTCCAACGGACGCAGCATGACTACAGGGCGGGCAGATCAACTGATACTGCCCTATATCACCTGAAAAGCCGTATTGAGGATTCAATACGATTCCATGAGATCAGGAAAGCCAAACGAAGGAACTATAGAACCTTCTGTGAGGCAATAGTAAACACATGTGAAGGCGCAAGACTTCACAGAGCAATCTCCAAAGGAGTGCCATAATCAAATCAGGCACTACGTACGGAGGATAACTCCTATACAATAGGAAGTAAGGAGAAACTTGAACTACTACTGGCAACTCACTTTCCGGGAAGCACGCTTCAAACGGATGGGAATACCCCGGTAACGGCTCAAAGTAGACCGTGTGCTACTGATTGGGCCAAAGCAAAATCAATAGTAACAACGGAGAGATTAAGATGGGCAATTGATACATCCCAGCCCTACCAATCTCCTGGTCTAGATGGCATTCAGCCAATCCTGCTACAACGAGCGCTAAATCAGCAAAAGAGGTCTTCATTCCAAATGCTGGAAAGAAAGACATCACTGATTCGAAGTCGTTCAGACCCATCAGCTTGACATAGTCTTTGCTAAAAACGTTGGAATAGATAGTGGATGTCACCATTAGAAGCACTCTGCTTGTAGAGCATCCGCTCCAACGGACGCAGCATGCCTACAGGACGGACAGATCAACTGATACTGCCCTATATCACCTGAAAAGCCTTATTGAGGATTCACTTACTCATAAGAAAGTGGCGCTATGTGCCTTCTTAGACATACAGGGTGCATTCGACAATACCTCTCATGAGGCGGTCAACGCATCCCTGGCAAGAAGAGGACTAGATGCAACAACCAGTAGATGGATCAAATCACTACTGGCATCTAGGCGAGCAATGGCCACTCTAGGAGGACAGTCGTCCACAGTATCTACCACAAGGGGATGCCCCCAAGGGGGTGTCCTCTCGCCTCTCTTGTGGAGCTTGCTGATGGACGAGCTGCTGGACAGACTAACCCGCAGAGGTATACTTTGCCAGGGCTATGCTGACGATATTGTCATTATAGCCAGAGGTAAATATGAGGAAACACTCTGCCATATCATTCAACTGGGCCTCAACATGACCCGCTGGTCATGATGGATGGATGGATGGCCTGAGCCTAAATCCTAGCAAAACTGTTATTGTTCCTTTCACAAATAGGTACAAGCTACAGAGAATGAAGGCAATAACCCTGTCAGAATGTCGCATAGAGGCCAGCAAAGAAGTTAAGTATCTTGGGATAACCCTCGACTCCAAACTTAGCTTCAAAACTCATGTCAATAACACAATTGATAAGTGCACCAGAGCACTTTTCACGTTCAGGAAAATTGCTGGAAAATCGTGGGGAACCTCACCACGCATAATAAGATGGCTGTACCTCATGATATTCAGACCCATACTAACCTTCGGAGTAATAGCCTGGGGTGATAGAGCACGCCTTAGCACCACTAAGGTGAAACTTCATAAGCTCCAAAGAATGGCCTGCATATGCATGACAGGAGCAATGCGCACCTGTCCCACTGCAGCCCTAGAAGTACTAATGGAGGTAACGCCGCTTCATATCGTCATTGAAATGAAACGGAAAGCCACCCTAATAAGAATTGAGGGAGCAGGAAATGACTGCAACCTTACAAGAAAGGATGCTGAAAGCCTAAAAAGGGATATCCCTTTGCTGATGCAACCAAGGGATGAGATGCCAGCTGAGCACAGGTTCGCTCAGAACTTCAGCACTCATCTCAGTAATAAAAACAGTTGGACTACCCTGGGGAAAGTACACTCTATGAAACCACAATAAAGTGGTATACAGACGGATCCCTCACCGACGAGGGAAGTGGGCTGGGGGTTGTAGGCCCCAGGTTAAAATACCACGAATCAATGGGCAGATACACCAGCATTTTTCAAGCTGAACTCTGTGCTATTGGACGCTGTGCGGAGTTTAATCTGCAAAGGAACTATCGTGGCAAGGACATTGCTAGCAGCCATAAAGGCGCTCAGCAAAGCTAAGATAACATCTAAGCTAGTAAATGAAGTGAGGACAGCCCTAAACAAACTGGGAGCTGTCAACAAACTCACAATAAGGTGGGTCCCGGGACACAACAACATCCAGGAATATGAGCTAGCGGACAACCTAGCCAGGAAAGGGGCAGAGAACGCTCTAATTGGGCCCGAACCATTATGTGGTGTTGGTCACCACAGAGTACTGGGCTTACTTAAGTCAATAAAGGAAGAAAAACGTCTGTCCTTCTGGGAACACCTACCAGGACTTAGGCAGTCTAAGATTCTCCTTCGAGAATATAACCACAAAAGATTCAAGACCTTAATGACACACGGGAAAACACCGTGCGCATTTTAACTGGCCTTCTAACGGGGCACTGCCGACTTCGCAGTCATTTGCATAAGATTGGCATTGCAGACAGTGAACTCTGTAGCTTCTGTTGCATGGAGGAGGAGAGCTCTGCACATATTATATGTGACTGCACGGCGCTTTCCATCAGGAGGAACAGACTCCTGGGCATGTATGTAGTCCCATGGGAAACAATTGCAGCCCTGAACCCCAAAAAAATTCTGGATATATACAGTGCATTGGACTTCAGAGAGATCTTTGAGTCATGAAGGGGTAGTACAATAGATCCTACTGGGTCGCAGTACACATATAAACCCACTTAATAATAATAATAATAAATATAGCCGAGAAACAAACTCTCATTGGCAAATAAAGTTCGCCTGTATAAATCCATCCTGACCCCAATTTGGAAGTATTCGTTGCAAATATAAGGAATTACGGCCAGAACTAATCTGAATAAAATAAGAGTTGCTCAAAGTAAAGTAGTTAGATCACTATGTAACATGAGAACCAGAGATATAGAAAGAGATCTTAATATTCCAAAGATAGGCGATTTATTGAGGACCCATGCCGAAAGTTATATGCGGCGACTAGCTTCCCACCCCAACACCCTGGCGAGAAGGCTTATCCATCCCCCGAAAAAAAGAAGGCTAAAAAGATTCATCCCACATGATCTCCCATCGAGATTATTATAATTATTTGTTCATGGAAAAGAAATCAATTAAATATTGTTAGAATAACTTAATTTGTAAAGTAATGTATAAGTAATGTATATATTGGTATGCCTATGCTGTAAAATTGTATGTAAAACCTGGTAAAGCTGCCACATAGGTAGTAGCAGTAAACTTGTTTAATTCCAATTAATAAAATTTATAAAAAAAAAAAAAATAAATAAAAAAAAAAATTCGTAAATACATTTATTTTATGTATTATTTTTTAAATTTTATTTTTCCATTATTGATTAACAATATGATAATTGTGAGGAATTATATATTTATCTGTTTGTAGTTAAAGCCCTTGGATTCAATATTCTCTTGGCTTATGCCTTGAATATTTATTATACTGTCATCTTATATATTGTTGAAGTAGTCGGCTTCTTCTTTTACTATTAAAATATCTGCATCTGTGTCAATTAAGAAAGTTTATCTCTTTCTTTTCAAATGTAATGAATATACATATTTATACTTAGATTGATTGAATGTACATGAGCTTTATTTATTGCCTTGTATCTGAGGGTTGTTGCGAGTTTCCCGAATTATTTTGGGTTACTCTCACACAAGCATTATTATTGTTATTATTTCGATTCTGATTGTTTCGGCTTCCTCTATTTGAGTAGCCACGGCCTCTATCATTGTTACCATTATTTTGGTTACCGTTATTTCCGTAATTGTAATTATTTTTGTTGTATCGGTTATTGTAATGGCAATTGCCTCTGCCGCGACCATTACCTCTATAACCTTGGCCTCTGTTAGAGTAACCTCTCTTTGAATACATTACATGATTCACATTTCCAGTTACTCTAGTGCTAGTTCTTATGTACGCACCTATGGCAGAATCCAGAGTTGTGCACGTACCTGCTTCTAGCACAGATTGTATTATTTTTAAAATTTTATTTTTCCATTATTATAAGGATTTTTGTATTAAATCATGACGTCATTTATGATTAAAAAATTTTTAGTCGATCTTTATGTACTATTTGCTTTTTATTTTTATTGTTGTATATTGTTATGTTTTCTCATTCTTATATCTTTTCTATCTTATAGAGTGCCGCATATTTACTTCATTTCTTAATAAAACTTTATCTTCTACTGTTATTTTTATACTTCTTGTTTGTAAATATAGTTTTCCTTATTTTTTCTTTTATGCTCTTTAAGCATAGTTCTAGCACGTTTATTTGCGACTTTTAATCTATATTTACTTTCTTTCTTACTTTCATCTATGTTATATATTGGTTCTATGCTAGTTATATTAGTGAAATTTCTGGGTAAATTATTTGTTCTACCAAAAACAAGTTCATATGGACAATAATTATGTGCCATAGATGGGGTTGTATTAAAACAATAGACGAAGCTTTGAAGCCATACGTCCCAATTAGTTTTATCAACCGATATGTAAGATCGTATGTACTCATTTAAAGTTCTATGACTTCTTTCGACTACATCTACTCTTTGATGGTGACGTTATATTTTTAATTTTTAGATATTTGCATAGGTCTGCGATTATCGAATTCTTATACTCTGTACCCATGTCCGTAATGAACGTCTTCATTGGACCGTAAGTAAGAATAAAAAATTCGAAAATTGCTTTAGCGACTGTTGTTGCGGTTTTATTCGGTATGGGAATTGCAACTAAATATTTAGTTAAGTCACAAATGAGAGTGAAGGCATATTCGTTGCTATTTTCCGACTTGGGTAAAGGACCTATAGAGTCCACCATCACTCTGTGAAAATCATGTTCAGGGCTTTCAGTCAAGGTCATGGGATCTTTGTAAGCTTTGTTATTTTCGCTTTCTGGCATTTTTGACATTTTGTAATGTAGTCTTTTATTTGTTTAGACATACCTTTCCAAAAATAATGTCTTTTGACCTTGGCCAAGGTTTTTGAAATCCCAGGTCACTACTTTTCGTACCTCGTCATTATTGATGACTTGGTATACGTTGGGCATTGAAGCTTTTTCTATTGATTGCGTATGCAGTTCAGATTTGTTTGTTTCTTCTGCGCAGGATTTTTGTCTACTTTGTAATCTTGTAGTTACTTTCATAATATTTCCGGTTATACCTTTTAATTCTTTGATGGTTATTCTTGATAAAGCATCAGCAACATAGTTTTTTTTAACACTCAGATACTCTACGGTACAAATTACATTCCTCTAGTTCAAGTCTTATACGAGTCAATTTTGATTCAGGATAAGTAATTGGGTGGGTGTTCTATGATCAATTTTGACTGTAAAATGTTCAGCATAAATATAGGGATTGAAGTTATTTCCCAATGTATCGCTGCTAATTCCTGCTCAGTAGTAGTTTTATTACTCTCGCCCTTAGTAAATGATCTATATGCGTATGCAACTGGAACTTGGTGGCCATTGTGGTCTTGAGATAAAACTGCGACACATGCCATTTTGCTAGCATCTGTTGTAATACAAAATTCTTTACTAAAGTAAGTTTCGTTTTTAAATTTAAAAAAAAACAACAGATTTTTATTGATCTGACGATAGTCAATTACTAAACTCCATATCTTTTTATCTGAGTTTGGAAGAGATTTTTTCGGTACTAATAGTAATGGACTATTTTAATACTAATGGTTCGACTATTTTATAATTGATCAATTTTTGTATTTGTTCTTGAATTTCGTCTTTTTGACTATGAGGATTTCTATAATTTTTAAAATATACTGGCTCGTCATCTTTCAATCTCAATCTTTGCTTGTCTGATTATTAGCCGATATTGGTTGTGTTGGGTTCTGAATTGTGGTGGGAAATTTGTTGACAATTTAGACATGACAGTTTTATTTTGTTGAACCACATCATAGTTTAAAAATGGCTCGTATATTTAGTTGTTTGCATCTACTAGTTTATTAGTATAATGTTAATGTAATGTAGTGTAGTATAATGTAATGTTAATTAAAATTCGGACATAAACATCATTGATGTTGAAATGGAATTCGCTATATAAATACCTGTTTCTATTTCTTGGTTTGGGATTAATATATTTGTATCTTCAATTGAAGTTATATTGATTTTTCGGACAACTTGTGATCTCCCTGGTAATAATATTCTATTATTACCGGAGTTGTATGTTATTGGAACATAAATCGAAAATTTTAAATTATTGGGTCGTTTATAAACCAATCTTCTTTTGTTTTTAAGTCTTATTGGCAGTTAAATTTTTTTATGTGACATTGTTAATATTGAATATTGTTAATCAATATGATAATTGTAAGAAATTATATATTTATCTGTTTGTAGCTTTAAGCCCTTGGATTCAATATTCTCTTGGCTTATGCCTTGAATATTTATTATACTGTCATCTTATATATTGTTGAAGTAGTCGGCTTCTTCTTTTACTATTAAAATATCTGCATCTGTGTCAATTAAGAAAGTTTATCTCTTTCTTTTCAAATGTAATGAATATACATATTTATACTTAGATTGATTGAATGTACATGAGCTTTATTTATTGCCTTGTATCTGAGGGTTGTTGCGAGTTTCCCGAATTATTTTGGGTTACTCTCACACAAGCATTATTATTGTTATTATTTCGATTCTGATTGTTTCGGCTTCCTCTATTTGAGTAGCCACGGCCTCTATCATTGTTACCATTATTTTGGTTACCGTTATTTCCGTAATTGTAATTATTTTTGTTGTATCGGTTATTGTAATGGCAATTGCCTCTGCCGCGACCATTACCTCTATAACCTTGGCCTCTGTTAGAGTAACCTCTCTTTGAATACATTACATGATTCACATTTCCAGTTACTCTAGTGCTAGTTCTTATGTACGCACCTATGGCAGAATCCAGAGTTGTGCACGTACCTGCTTCTAGCACAGATTGTATTATTTTTAAAATTTTATTTTTCCATTATTATAAGGATTTTTGTATTAAATCATGACGTCATTTATGATTAAAAAATTTTTAGTCGATCTTTATGTACTATTTGCTTTTTATTTTTATTGTTGTATATTGTTATGTTTTCTCATTCTTATATCTTTTCTATCTTATAGAGTGCCGCATATTTACTTCATTTCTTAATAAAACTTTATCTTCTACTGTTATTTTTATACTTCTTGTTTGTAAATATAGTTTTCCTTATTTTTTCTTTTATGCTCTTCAAGCATAGTTCTAGCACGTTTATTTGCGACTTTTAATCTATATTTACTTTCTTTCTTACTTTCATCTATGTTATATATTGGTTCTATGCTAGTTATATTAGTGAAATTTCTGGGTAAATTATTTGTTCTACCAAAAACAAGTTCATATGGACAATAATTATGTGCCATAGATGGGGTTGTATTAAAACAATAGACGAAGCTTTGAAGCCATACGTCCCAATTAGTTTTATCAACCGATATGTAAGATCGTATGTACTCATTTAAAGTTCTATGACTTCTTTCGGCTACATCTACTCTTTGATGGTGACGTTATATTTTTAATTTTTAGATATTTGCATAGGTCTGCGATTATCGAATTCTTATACTCTGTACCCATGTCTGTAATGAACGTCTTCATTGGACCGTAAGTAAGAATAAAAAATTCGAAAATTGCTTTAGCGACTGTTGTTGCGGTTTTATTCGGTATGGGAATTGCAACTAAATATTTAGTTAAGTCACAAATGAGAGTGAAGGCATATTCGTTGCTATTTTCCGACTTGGGTAAAGGACCTATAGAGTCCACCATCACTCTGTGAAAATCATGTTCAGGGCTTTCAGTCAAGGTCATGGGATCTTTGTAAGCTTTGTTATTTTCGCTTTCTGGCATTTTTGACATTTTGTAATGTAGTCTTTTATTTGTTTAGACATACCTTTCCAAAAATAATGTCTTTTGACCTTGGCCAAGGTTTTTGAAATCCCAGGTCACTACTTTTCGTACCTCGTCATTATTGATGACTTGGTATACGTTGGGCATTGAAGCTTTTTCTATTGATTGCGTATGCAGTTCAGATTTGTTTGTTTCTTCTGCGCAGGATTTTTGTCTACTTTGTAATCTTGTAGTTACTTTCATAATATTTCCGGTTATACCTTTTAATTCTTTGATGGTTATTCTTGATAAAGCATCAGCAACATAGTTTTTTTTAACTCTCAGATACTCTACGGTACAAATTACATTCCTCTAGTTCAAGTCTTATACGAGTCAATTTTGATTCAGGATAAGTAATTGGGTGGGTGTTCTATGATCAATTTTGACTGTAAAATGTTCAGCATAAATATAGGGATTGAAGTTATTTCCCAATGTATCGCTGCTAATTCCTGCTCAGTAGTAGTTTTATTACTCTCGCCCTTAGTAAATGATCTATATGCGTATGCAACTGGAACTTGGTGGCCATTGTGGTCTTGAGATAAAACTGCGACACATGCCATTTTGCTAGCATCTGTTGTAATACAAAATTCTTTACTAAAGTAAGTTTCGTTTTTAAATTTAAAAAAAACAACAGATTTTTATTGATCTGACGATAGTCAATTACTAAACTCCATATCTTTTTATCTGAGTTTGGAAGAGATTTTTTCGGTACTAATAGTAATGGACTATTTTAATACTAATGGTTCGACTATTTTATAATTGATCAATTTTTGTATTTGTTCTTGAATTTCGTCTTTTTGACTATGAGGATTTCTATAATTTTTAAAATATACTGGCTCGTCATCTTTCAATCTCAATCTTTGCTTGTCTGATTATTAGCCGATATTGGTTGTGTTGGGTTCTGAATTGTGGTGGGAAATTTGTTGACAATTTAGACATGACAGTTTTATTTTGTTGAACCACATCATAGTTTAAAAATGGCTCGTATATTTAGTTGTTTGCATCTACTAGTTTATTAGTATAATGTTAATGTAATGTAGTGTAGTATAATGTAATGTTAATTAAAATTCGGACATAAACATCGTTTGATGTTGAAATGGAATTCGCTATATAAATACCTGTTTCTATTTCTTGGTTTGGGATTAATATATTTGTATCTTCAATTGAAGTTATATTGATTTTTCGGACAACTTGTGATCTCCCTGGTAATAATATTCTATTATTGTGCCGGTAGTCCGGACTCAATGTTCCCTTGTGGTGGTAAACTAATCGAGACAGGTGGAATCACTGGTTGAGAAACCAGTGCAGACAATTCGGAATTTTTAGAAATCACAGGGTGGGGTCAATCCACAGCTGATTGATCGGATTGCTCCGATTCTTTTCTAAGCTGCCGATCTTAGCAGCATATGTGGATTTGCTACGATTGACAGCTGATCAGTTGTGGAGTCCTGATTGATCATTTGCCCGTGGTTGCGGGGCCTTAGGCAGCCTACCACCAGCGGCTTTTTTGCGCTTTGGAGATTCATCTAATAGCTTAAGGCCATTAAACTGTGAATTAAGCGCGGAAAGAAATCGGCTCGACGAAAACTATCTCTAGCTACGCCAAAACTGTTGATCAGTTCTTTCAAGCCACCTTTAGTTTGGCGCATAAACGATTTCATCTCGTTCGCACCCACAAGGCAAGCATCACAACAGTAATTTAGATTTTTACCCTTTGCTAGGTCATCACTTGTACGGCCATTAAAACCAGCGCACTTAGTATGCACCATTCTATCACATAGCCAACAAGTCATTTTTGGCTGCTCAGGTTTTATAACCTGGCAACAATATTTATAAAAGCAGACAACATTTACGGTTTCCATGTTTAACTGAAATCAGACCACTGTGCGTGCACGAAAACACAAGACCAAAACTTTCAAGCAAGCTGTTAAAAGAACCGCACGAGAGCAGTCTGCACGCTGAGAAATTTAGATTTTGTGTGTGGAGAGCGAAAGAGAGAGAGTGAGAGCGAAAAGTGCAGTTTATGTGCATGCAAAAAACAACACCAAACACCACTGCGAAAAACGCACAAAAAGGGAGAGTAAACAAAACAAAGAGACGAAAAATGCAAACTACTTTGTATATTTGTTTAAACTACTGCACAAATCACAAAAGAATCACTCGCGAAGCGAACGGATCTTTAATAATTATGCTTAAATATATGATAATTAAAGAAAATTATTTAAAAACCACGGCTGGTTTGACAAACACAAATAAAAACCGGGGAGCAAAAAAAAAAACACGACCGTTCGCTTTGAAAGCTAATAGACGATAGATCTTCGTTGCCGACTTGGGTAAAGGACCTATAGAGTCCACCATCACTCTGTGAAAAGCATGTTCAGGGGTTTCAGTTAAGGTCATGGGATCTTTGTATGCTTTGTTATTTCCGCTTTCTGGCATTTTTGACATTTTGTAATGTAGTCTGTTATTTGTTTAGACATACTTTTCCAAAAATAATGTCTTTTGACCTTGGCCAAGGTTTTTGAAATCCCAGGTCAATACTTTACGCTCCTCGTTCCCTTAATTCTTTGATGGTTATTCTTGATAAAGCATCAGCAACATAGTTTTTTTTAACTCTCAGATACTCTACGGTAAAATTACATTCCTCTAGTTCAAGTCTTATACGAGTCAATTTTGATTCAGGATTAGTAATTGGGTGGGTGTTCTATGATCAATTTTGACTGTAAAATGTTCAGCATAAATATAGGGATTGAAGTGGGTTATTTCCCAATGTATCGCTGCTAATTCCTGTTCAGTAGTAGTTTTGTTACTCTCGCCCTTAGTAAATGATCTATATGCATATGCAACTGGAACTTGGTGGCCATTGTGGTCTTGAGATAAAACTGCGACACATGCCATTTTGCTAGCATCTGTTGTAATACAAAATTCTTTACTAAAGTCAGTTTCGCTTTAAAATGTAAAAAAAAAACAACAGATTTTTATTGATCTGACAATAGTCAATTACTAAACTCCATATCTTTTTATCTGAGTTTGGAAGAGATTTTTTCGGTACTAATAGTATTGGACTATTTTAATACTAATGGTTCGACTATTTTATAATTGATCAATTTTTGTATTTGTTCTTGAATTTCGTCTTTTTGACTATGAGGATTTCTATAATTTTTAAAATATACTGGCTCGTTATCTTTCAATCTCAATCTTTGCTTGTCTGATTATTAGCCGATATTGGTTGTGTTGGGTTCTGAATTGTGGTGGGAAATTTGTTGACAATTTAGACATGACAGTTTTATTTTGTTAAACCACATCATAGTTTAAAAATGGCTCGTATATTTAGTTGTTTGCATCTACTAGTTTATTAGTATAATGTTAATGTAATGTAGTGTAGTATAATGTAATGTTAATAAAAATTCGGACATAAACATCATTGATGTTGAAATGGAATTCGCTATATAAATACCTGTTTCTATTTCTTGGTTTGGGATTAATATATTTGTATCTTCAATTGAAGTTATATTGATTTTTCGGACAACTTGTGATCTCCCTGGTAATAATATTCTATTATTACCGGAGTTGTATGTTATTGGAACATAAATCGAAAATTTTAAATTATTGGGTCGTTTATAAACCAATCTTCTTTTGTTTTTAAGTCTTATTGGCAGTTAAATTTTTTATGTGACATTGTTAATATTGAATATTGTTAATCAATATGATAATTGTAAGAAATTATATATTTATCTGTTTGTAGCTTTAAGCCCTTGGATTCAATATTCTCTTGGCTTATGCCTTGAATATTTATTATACTGTCATCTTATATATTGTTGAAGTAGTCGGCTTCTTCTTTTACTATTAAAATATCTGCATCTGTGTCAATTAAGAAAGTTTATCTCTTTCTTTTCAAATGTAATGAATATACATATTTATACTTAGATTGATTGAATGTACATGAGCTTTATTTATTGCCTTGTATCTGAGGGTTGTTGCGAGTTTCCCGAATTATTTTGGGTTACTATCACACAAGCATTATTATTGTTATTATTTCGATTCTGTTTGTTTCGGCTTCCTCTATTTGAGTAGCCACGGCCTCTATCATTGTTACCATTATTTTGGTTACCGTTATTTCCGTAATTGTAATTATTGTTGTTGTATCGGTTATGGTGTAATAACCGTAAAAGAGCAACACAAGCGCAGGTAACCTGTGCAGTGCACCAACTGCCAAGAATATGGCCACAAGAAAGGGAACTGCACCCTAAAATCCATCTGCGTAGTTTGCAGCTAAGACCACAGTACTGTAAACTGTCCTAAGAATTGTGGTAGGATGAACACGCATAAGGCCCACTGTACCATGTAGTAGCATAAGATCATATCACCGTTAGAAATAAGAATATTACTGTCATCTCGCTCTTACTTATAAGCTAGCATTAAGAGATAATAATGTATACCTAGCTCACTCACAAACGCATACAGATGTGAGAGAGCATAAGCAAAGTGGAATATGCGAGACGCGGCATTCGGTGGCGTGTAGTTGAAGGGAAAGGTCGATTAAAGAGATTGTGAAATTATTAAAAAGACTAAGTGCCTATATTCATTTTTCGGCGTCCACAACATCAGAAGTGGTCATTACCCACTATGCCTGACACTAACTGGAATCAATTCTCAGTGCTCCAACTAAAGAAGTGGTTGGAAGCTCTTGGACGCCAGACTTCCGGTACAAAAGCGGAACTAATAGTGCGTCTGCAGGCCATTTCCCCAGAAACGCGTGGCGATTCACCGCCAAATAACGGATCAGCAGCAGAAGAGGTGGAGGAATTGGATGGAGCTGCAGCCTGGCCAAAGCAGAGAGAGCCACAGGGTGGAGACACACGCACGATCCCGTTCGACGAGCAGTCATTGCAGTCAGAATCCCCGGAGAACATCGATCTGGATCAGCTATCGTTGGTGGATGCAGAGAGAGCCACTCTAAAAAAGCTTCGGGACGAGATAGAGGCAAACATGGCTGTGCTGCAGAGGATCCAAGCGGATATCGACGACGTGAACAAGAGCAAGTCTGCTCATGCTCGCCAGATCAATGACGTCATCGAGAACAACAGCAACGGAAACCACGGCAATGTTAACATATGCGCTAACAGCACCGACGCCAATGTTAACAGCACCGACGCCAATGTTAGCAGCACCAAGGTAACTATCGCCGCCGATAACATCGACATGGGACATACCAGTGTTGGAAAAGAAACCGCTTGTAATGTTGTTCAGCACCAGAGTCGAAATGTAAACAAGCTTCTGGAATCTCCTGCAACATCGCTTGCCTTGGCAAAAGAGGTAACGATGGAGTTTGACGGCAGCTTATGTGCGCGCAATTGGGTCACGCAGTTTCAGAACATCGGAAAGATTTACAATTTGGACGACGGATGCATGCACATGCTGCTAATTGCCAAACTAAAAGGAAACGCACAGCGCTGGCTGCACGCAAGCGCCACACGCATCCTAGAATCGACCGACCAGCTGTGCGAACAGTTAATTTTGACATTCGAGGTCAAGATGTCAAAAGGGGAACTGAGGAACGCATTTCAAAAACGCGAATGGCATCCGGATGAGAAATTTGCTGTTTACTTCGAGGACAAGGTGATGCTGGCCAACGACATCAACATCGATCTAGAGGAGCTCCTGGAAAGCATCATTGAAGGAATCCCAGCACCAGCGTTGCGCAACCAGGCGCGCATACAGTGTTTCTCCGAGCCGATGCAAATTCTGCGGGCTTTCTCGGAAGTCCGTCTGCCGAAGCACAAAACAGGGAGCAGTTCATCAAAGCGCCTTACTGGAGGAGGTGCAGCCAATAAGGACTTACGTTGTGCCAATTGCAACTCCAAAGGGCACTTCGCCAGGGAGTGTCTCAAGCCAAAGAGGGAGCCCGGATCCTGCTATGCCTGTGGGGCATTTGGACACTTCGTCGGACAATGCCCGGAGCGCAAGAGCGCCAATATCAACAATTATGTAAGACTTGTCAAGATTTTTTTTCACAATAGCTGTAAAATCCCATTAATTACAGAATGCCTCATAGACACAGGGAGTCCAATATCATTTACAAAGTTAAGCAATGTATCCAAGGAAATTAATTTAGAATCCGCTTCAGAAACCTATTTCGGGCTGAATAAAAGCCAACTGACAATATATGGAAAAATCTTATGTTACATTATAAAAGAAAAAGTTAAATGTTATTTTTATTTGTACGTGGTCCCAGACGAGTCTATGAGTCATAATGTAGTTCTTGGACGAAATTTCATGGAAGCGTGCCAGTTAAAACTGGATCCAGACGCCTTGGGAAGGATAACGGTCAACCCAGTCGATAGTAAAAGATATAGAAAAGCAAATAGTAAAACAGTCAGTTCTATTGTTAGTGAAACAGTTAGTGAATTAGTTAGTGAAACAGTTAGCGAAACAGTTAGTGAAACAGTTAGTGAAACAGTTAGCGAAACAGTTAGTGAAACAGTTAGTGAGACAGTTAGTGAGACAGTTAGCAAAACAGTTAGTGAGACAGTTAACGAAGAGGTTGATGAAACAGTTAGTCAAATGGATAATGAAACAGTTAATAAGACAGTTAGTAAAACAGCCAACGAAGCGAGTAGTATAGTTAGTCAAACTGTTAACGAAGCAGGTAGCAAAATGGTCATCGAAACAGTTATGCCTTTAGCCAACTTCACGACGAATTCCGGACTTTATGCTGCGGTTGTGCCCAGTTATGAAGAAGCTGTTAGAGAAATTTGTAGCATTGATCACTTAGACGATGAGCAAATGAACTTCATATGCGGCGAAAACAATAACCAAGCCTTAAACAGTCAGTTAAAGGAGATTATTAAACGCAACTACTTAAGCGTTAATAAGCCTACCGAGCCCTTAGTCAAATGCGAAATAAAACTTTGTTTAGAAACGTCAAAACCATTTAGCTGCGCCCCAAGAAGACTTGCCTACTCAGAAAAAGAAAAATTACAAAAACTATTAGATGACTATTTAAAAGAGGGAATTATTCAACCTAGTAAATCAGAATATGCTTCACCAATTGTTTTAGTCAAAAAGAAAACAGGAGACATACGACTATGTATAGACTTTAGAAAACTGAACAAAGTTTTAATTAAAGATAATTATCCGATACCGCTTATCGATGACCTTTTAGACAAGCTAGTCAACAAAAAAGTTTTTTCGAAACTTGATTTAAAAAACGGTTATTTTCATGTATTCGTTAATAAGGAATCAGTCAAATACACCTCATTTGTTACACCGTTAGGGCAATTCGAATTTCTCAGAATGCCAATGGGCCTAAAAACTGCATCGGCGGTGTTCCAAAGGTTTGTAAACAAAATTTTCGAGGATCTTATAAGGGATAACAAAGTAATTGTATACATGGACGACATCATGATTGCTAGCAAGAACTCGGAGGAGCATTTAGAAACCTTAAAGGAAGTGTTTATCAGATTAGCTCAAAACAAATTGGAATTACGAATGGATAAATGTGAGTTCCTTCAGACAAATATTAAATATTTAGGATTCATTATAAATGGTGAAGGCATTAGGGCTGATGACAAAGGAATAGATGCCATACAGCATTTTCCAGTTCCAGACAAAATACAAGCCGTTCAAAGTTTTCTGGGCTTATGTTCATACTTCCGTAGATTTATAAAAGATTTTTCAACATTAGCGAAACCTTTATATGACCTTTTGAGAAAAGATAAAAAAAAAATTTAAATTTGGGGAAAAAGAAATGAGCTGTTTCTCAACTCTTAAGGAAAAGCTGGTGCAGGCACCGGTCTTAGCAATTTATAATTTCAAAGACGAAATAGAACTGCACTGTGATGCAAGCGCTCTTGGTTTCGGTGCGGTGTTATGTCAAAAAAAAGAGGATGGAAAATTACACCCAATATTTTATTTTTCAAAGCGAACAACAGTCGCTGAGGCAAAATATCACAGTTTCGAATTGGAAACAATGGCAATTATTCACGCACTGCGAAGATTTAGAATATATTTGTACGGAAAACGTTTTAAAATTATAACTGATTGTAATTCTCTTACTTTGACGCTTAACAAGATTGAACTTAATCCGCGAATAGCTAGATGGGCGTTAGAGCTCCAGAACTATGATTATGAGCTCATACATAGAGAGGGTAAAAGGATGCAGCATGTTGATGCTCTTAGTAGATGCACGAATATTCTGATAGTGGAATCAAATACGTTTGAAGACAATTTAGTAATCTGCCAAGGCAAGGATCAAAAAGTTCAAGAAATCAAGAAACTGCTGGAAAAAAATGAACATAAGTTGTTCGAAATGAGAAACGGAATAATTTATAGAAAATGTAACGACGGCAGACTTTTATTTTATGTTCCCACAGACATGGAAGATCATATTCTATATAAATATCACAATGAGATCGGACACATAGGTAGAGACAAAATGTTAGATGTTATTTCGAAATCTTATTGGTTTCCCAATGCCAAAGACAAATGCTTGAGCCATATAGAAAATTGTTTAAAATGTGTTGCGTTCTCCCCTAAGACAGGCAAGGAAGGATTTCTGCACTGCATTCCGAAGGGCAGCAAACCGTTCGAACTAATACATATCGATCATTACGGCCCAGTCGACTCAGGCAGATCCAAAAAACACATTTTTGTTGTCATCGATGGTTTTACGAAGTTCGTACGTTTATACGCCACAAAGACCACTAATACAAAAGAAGTCATTACAGCCCTGAAGGACTATTTTAGAGCATACAGCAAGCCTAAATGCATCATTTCAGATAGGGGAAGTTGTTTTACATCCAAGGAATTTGATGACTTTATGTTAGAATTCGATGTTAAGCATATGAAGATTGCGACTGGTTCACCCCAAGCAAACGGACAGGTTGAAAGAGTCAATAGAAGCCTAGGTCCAATGATAGCGAAACTGGTACAACCAGAGAAAAGCATATATTGGGACACAGTAATAGATAAAGTTGAGCACGTCTTAAATAATACACAGCACCGCAGCATCAAGCAAACTCCAAGCAGAGTTCTTTTTGGTGTAGAGCAAAGAGGAAAAATAGTAGACGAATTAAAAGAAAAACTAGAGGAATTAGAAAATACTGAAGAAGGTAGGGATTTGGTAAAAATTAGAAATGAAGTTAAAAATAATCAAAAAAAGGCTCAAGCGTATAATAAAACACATTATGATAAGACCGCCAGACAGCCATCAGAATACAAAAAAGGAGATTATGTGATGGTTAAAAATTTCGACAGTACAGCAGGCATCTCTAGAAAATTGATTCCAAAGTGTAAAGGCCCATATGTGATATCTAAGGTATTAAGAAACGACAGATTCTTGTTAAAAGACGTAGAAGGTTTTCAGATATCTCGTAACCCATACCAAGGTGTCTGGAGCATCCAAAATATTAAGCATTGGATAGGCAACAAGAAAAATAAACGAAGACACAATTAAACAATAATAATAATATAATAACAGATTAATATAGTATGTACATATGTATAAATAAGGTAAAAGAATTCATCATACAACTAAGCAATCAATGTAAACCATGATCAGGGGATCAGCTAGTCAGGACGGCCGAGTTGTGGTAGGATGAACACGCATAAGGCCCACTGTACCATGTAGTAGCATAAGATCATATCACCGTTAGAAATAAGAATATTACTGTCATCTCGCTCTTACTTATAAGCTAGCATTAAGAGATAATAATGTATACCTAGCTCACTCACAAACGCATACAGATGTGAGAGAGCATAAGCAAAGTGGAATATGCGAGACGCGGCATTCGGTGGCGTGTAGTTGAAGGGAAAGGTCGATTAAAGAGATTGTGAAATTATTAAAAAGACTAAGTGCCTATATTCATTTTTCGGCGTCCACAGAATGGAAATTCAAATTAAGTGCAGCAACTGTGGCGAAAAACACACAGACAACTGGCGAGGATGCATTGTGTACAAGGAACTCAAAAGTCGCCAAAACAAACGAGTGGGTTCAGTTCGAAATCGTATCACACCAACAATTCACAAAGTAATGGAACCGACTACAACTAAGATCCCTTCGTCTGCCAGCCACCGAACAATTCCAAATTCTTCCTTTGCAAGTGTACTAAAATCAGGGATCCAAGTACCAACAGCAGTCACCTCCAGCGTCCAGCATAAAATTCACCAAATAAACACAAAGCACATGCAACAGCAGCCTTTTGGCGTTGAAGCGATTATGCTCTCGGTGCTGAAAATCATGAAAGACTTCAGACCTTCATGCAAGAAACTATGCAAGAGCTTATGAGGAACCTTATTAAAATGCTCCTTTCTTCTAAAACAGGATAATGACTCTAATGACGTTTCGCGGCACAAGCTAGAACTTGCTCAGTTCTTAGCCGACAGAAGCATTGACGTTATGCTACTCTTAGAGACTCACCTTACCAAAAAGTACATCTTCAAATTCCAGGACATACATTTTACTTTACGAATCATCCGGATGGCAAGGCCCATGGATTCACTGGGATACTAATACGATTGCGAATTAAGCACCAATTTCTTGGTAATTGGCAAGAAGACTGCTTACAGTGTAGAGGTACATTGTAAACCTCCAATGCCATAACGGTGCTCTCACTCTGGCTTCTGTAAATTGCTCACCTCGCTTCACAATCTCTGAGGAAAAATTCGCAACACTTTTTGACTTGATCATTGCAGCTGGCGATTGGAATGCTAAGCACATGTACTGGGGATCTCGGATAGCAAACCCTAAAGGAAAACAGCTGTACAACGCAATCATCAAACCGCAACACATACTGGCCAGCAGATCCTATGAAGCTTCCAGATTTGATTGACTTTGCCATCACAAAAAGGATATCCCAATCAATGATTACAGCTGAGGCTCCTCCATAACTCTCATCTGATCACTGTCCGGTATTCTTTCATCTTT
Source organism: Drosophila mauritiana (assembly GCF_004382145.1). Taxonomy (NCBI): domain Eukaryota; kingdom Metazoa; phylum Arthropoda; class Insecta; order Diptera; family Drosophilidae; genus Drosophila; species Drosophila mauritiana. The sequence continues at coordinate 78,183 of NW_022881566.1, forward strand.
TGTACCAGCTACAACACATCGAGCGACCGTGTAGGCTTACAGGCAATAGGACGAACTGGGCGAGGTACAAAAATATGTTTGTTCCCATGCCGGCTTTTCTAGCCCCCTGGAAACCGAGTAAGACATTGATCAGTTTGCTGGTGATAAAGAATCAATACTTGTCGCAGCAGCAATATCTCAGAAGTGTGGTTCGTAACTTGACTGCCCTGAATTGCCAGTTTTGGCATAATCTACTCTGTGAATAAAAACCAACTGTCCCAAGAGAAGAAATAGAGCGCTGCTTCACAGATAAAGGCTTCGTTGTACTGAACATCTACTCCCCAAGGAAGCCTGGCTGGAATAAAATCTTGGCTGGTGGAAATGACGTAGAAAAAGCCATTAATGCACAAACTAGACAAAATCTGTTCTTTGTCAATCTTAAGCCGACTCCGAATGTGGCCGAGGCTCTAAAAGTAAGCCGTATTGGAAGGCACAGGGTTACAGTGGAGAAGGCTACTCGCAACAAGGACATAGCTCAATGTTACAATTGCAAAATTTTGGCCACACCCGCAATCGCTGTCATTTAAGCCCAGTTTGCGGGAATTGTGCGGGTGAGCATCCTACCGGTTCTAAATCATGTGAGACACACCTAAACAATCAATACGTATGTGCAAACTGCATGGAGAATCACCCTGCCAGTTTAAAAGACTGCAAAGTCAGAATAGAATTAAGTAAAGAATTAAAGCCAGGGTCTAGCCACCCAACTACACCATTAACAGACATAATGAAATCCGCCATGTACGCGTCGTCGTCAGCTGTCAGAAATAGAGTCTCCTATGCTGGCATAACAAGAACTAAAGCTGAAAACAACTACAGCGTTCCTGCTATGAACACAATCACTCTAAATACTGGCGAGCAATACAACTCTAACAGGAACTTTGCCACTCTCGAGAAGGCAATCTTGGACATTAATGCCAGATTGGATCAACTTTTTAAATTAGTCATGGAAACAATTGAGCCCAACAAAGCTTTTCGTGATCTAGTCCACGTTCTGATTTCTAAAAAATGATAGTCCCAAACCAAAAAATGGGATTATGGAACGCAAGAGGATTAGTACAGAAGAATGAAGAACTTCGACTTTTTCTTATTACCCACTCTATTGACATCATGCTTATTACTGAAACTCATATGCGCCCTCGACTAAAAGTATACACTCCTGGCTATGAACAATATTATGGCAATCTTTATGGCAAAAAGACGGTTCTGCAATCTTCATCAAAGCCAATATTCACCACAGTCAAAATAAATCAACAATGCGCACTGATTTACAAGTCATCAGTCTCGATGTACCAACGAGTGGTGGTATTATCAAAATAGCTTCTCTGTATCTTCCTCCAAATAAGCGTTGGACTAAAAACGACTTTGATCAGCTACTGATCACATTGGTCCCCATGTGTATAGCAGGAGGGGATTACAATGCTAAGCACCAATGGTGGGGCAACCTAAGGGCATGCTGTCGAGGAAAACGACTACAAGAGGCCATCATAACTAGTTCTAGCGAAGTTCTAGCTAGAGGTGAACCTACCTTTTACTCATCTAACACTAGACTGACGCCAACAGCTTCGGACTTTTTTATCGCAAATGGGGTGCCAATAAATAAACCTTCAATTGAAACAAAATACGATCAATCTTCTGATCACCTACCTATAGTAGCAACATTAAGCCACACTCCCCAATATAAATCCAGAAAGAAATTCTTACTAGCTCCCGCCTCCTCTGTCGAAACATTTAGGAATGTCCTAGACAGAAGCATTAACCTTAACATGGACATAAATTATCCAAAAGACATCGAAGATGCTATAGTGATGTTCATGGAAAAAATTCACGACACTTGCTACACCAGGAAGCAAAAATTCTCCTACACAGAGTAGACGCAGTATACTTCCACAAAACGCTTCAGTTCTCATACATCTCAAACGAAGAGCTAGACGAGAATTTTTCAGAACAGGAGACGCACGCGCCCACAACATTTACAAAAGGTTATCAAATCGTCTTAACACAGTTTTGGCGAAAAACAAACAAGACCACTTTGACCAAATGCTGGAAAATGCAAGTCCTGATGCATCGACTAACTACTCGCTGTGGAAACTCACGAATAACCTTAAAAGACAAGTTATTCCAAAGGCTCCCATCAGAAATCCGGCTGGTGGTTGGTGCGGCTCCAGTCAGGAGAAGGCCGATATCTTTGCAAGCAGCTTAGAGGATAGATTTAAGGCATTGAATCTTACTCCGGCAGAACACCGAAACAGGGTGCAAACACTCTTGGACCAACCATTTCAAATGGCCCTTCCCACAAACCCTGTTACTTTGGAAGAGGTAGTAACGCAGATCAATAAGCTCAAATCTAAAAAGTCGCCTGGTCAGGACCTCCTAAATAACAGGACGCTCAAACTCCTTCCCATCAAAGCTGTACTTTTCTTAGTCCTATTGTTCAATAGCGCTCTAAGGCTGGGACACTTTCCAAGCAATTGGAAATCAGAAATCATAACGATGATTCCGAAGCCTGGAAAGCAACCCAATGATATAGATGCATATAGGCCCATTAGTCTTCTACCCGCGCTAGGGAAAATGTTGGAAAGGGTAATATTAGAACGCATCCTTAAACTTCCAAGCGTGAGCCAAGCTATTCCAAAGTGGCAGTTCGGTTTCCGAAAAAGTCATGGCACTCCAGAACAGCTACACCGAGTGACAAACTTTGCCTTGGAGGCAATGGAGGACAAGATGTATACAACAGCTGTATTCATGGATATACAACAAGCCTTTGATAGAGTTTGGCATGATGGTCTTCTAAGTAAGCTTAAGACCATTTTGACGTCACAGCTATTTCTTCTTATCAAAAGCTTTCTATCGAACAGACAGTTCAGTGTGGTTGTCAATCATCTCAGCAGGCGTACCCCAAGGCAGTGTTTTAGGCCCGACTCTTTATTCGCTGTATACTTCTGATATGCCGGATTCCTGGTGCTGTACAGAAGTTGAATATGAAAACGTTCTTATTGCAACCTACGCAGATGACACCGCGGTAATAGTCAGGAGTACAAGCATAAGTGATGCAACCAGGGGCCTACAGGAATATGTGATGGCTTTCGAGAAGTGGGCAACGGAATGGAATATCGGCATTAATTGCAGCAAATGTGCTTGCGTCACAATCACAAAAAGGCCTTTGAACTGCTCTGGAATTTCCATGCTCGGCTCCACACTTCGACAAGATGTCCTTCTACAAATACCTCGGGGTGATTTTGGACAGAGGACTAAGGTTTCAAAGGCATACGACTATGATCAGCAAGCAAACTTTCAAAGGGTGCAAAAATGTCGTGGCTCTTATCGCCGAGAAACAAACTCTCATTGGCAAATAAAGTTCGCCTGTATAATTCTATCCTGATCCCAATTTGGAAGTATGCGTTGCAAATATACGGAATTACGGCCAGAACTAATCTGAATAAAATAAGAGTTGCTCAAAGTAAAGTAGTTAGATCACTATGTAACTCCCCTTGGTAAATGAGAACCAGAGATATAGAAAGAGATCTTAATATTCCAAAGATAGGCGATGTATTGAGGACCCATGCGGAAAGTTATATGCGGCGACTAGGTTCCCACCCCAACACCCTGACGAGAAGGCTTATCCATCCCCCGAAAAAAAGAAGGCTAAAAAGATTCCACCCACATCATCTCCCATCGAGATTATTATAATTATTTGTTCATGGAAAAGAAATCAATTAAATATTGTTAGAATAACTTAATTTGTAAAGTAATGTATAAGTAATGTATAATTAATGTATATATTGGTATGCCTATGCTGTAAAATGTTATGTAAAACCTGGTAAAGCTTACACATATGATAGGTAGCAGTAAACTTGTTTAATTCCAATTAATAAAATTTACAAAAAAAAAAAAGCGGCAAAAACGTCATCTCCACAAGACAACCATGTATGCAGTATAAAGTTTAACAAGACAAGTATGCTTAAAAAACGACGACTTCGAAGGGATTGGCAGGAGCACAGATTACCTGGCGCAAAGAGTAAACTAAAAGCAGCTTCTCTCAACTAAGGTACATCGAGAATCTCACGCCCACAGGCATAAAGAACTCATTGCGGAAAGACGACAGGAAACTACAGGCACTATCAGAAACGGTTGCACCTCTCCGTAACTCTACCGGAAACTGAGCAAGTCTTCGCTGATCATTTCAACCAAATCCAGCCACTTACTCATTTACTCTCATACATCCATAACATACATAAGCTTCTAAAGTCTTACCTATATAAAAGAGTGTTCGCGGTCAGATGCAGTTCAAGCACTTCAAGCGATTGTACTATAGAAGCCGGAGTGCCTCAAGGAAGTGTTCTGGAAAAAAATTCCCTATATGGTAAAAACACCCTATACACCAGCTAACGATATCCACATTCGCTGATGACACTGCAATACTAAGTCGATCCAGATGCCCACTAAAAGCTACGATGCAACTAGCACGCCATCTAACTTGTGTAGAACATTGGCTTGCAGATTGGCGCATACGAGTAAATGAAGAAAAGTTCCAACAGATAACATTTACCGTAAACAAACAAAGCTGCCCGCCCTTGGTAATGAACCACAAGCCGATAACGTAACATACTTAGTAACATATAAGAGGACTTTGTACTCCAAGCTTAGGGGAGAGCGAACGTTTATAAGCCTGTGTAGATCCTTTGCTTTTTGTCTGAGGTGCGTCGTCTTGGCCAGGTGAGCCACTTGACCAGACAATAGCAGAGAAGAAAGTAAAAACAATGAAAAACTAGCCTCACATCCAAATCCTCTTGCAAGAAAACTTATTCGAATATGCAGCACAAGCCGACTGCACCGGAGCGACCAAACAGCCCAGCGTTAAATTTGTTAGGCCACACAGCACGAATCATTTCATATAATGATATTAAGTTAGCTTTGAATAAGATTTGAAAACGTTATCTTAGTCTCTTAAGTAAAAGGGAAGATTCAATAAATAGGCAAAAATGGAAAAATAAGCTTAAATTGTTTGACTCGATCTTGTTTATTACATTTGCAGTGCAATCCACTTTCTTTGTTTCTATTAAGCCCATATCGGGTTCTAAGATTTCTTCATATTTTTCATAAATTTTTTCTTTATATATTCTGTTTGTCACTATCGACATTTACGTTAAAAATTTTGCTGCTATTTGTATTTCTATTAATTAATTCTTTATTTAAAACTTTTTCTTGGTATTTTTACATCTGTTCCTGCCTATTGTGTTTGTAAAGCTTACGGCTCATCGGGCAGAAGTGTTTCCGCTTAATGTTTCTATTTTTCTTATAAATAGAAAAAAAATGCATCGCAGTGCAATAAAAAAAAAATTTTCAACGTCTAAAAAAAAATTGCGCTCTTGGAAGCGCTGTCGGTTGCCTTTTCGTCTCTAATTGGTGCCGGTGATGTCTGCACAAGCTGCTGTTGTTGCTGCTAGAATTGCGCTCTTGGAAGCGCTTTCGGTTCCTTTGGTGCCGATGCTGGCTGCACAATCTTCCTTCGGCTGGTTGATGTCCTTACAGTCCAACGGGCATTGCTCTTTGAAGACGGGTATGCTGGCTCTGGGTGGTGGTGTTATAGTTTTAATACTTGTTTCATTTGTTGTTTTTATTAGTGAGAGAGTTTGGCTTTGTTTTTTCACCTCAGGTGAACTATTCTCGTTTTTAATTTTTGCCGCACACCGCCGCGCTTTTTTCCCATTGCCTCACTCTAATCACTCATAATTTTGTCTTCCATCCGCCTTTTCGGTCCAGTCCAATCAGAATTTTGTGGGTTGTGGCTTGTCCTTCTTAGTCCTTAAGTCTCAGGTTCTGTCGCCATGTCGAGGAAGGATCCGCCATGTTTATTTCAATGGTGAAGAATGTTTAGGTTTATCGGGAGCATAGCTCTGTTAATATTTATTTGTTGACTTCTTTCTTTTCGTTGTCCAAATTGAACTGATTCTTAATGGTAATACAATATTCCTTTTAGCCTATGAAGTGCGCCTTAGCTGCCTGGAGAAGCCGGCAGAGAAGCGTCTGCATTTATATAACTTAACAAACCGAATGTTTGTTAAGGAAAAAAATAAAAAATAAGAACACAAAATGTTTTTAGTTTTTAAATTCTTATAAATTTTTTTTGCAGAAAGGTATGCCTCCGATTAGAAATTGGTTGAAACTGATTCGCAGCGGCAGCTGCGATGGCTCCGGTAGTACGGCCCGGCTTTTGGTACAGTGGAGGGTTTTGCATTGGTTGCAATATTTTCCTGGAATCCAAAGTGCTGAGAATATTGGTAGCGAGCATTGTGAAAATGGTGCGAGCGTGGCGGAAGTGAAGCAGACGCCTGATTAGCAGGTTTGTGCTGTTAGCCAAATATTGTTGGTAAGCGTTGGAAACGCTGAGAGTGTTGTAAGTGAATGTTGGGAATTTTGAGCGAGCGTAGCGGAAATCAAAGAGAATCTCGGTCGGCAGATTTGTTGTTGTATGGTTTTTGTTAGTTTATTTTGTTTTGTATAGAATTTATTCTTAACTCCTCCGCCTTCAATTTGCGCTTGTCCTCACGCTCTTTTTAGAAGAATGGTATGTCGTTAATATTGAGTAAAGGTTTTTGTGGTTTTTGCAGGTTGTTTATTGAGGTTGGAGGTGCCATGTGTAAGATTATTTTGTGTTGTTTCTTCTTGTAAATGTATAACTTACAGAAGATTATAAGGCCAATGCAGTAATGGGAAGCTTGTCTTTCTCTTCGGTGTTGTCGATGTGTAGGGCCTGTAGAGATATTATTTTTAGTCGCTTGCTTTCTTTTGGGGTAATTTGGATTATTGGAGTGCCTGTTTTTAAAATTGTATTTTTTATGTTGTTGAATGTATTGTTGTCAATTGATATTGACTAGTTCCAAAAGTTTATAAGGTACGCAACCAGCAGGTTTTTTGATTTATTTTGGTGGAAAATCAGGGTCCCGTTGAAGTAGTTGAGCATCACGAGGCCGCTGCTGATTTCTTCTATTTGTTTGACATGACTCGCACAGCGATTGTTTCCCTTTAAGGAGCCTAGGCAATAATGTTCTATTTTTAAGGTTTTCAATACTATTCTTATCGCATATCTTAATATTATTATAATCTTTGCAAATTTGTATAATTCCGTACATATTTTCTTTACTTTCAGGGATTTCTTCGAATTCTGTATTGACAATTACGTTATTTTTAATGATTGGTTTAAATTAATAGTTCTGGTATTCGGTTTCTTCAAGGTTTGGAATTTTGACAAAGTAATGAAGTGTTGTTTTATTGTGTAAAATTGATACATCAGAGAATTCTAGCATTTCTTATATTAATAGGGAAGGCATGTTTCCGTCTTTAATTATTTTGTCTATTTCATGTATCTCTCTTTCTCCGAGTAAAAACGTATTTATTATATTTAATTTATCCCATTGTATGGCGTATTTGATGTTGATGACTTCTTCTTTAATCGATCTATTTTGGTTCTGAAGGCTAATGTCAATCTCACTACTAAACCTATCATCTTTTTTTATAACGTTTGTCTAGAGTTGTTTCTATTTCATTTAAGTCAATGACATGGATGATTCTCGTTGTTGACGTTCGTATTTTGCCTATTTCCTTGTAGATGGTTACCGTTTGTGCGTTGTTATAGTTAGTTATATCCAGTGATCCGTTTGTGCCAGTTACAATCCATATTAGTAGTAGTCTAGAATTAAATTTTTTGTATATTACTTTTATATACTTTTCTACCTGCTGTTGTTATAATAGTTGTTTCTTGGTTTTCTTCAACAGTTTTCTTTTTATACCTAGGCGACAATTTGTATCCTAGTCTAGTATTGATTTTGAATAGAAGTTTATGTGTATTATTTGTCCGGGATATTCGGGAATCGGTGTTTCTTTTATTTTGTGATTTGGTGGGTGTCTGTCATATTTCTGTTCTTTACAGGTTGTGCATTGTTTCACTAAATCGAATGTGGGAAATGGTATGCTGAATTTATAATCTGGAATTTTTTCTTAATGGATGAATATTTGGTTTTTAAACACATTTATTGGAGCTTCCACACTTGGTATTAGGTTGTGGCTAGAGCTTTCGTCACTGTGTAGGGTACTAACTGAACTAAATGAATTTAACTCGTTTGGATTTGTTATCCGAGATAGGCTATCTGCTATTCGTAGTCAAATTCCTTAAGATGGGCTTTCCATCTTTTAATTCTAGGGTTTCCATTTCAACTACTTAATGAATGTGTGAGTTGTTGATGGTCCGTAAATATTTTTCCTTTAGCTCTGCCATATAAATAGTTTCTTAGTGCCTTAAGGGTCCATTCTGTGGCTAGCATTTATTTCTTATTAGCGGCATAGAAATTAGATGCGTCTGTGGTGAGGTGAAATTCCTTTCTTAAGTCAGGATATTTAGAATTACTTCTAATTTTCTTAAAAGCCTGCATTGCTTCTTGGTTGAAGTTGACTATTTTAGTCATCGAAGCTTTCTTGCTGACGTGTCCATCGACACCTCTCAGCATAGAGGTCAAAGGCTTGGCGGCCTTTGCATAGTCCCTAATAAATCTTCTATAATAGAAGATATAGCTCTTAGTTCGCGAACTGTTTTTGACAAGGGTAGTTGGCTATGGCTAGAACATATTCTAGGTTGGTTTCTATACCCTTATCAGAAATAACGAACCCCAAGAACTCCACTCTTAATTTAATGAATTCACATTTGTTTAATTGGCACTTGATGTTGGCTTATTTTAGGGTGTCAAAAATAGTTTAAATATTTCTAAGGTGTGATTCTTCATCCTTGCTGAAGATAACAATGTCGTCAATGCAAATGTAGCAAATTTTCCCAATGTGTTCATTAAGGATATCGTCAAGGGCACTTTGGAAAAAAGGAAGGGGCGTTCTTCAGTCCGAGAGGTAGTCGTGTAAATTCGTATTTTGATTTGTTAATTGAGAATGCAGTTTTTTCTATGTCGGATTCTTTTAATTTTATTTGATGGAATCCTCTTTTAAGGTCGAGTACGGAAAAAATCTTGTTATTACCCAATTGGGCAAGCATTTAATTTATCTCGGGAATTGGATATTTGTCAGGGATAGTAATTTGGTTTAATTTCCTATAGTCAATTACAATTCTGCACTTTTTTCGTTTGAAGCGTCTAGTTTTTTTGGTACGACCCACATAGGTGAGTTATATAGAGACCGGAATGGTCTAATTATACCGTCTTCTAATAGATGTGAAACTTGTTTATTTACTTCGTCTTTAAGAAGCATGGGGTATTGATAGAATTTGGAATAAAGGGGGTGTCTGAGCTGGTCCGTATTTCTGCAGTCACGTTCGTAGTGTAGGTTAGTTTTTCTTGTGGTTTGGCGAATAAGTTCAAATATTTTTTGAATAGAGTTTGTAATGGTTCTTTTTGTGTGTTGGTTAGATGGTCTAATCTTGGTTGAATATTGTTTACAGCTTCTATTTTCTTTTCTTTAATTGGAATAGTGATTTGGTTGTTAACCAACATGAAATTTTTGTCTGTATGGATTATCGCTTTTAGTTCTTTTATCATTGCCCAAAATGGCATCGAAAGACTTTAGAGTAGGGACTATGAAGAATTTAACTGGGGTATTTACCATATTAAACAAATGAGCTATCTTGTGGTGCGTGATTTTTATACTGCCTCCAACCGACATGGCTTGGAAAGGGTTATTATTTGGGATTGGCTTTGAGTCTAAATTTGGTTTAATATCATAGCGGTTAGATACTGTGTTGATTAAAATCTTTAAAATTTGTCCGTCCCGTTTAGCTTTGAAATGGCTTTTTATGCGCTTCTAGGGCTCTATCGGCATCATCTGTTATCTTGTAACGAATGGTCTGCAAGATACCGAAATATTTTGTGTGCCTTGGTAGGCGCTATAAGCTTCTAAGATACGGTCTACGCCTCTTTTCCAGGATGGAAAAGGATCACCTGAGAATTCATAGATAGTCTTTACAGTGTCCGGTACCCTATCCAAATCATTTAAATGTCCAGCATGTGCGGGGGCAATAGCTGCGTCTGCTATATTGTCGACATCTGCCTAAGTAGGACTGGTAGTTGTTGTGCCAAGATTTGACTAACGGTGGCTACAAGCAGTTCTTGGTTTATTCCCTCCATAATGTTTACATTGTTTCTATTCTGTCGAAATTCTTGTTGTCTTTGTCTCTGATGTGCTCTTTGGTCTAAATCGTCAACTAGTACAGGGGTTATGGGGGTTTGCCATTAAACTTTTTTTTTTTTTAATTTGTTAAGGTTAATTTCGCGGAAATTTATCGGAGAAGGAATAATAATCAATTTATATAAAAATTCAATGACAATGTCGATAAGTCAGGAAAATAATTTTGTCACCCATGTTTGCCGATCAAGAATAAATTTTAAAATTTAGATTTATATATTTAATTCTCCATGAGAGAGTGGCACTACAATAAGAAAAATATTTTTTCAGATTTTTCTTTGTGTGAATGTTGCCCAATATGATTTGGTTTAGTTATATTTGTGTGTGTGTGTGTACTTTTGATGGGCAACAATTGTTCACTTTTTACTTACTATATTTATAGAAGTTTAATAAAATTTTGTTAATGAAATATTTTAAAGATTTGAATTCGTTTAATTTGTTTTAAGAATTTTTTTTTCTTAATTTATATAAAAAAAATGTTGAAGCCATGGTTTAATATTATGAACCGCCCATATTCCATCGTATGGTTTTTGTGTCAACTGAAAACCTTCCACATCTTTGATACAATACCTATCATTATCTAGTACTTTGCCGATTTCAAATGGTCCTTTATATTTGGTTATTAATTTCCTAGGCGCTCCAACTGTTGAATCAAAATTCTTGACCACAACGTAGTCTCCTAATTTGTTTTTATTTGCTTCTAGTCGTTTATAGTTCTGTACTTTTTTTTTCTAATTTTCTCTAAATTAATTTCTTTTCTTTCTAGCCTTGTCTCCAATACATTTTCTTTTAAACAATCTATCATTTTTGTCGATAACATGCGTAAGACAAAATTGGCGGCAAATCATTTTGCTACATTTGTGGTTTATATTTCCTCAGAGAATTAAAAAAGTTTTAAATATGTTCTATTTATGGGCTGCAATAAACATGTCACGGGACAGCATAAGTGGCAACTATAGATAAGTACGATTGCAGCGGCCTATTGCCGGAGTGTCAAGAGATATAACCAAGCGGGAGACGATTAGCGCAATCATAGGCCTAAAACATAGATTTTATAATAAAACTCAGCTGTATTTACCAACGCAGACTGCGGCGTCTTACAAGCGCTGCATTATATAATTAGATGATAAGAACCTATGTAAAAATGAATAAAAGGCGAAGCCCTCGCAGCAGCGAGTCAGTTATATTCAAACACCTGAATTGAACTCATTAAGTGTACGCACAAGTTCCCCACCAATGGTAAGAAACATAGAAGAAAAAACCAGCGCTTCAAAGTTAAAAGAGCAAGGTTATTCGAGTGATTCTGTTGATTCCCCCACCAGTGGTAAGAAACACAGAATAAAAGACCACGCCGTAAAGTACTAGGACTATAAGGTGAAACATTGTGTTCTTCCTTTTCCTTGGCTGATCAATCAGCTGTGAGTCGAGGCACAGCTAGGTCAACTGGGCGACCAATCAAAAAATCCTCCAACGGATCACGCCAAAGAACACAAGCAGAAAGCAAAAAAGTCACAGTGATTGTTTTCCCAAGATGTTGTCGGAAAGATCTGCGAAATTGATGCAAGAACAAGGAGAGCTGCAGAACAGAATACTGCAAGCCATCAAGGACAAGGCATCTATATCAGCAATAGATGTATTGGTAGTCCGATTTACTACTAACAACAATGCGCTGGTAAAATTGGGAGTTGGCGATCATCAATATTTTAATGATAAAATATTTATGAAAACTATGGATGCTATCAAGGCCTACAAGGAGTCACTATTAAAGGTAGAGACACTTGAAGAAATAAATATACCAAGCGGATCAATATTATCTGATACCGCATCAGCTCGGAGCTCCAGTCCAGTTTATAATATGGTTCCACTGGTGGATAGAAAAGCGGACAGGGTGAAGCAACAGATGAGCCTAATCTACGAAACCCTAGATAGTTCAAGTGAGATTAAACTAGTCAATCAGCTGGCAATGATGAAAAGTCATTGGTCCAACGTGACGGACACACTGAAACTGCTTGAAAACAAGTATGACAGAACTGCCTTTGATCAAGATGAGTCAGACATTCTGCAATCTGAAGTTGCCGCATTAGAGATGGTACTTCAAATGAAGTTGGAACAGTTCAAAAGTTCCAACTACGACGTGCCAGAACTCCCAAAAGTGGACCTTCCAACGTTCAATGGAAATGCGAAGGAATGGCCAACATTTTACGAGCTGTTCTCTGAGCTAATAGACAGCAGGAAGGATCTCAGCAACACAAGGAAGCTGGGATATTTAAGAGCCTGCTTAAAAGGAGAAGCTCGAATGGTGGTTAGCCATTTGATAACGGGATCAGCGGCTAGCTATACAGCAGCGTGAAAACGCATTGAGAATAGCAGAAAAATATTTTCCCAATACTTCAACAAATTAATAGAACTGGAGTGCTTGCTGCCCCATGATGAGAAAAATTTAAGGAAATTTTTGGATACTGCGACTGCATATTCATTATAAAGGAAAAAGAAAAAATAGAAAGCTCTGCTGACGTAATTTTGGCAGAAATTCTACTGCGGAAATTTTCGCCAGAAGCCTTACTGCTGTATGAACAACATGTAAAAAAGGCAAGAGCTATACAGTCCTTGCAAGACGTACTGGAGTTTATTGAGCAACAATACAACTCAGTAAGTGCCATTACCAAAAATACCGCTCAGCTTGCTACAAGAAAAGTGCAAGTAAGATCGTGTGCCTTTTGCTCTAAGGATGAAATTCGTTCAAAAGAACAGCGTGTGCTTCAGATGCTTTGGAAAGCATAATGCTATCGACTGCAGAAAGGAAATTACATGCAATCGATGCTCCAAAGGTCACAACAGCCTTCTTCATGAAGGCACAAAACGCAGTATCAACCAATAGCAAGGCCAAGACACACTATTGGCTACAGCTGTTGTTTTAGTGAAAAACAAAACTGGAGTTTACAACGAGTTCAGGGCGCTTATTGACGGTGGATCCCAGAAGACGCTGATTTAAAGGGAAGCAGCACAAATATTAAGGATTCCCAGAATAAGGAGTAATATAGAGGTCGAAGGTATCTCCCAGACTATTCAATTATCCAAAAATAGCGTCGACCTGACGATCAAACCAAAAATTCCAAGCAGCTTCAAAACATCAACGGAAGCATTGGTTTTACCAACACTCCATATAGCCCTTCCCAGCAAAAAGTTTGATATTGAGTGGAAGGGCTACAGGCTAGCAGATCCACGATTCAACGAGCCAAGCAGAATTGACATGGTGATAGGTGTGGATCTATTTCCCCTGATTATGATGAAGAAAATAAAAACCGCGAATGGAATCTTGGGACAAAAAACCAGATTTGGTTGGATTGTGTCCGGAAATACAACTCGAGCAGCAAAGCAAAAAATTATAAGTGCCACTACAACAATAAATCTAAAGGACCTGGAACGCTTTTGGGAATTGGAAGATGAAGCCGATGATACGATTACAGACAATGCAGAATGCGAAAGAAAATTCCACGAAACAACTGTCACCAACGAGGAAGGCAGATTTGTGGTTTCAATTCCATTCCACAAAGAGGCAAAGCTGGGAGACTCTCGCAAACAGGCCATGGCAAGGCTTATACAAACGGAAAATAAGTTTCAAAGAAACCCAAAGAACTGGGCTGCATACAATGAATTCATGAAAGAATACCTTAAGATGGGACATATGGAATCTGTAAAGACAACGGGCCAAGGTAAATACTATTTACCCCATCAAGCAATCATCAGGCCAGGAAGCTTAATTACGAAGCTACGAGTAGTTTTTGACGCATCCGCAAAGACGACAAATGGACTAAGCCTAAATGACGTTATTATAGCTGGTCCTAAGATTCAAAAGGATATATTCGATATTCTAATTAAATGGCGCAAGTGGCAATATGTTATGTTATATGTCACCAACGAGGAAGGCAGATTTGTGGTTTCAATTCCATTCCACAAAGAGGCAAAGCTGGGAGACTCTCGCAAACAGGCCATGGCAAGGCTTATGCAAATGGAAAATAAGTTTCATTCAAATAAGTTTATTTCAAATAAGGTAAATACTATTTACCCCATCAAGCAATCATCAGGCCAGGAAGCTTAACTACGAAGCTACGAGTAGTTTTTGACGCATCCGCAAAGACGACAAATGGACTAAGCCTAAATGACGTTATTATAGCTGGTCCTAAGATTCAAAAGGATATATTCGATATTCTAATTAAATGGCGCAAGTGGCAATATGTTATGGTAGCTGACATTGAAAAAATGTATCGCCAAATAAAGGTTGCTGAGAAAGACCAAGAATACCAATATATCCTATGGAGAGATGATCCAAAATTGCCGTTCAGTGAGTTTAAGTTAACAACCATAACTTATGGCTCATCGGCAGCACCTTTCTTAGCAGTCCGATGTCTACGAGAGTTGGCAGATCGCTTTTGCCAAGAGGATAGCGACTTAGCAGAAACAATTAGAGACGACTTTTATATGGATGACCTCATAACTGGTGCAGACACAGTCAACGAGTGCTATGAACTTTAAAGGAAATTGAGACAAGTGATGGAGAAGGCCTGTCACGGTCGCCATGTTATGGGTCGTTCATTGATAACACAAGTCTTTTGGTTTTTATTGAAATACTAAAATATTATGTATGTTAATTGGCAACAACTATATACTGAAAGTTGGTCACACTGATCTGAATAAGTTCTTTTTGTTTTTCTGGAAACTTCCTTCTTCTTCCTTCAACTTCCAAACGACTCACAACGGTGTCACGCTTATGTCAAATAAAACAGTTATTAAACTTTAACTAAATCGCCTCGCGTTTTACTCCACCATTTTCAATAGGTTATGGGCCCAGGATTAGTAAAGACTTTAATAATTGTGTGTGATCAAGAGGACAATAATTATTGTATATAATTAGCTTGAACATTTTTTATAAACATGAGCGGACAAGGGTATGTGGTCGTTGGTGTGCGGAAGACGCGTGAAGCAGGATGGTGATACAGCTGAGCAAGGAGCCCAATTCGACGAACTAGACGAAAAAGCACTAGCAACAATATTGCTGTGCGTTAAGGCTTCAGAAATTAATTTGATTAAAAACTGCGCTAGTTCTTAAGAAGCTTGGGACAAGCTTGCAGCTGTGTACAAGCCTCGTGGACCCGCCAGGAAAATTACCTTGTTCAGGAAATTACTCCGGTTGAGTTTGTCGGAAAGTGCGTGAGTACAAAATTACATAAATGATTTTGTGGATATCATCGAAAGACTGAAAGAAATTGATATGGACATTTCTGAAGATATTCTTACTATTTTGATGCTGTCGGCACTCGGTAAGAATTTCGAAAATTTCGTGGTAGCGATCGAAACGCGCGAACAGTTACCGACTCTCTCTGATTTAAAAGTAAAAATTATAGAAGAGGGAGAGGGACAAAGAGTGAGTTCGGACGAAACGGAACTTTGTGTGCAGCATGCGTTTGTGTCGCGTCCCAGTGGAAAGGGAGACAAAAATGATGAAATAGAAAAATCTGCAAAAGAGAAGTCGTTTACTATGCTTACAAGTGTAAATAAAAATGACGTTTTATCGAAATCGATGTGGTGCTTGGACAGTGGAGCAACTGCTCACATGTGTTGTGAAAGGTCGTGGTTCGCGGACATTAAAGAGCATAAAGAGAAAATATTACTTGCAGGAGAAAACTATATATTTTCGGATGGCGTCGGTACGGTCGCCGTTAAAACAAAGAATGGTTCCGTTAATTTGAAAAATGTGCTTTACGTAAAAAGCTTGCAAAGTAATTTCATATCGGTAGCGAAAGCCGTTGAAAATGGGTACAAAGTGATTTTTCACAAGCAAAGTGCGTATATAAAGGACGGTCGAAATGAAGTAGTGTTACAGGCAAGAAAAGCTGGAAATCTTTTTGTTGTTGATACTTCGAACAATCGGTGCATGTACTTGTGTGCAAATGATGAATTGTGGAAGTGGCATTATCGTTATGGTCATTTGAACATGGCGAGCCTAAAAAAGATGGCAAGTACCAATATGGTCAATGGCTTAAAGTCAATCAAAAATGTTGTGGACATAGACCGAATTGCATGTGAAACCTGAGCTAAAGGTGTGGTAGGATGAACACTCATAAGGCCCACTGTACCATGTAGTATCATACGATCATATACCCGTTAGGAATAAGAATATTATTGTTATCTCGCTCTTACTTATAAGCTAGCATTAAGAGATAAGAATGTATACCTAGCTCACTCACAAACGCATACACACTTCAGAGAGCATAAGAAAAGAGGAATACGCGAGACGCGGCATTCGGTGGCGTGTGCTTAAAGGGAAAAGTCGAATAAAGGGATTGTGAAATTATTTAAAGGATTGAGTGCATATATTCATTTTTCGGCGTCCACAGCATCAGAAGTGGTCATTACCCACTATGCCTGACACTAAATGAAATCAATTCTCAGTGCTCCAACTAAAGAAGTGGTTGGAAGCTCTTGGACGCCAGACTTCCGGCACAAAAGCGGAACTAATAGTGCGTCTGCAGGCCATTTCCCCAGAAACGCGTGGCGATTCACCGCCAAATAACGGATCAGCAGCAGAAGAGGTGGAGGAATTGGATGAAGCTGCAGCCTGGCCAAAGCAGAGAGAGCCACAGGGTGGAGACACACGCACGATCCCGTTCGACGAGCAGTCATTGCAGTTAGAATCCCCGGAGAACCTCGATCTGGATCAGCTATCGTTGGTGGATGCAGAGAGAGCCACTCTAAAAAAGCTTCGGGACGAGATAGAGGCAAACATGGCTGTGCTGCAGAGGATCCAAGCAGATATCGACGACGCGAACAAGAGCAAGTCTGCTCATGCTCGCCAGATCAATGACGTCATCGAGAACAACAGCAACGGAAACCACGGCAATGTTAACATATGCGCTAACAGCACCGACGCCAAGGTGGCTATCGCCGCCGATAACATCGATATGGGACATACCAGTGTTGGAAAAGAAACCGCTGGTAGTGTTGTTCAGCACCAGAGTCGAAATGTAAACAAGCTTCTGGAATCTCCTGCAACATCGCTTGCCTTGGCAAAAGAGGTAACGATGGAGTTTGACGGCAGATTATGTGCGCGCAATTGGGTCACGCAGTTTCAGAACATCGGAAAGATTTACAATTTGGAAAGATTTACAATTTTGAAAGATTTACATTTACAATGCACATGCTGCTAATTGCCAAACTAAAAGGAAACGCACAGCGCTGGCTGCACGCAAGCGCCACACGCATCCTAGAATCGACCGACCAGCTGTGCGAACAGTTAATCTTGACATTCGAGGTCAAGATGTCAAAAGGGGAACTGAGGAACGCATTTCAAAAACGCGAATGGCATCCGGATGAGAAATTTGCTGTTTACTTTCAGGACAAGGTATTGCTGGCCAACGACATCAACATCGATCTAGAGGAGATCCTGGAAAACATCATTGAAGGAATCCCAGCACCAGCGTTGCGCAACCAGGCGCGCATACAGTGTTTCTCCGAGCCGATGCAAATTCTGCGGGCTTTCTCGGAAGTCCGTCTGCCGAAGCACAAAACAGGGAGCAGTTCATCAAAGCGCCTTACTGGAGGAGGTGCAGCCGAAAAGGACTTACGTTGTGCCAATTGCAACTCCAAAGGGCACTTCGCCAGGGAGTGTCTCAAGCCAAAGAGGGAGCTTGGAGCCTGCTATGCCTGCTATTCCCGGAGCGCAAGAACGCCAATATCAACAATTATGTAAGACTTGTCAAGATTTTTTTTCACAATAGCTATAAAATCCCATTAAGACACAGGGAGTCCAATATCCAAGGAAATTAATTTAGAATCCGCTTCAGAACTGACAATACATGGAAAAATCTTATGTTACATTATAAAAGAAAAAGTTAAATGTTATTTTTATTTGTACGTGGTCCCAGACGAGTCTATGAGTCATAATGTAGTTCTTGGACGAAATTTCATGGAAGCGTGCCAGTTGAAACTGGATCCAGACGCCTTGGGAAGGAAAACGGTCAACCCAGTCGATAGTAAAAGATATAGAAAAGCAAATAGTAAAACAGTCAGTTCTATTGTTAGTGAAACAGTTAGTGAATTAGTTAGTGAAACAGTTAGTGAAACAGTTAGTGAAACAGTTAGTGAAACAGTTAGTGAAACAGTTAGTGAAACAGTTAGTGATACAGTTAGTGAAACAGTTAGTGAAACAGTTAGTGAAACAGTTAGTGAAACAGTTAGTGAAACAGTTAGTGAAACAGTTAGTGAAACAGTTAGTGAAGCAGTTAGTGAAACAGTTAGTGAGACAGTTAGCAAAACAGTTAGTGAGACAGTTAGCAAAACAGTTAGTGAGACAGTTAACGAAGAGGTTGATGAAACAGTTAGTCAAATGGAGAGGTTGATGAAACAGTTAGTCAAATGGATAATGAAAAAGTTAATAAGACAGTTAGTAAAACAGCCAACGAAGCGAGTAGTATAGTTAGTCAAACTGTCAACGAAGCAGGTAGCAAAACGGTCATCGAAACAGTTATGCCTTTAGCCAACTTCACGACGGATTCCGGGATTTATGTTGCGGTTGTGCCCAGTTATGAAGAAGCTGTTAGAGAAATTTGTAGCATTGATCACTTAGAGGATGAGCAAATGAACTTCATATGCGGCGAAAACAATAACCAAGCCTTAAAAAGTCAGTTAAAGGAGATTATTAAACGCAACTACTTATCATAAGCGTTAATAAGCCTACCGAGCCTTTAGTCAAATGCGAAATAAAACTTTGTTTAGAAACAACAAAACCATTTAGCTGCGCCCCAAGAAGACTTGCCTACTCAGAAAAAGAAAAATTACAAAAACTATTAGATGACTATTTAAAAGAGGGAATTATTCAACCTAGTGAATCAGAATATGTTTCACCAATTGTTTTAGTCAAAAAGAAAACAGGAGACATACGGCTATGTATAGACTTTTGAAAACTGAACAAAGTTTTAATTAAAGACAATTATCCGATACCGCTTATCGATGACCTTTTAGACAAGCTAGTCAACAAAAAAGTTTTTTCGAAGCTTGATTTAAAAAACGGTTATTTTCATGTATTCGTTAATAAGGAATCAGTTAAATACACCTCATTTGTTACACCGTTAGGGCAATTCGAATTTCTCAGAATGCCAATGGGCCTAAAAACTGCATCGGCGGTGTTCCAAAGGTTTGTAAACAAAATTTTCGAGGATCTTATAAGGGATAACAAAGTAATTGTATACATGGACGACATCATGATTGCTAGCAAGAACTCGGAGGAGCATTTAGAAACCTTAAAGGCAGTGTTTATCAGATTAGCTCAAAATAAATTGGAATTACGAATGGATAAATGTGAGTTCCTTCAGACAAATATTAAATATTTAGGATTCATTATAAATGGTGAAGGCATTAGGGCTGATGACAAAGGAATAGATGCCATACAGCATTTTCCAGTTCCAGACAAAATACAAGCCGTTCAAAGTTTTCTGGGCTTATGTTCATACTTCCGTAGATTTATAAAAGATTTTTCAACATTAGCGAAACCTTTATATGACCTTTTGAGAAAAGATGAAAAATTTAAATTTGGAGAAAAGGAAATGAGCTGTTTCTCAACTCTTAAGGAAAAGCTGGTGCAGGCACCGGTCTTAGCAATTTATAATTTCAAAGACGAAATAGAACTGCACTGTGATGCAAGCGCTCTTGGTTTAGGTGCGGTGTTATGTCAAAAAAAAGAGGATGGAAAATTACACCCAATATTTTATTTTTCAAAGCGAACAACAGTCACTGAGGCAAAATATCACAGTTTCGAATTGGAAACAATGGCAATTATTCACGCACTGCGAAGATTTACAATATATTTGTACGGAAAACGCTTTAAAATTATAACTGATTGTAATTCTCTTATTTTGACGCTTAACAAGATTGAACTTAATCCGCGAATAGCTAGATGGTGGATGCAGCATGTTGATGCTCTTAGTAGATGCACGAATATTTTGATAGTGGAATCAAATACGTGTGAAGACAATTTAGTAATCTGCCAAGGCAAGGATCAAAAAGTTCAAGAAATCAAGAAACTGCTGGAAAAAAATGAACATAAGTTGTTTGAAATGAGAAACGGAATAATTTATAGAAAATGTAACGACGGCAGACTTTTATTTTATGTTCCCACAGACATGGAAGATCATATTCTATATAAATATCACAATGAGATCGGACACATAGGTAGAGACAAAATGTTAGATGTTATTTCTAAATCCTATTGGTTTCCCAATGCCAAAGACAAATGTTTGAGCCATATAGAAAATTGTTTAAAATGTGTTGCGTTCTCCCCTAAGACAGGCAAGGAAGGATTTCTGCACTGCATTCCGAAGGGCAGCAAACCGTTTGAACTAATACATATCGATCATTACGGCCCAGTCGACTCAGGCAGATCCAAAAAACATATTTTTGTTGTCATCGATGGTTTTACGAAGTTCGTACGTTTATACGCCACAAAGACCACTAATACAAAGGAAGTCATTACAGCCCTGAAGGACTATTTTACAGCATACAGCAAGCCTAAATGCATCATTTCAGATAGGGGAAGTTGTTTTACATCCAAGGAATTTGATGACTTTATGTTAGAGTTCGATGTTAAGCATATGAAGATTGCGACTGGTTCACCCCAAGCAAACGGACAGGTTGAAAGAGTCAATAGAAGCCTAGGTCCAATGATAGCGAAACTGGTACAACCAGAGAAAGGCATATATTATGACACAGTAATAGATAAAGTTGGGCACGTCTTAAATAATACACAGCACAGCAGCATCAAACAAACTCCAAAAAGAGTTCTTTTTGGTTTAGAGCAAAGAGGAAAAATAGTAGACGAATTAAAAGAAAAACTAGAGGAATTAGAAAATACTGAAGAAGATAGGGATTTGGTAAAAATTAGAGATGAAGTTGAAAATAATCAAAAAAAGGCTCAAGCGTATAATAAAGCACATTATGACAAGACCGCCAGACAGCCATCAGAATACAAAAAATGAGATTATGTGATGGTTAAAAATTTCGACAGTACAGCAGGCATCTCCAGAAAATTGATTCCAAAGTGTAAGACCCATATGTGATATCTAAAGTATTAAGAAACGACAGATTCTTGTTAAAAGACGTAGAAGGTTTTCAGATATCTCGTAACCCATACCAAGGTGTCTGGAGCATCCAAAATATTAAGCATTGGATAGGCAACAAGAAAAATAAACAATAATAATAATATAATAACAGATTAATATAGTATGTACATATGTATAAATAAGGTAAAAGAATTCATCATACAACTAAGCAATCAATGTAAACCATGATCAGGGGATCAGCTAGTCAGGACGGCCGAGTTGTGGTAGGATGAACACTCATAAGGCCCACTGTACCATGTAGTATCATACGATCATATCCCCGTTAGGAATAAGAATATTATTGTTTATTATTGTTATCTCGCTCTTACTTATAAGCTAGCATTAAGAGATAAGAATGTATACCTAGCTCACTCACAAACGCATACACACTTCAAAAAGCATAAGAAAAGAGGAATACGCGAGACGCGGCATTCGGTGGCGTGTGCTTAAAGGGAAAAGTCGAATAAAGGGATTGTGAAATTATTTAAAGGACTGAGTGCATATATTCATTTTTCGGCGTCCACAAAGGTAAAATCTGTGTGAAACCATTCCCAAAAATGGCAGAAAATCGTGCGGACAAAGTGCTAGGGCTAGTGCATTCGGACATTTGCGGGCAAATGAACAAAGTATCTGCCGGTGGAGCAAGATATTTCATTACATTTATTGATGACTATTCGCGTTATATGTTCGTATATTTTTTGAAGACCCGTGATGAATTGCTTCCCACGTTTAAAAACTTTGTCGCGTTTGCAGAAAAACAGACCGGTGAAAAACTTAAAGCAATTCGCAGCGATAACGGTCGCGAATATATAAGCCACGAGTTTCAGAAGTTCCTATCTGAAAACGGTATCAAGCGGCAATTGACAGCACCGTACACTCCGCAGCAAAACGGGGTTGCTGAGCGCGCTAACCGGACGCTTGTGGAAATGGCAAGGAGCATGATTATACATTCAGGAGACGGCACTTATTGACGAAATTGGAGTTGATTGTTCGCAGATTTTGGCAGTGGACAACAACAAAGAAGATGCTGAGGTGCTCGAGGAAGAGAAAATTGACAGCGAGATTAATGAAGCCGATAGCTCTGATGTTTACGAGAGTGCGAAGAGCGATGATACCGAAGAACGGGAAATTCATGGTCCTGGTCGTCCTAAGAAGATAAAAACTGGAAAGCCCGGGCGTCCACGAAAACAATACAACTTGTTGAACATGATGAAGGTTCAAGATGTCAAGGTACCTGTTACGTTTGCTGAAGCGACGCAGTCTGAAATGAGTCAAGAGTGGATAGCATCAATTAATATTATGAACCGCCCATATTCCATCGTATGGTTTTTGTGTCAACTGAAAACCTTCCACATCTTTGATACAATACCTATCCTTATCTAGTACTTTGGTCAAAGTCAAATGGTCCTTTATATTTGGTTATTAATTTCCTAGGCGCTCCAACTGTTGAATAAAAATTCTTGACCACAACGTAGTCTCCTAATTTGTATTTATTTGCTTCTAGTCGTTTATAGTTCTGTACTTTTTTCAGCGATACTTCTGCATTTTTTCTAATTTTCTCTAAATTAATTTCTTTTCTTTCTAGCCTTGTCTCCAATACATTTTCTTTTAAACAATCTATCATTTTTGTCGATAACATGCGTAAGACAAAATTGGCGGCAAATCATTTTGCAAAATTTGTGGTTTATATTTCCTCAGAGAATTAAAAAAGTTTTAAATATGTTCTATTTATGGGCTGCAATTAACATGTCACGGGACAGCATAAGTGGCAACTACAGATAAGTACGATTGCAGCGGCCTATTGCCGGAGTGTCAAGAGATATAACCACGCGGGAGACGATTAGCGCAATCATAGGCCTCAAACATAGATTTTAGAATAAAACTCAGCTGTATTTACCAACGCAGACTGCGGCGTCTTACAAGCGCTGCATTATATAATTAGATGATAAGAATCTATGTAAGAATGAATAAAAGGCGAAGCCCTCGCAGCAGCGAGTCAGTTATATTCAAACACCCGAATTGAACTCATTAAGTGTACGCACAAGTTCCCCACCAATGGTAAGAAACATAGAAGAAAAAACCAGCGCTTCAAAGTTAAAAGAGCAAGGTTATTCGAGTGATTCTGTTGATTCCCCCACCAGTGGTAAGAAACACAGAATAAAAGACCACGCCGTAAAGTACTAGGACTATAAGGTGAAACATTGTGTTCTTCCTTTTCCTTGGCTGATCAATCAGCTGTGAGTCGAGGCACAGCTAGGTCAACTGGGCGACCAATCAAAAAATCCTCCAACGGATCACGCCAAAGAATACAAGCAGAAAGCAAAAAAGTCACAGTGATTGTTTTCCCAAGATGTTGTCGGAAAGATCTGCGAAATTGATGCAAGAACAAGGAGAGCTGCAGAACAGAATACTGCAAGCCATCAAGGACAAGGCATCTATATCAGCAATAGATGTATTGGTAGTCCGATTTACTACTAACAACAATGCGCTGGTAAAATTGGGAGTTGGCGATCATCAATATTTTAATGATAAAATATTTATGAAAACTATGGATGCTATCAAGGCCTACAAGGAGTCACTATTAAAGGTAGAGACACTTGAAGAAATAAATATACCAAGCGGATCAATATTATCTTACGAGCTGTTCTCTGAGCTAATAGACAGCAGGAAGGATCTCAGCAACACAAGGAAGCTGGGATATTTAAGAGCCTGCTTAAAAGGAGAAGCTCGAATGGTGGTTAGCCATTTGATAACGGGATCAGCGGCTAGCTATACAGCAGCGTGAAAACGCATTGAGAATAGCAGAAAAATATTTTCCCAATACTTCAACAAATTAATAGAACTGGAGTGCTTGCTGCCCCATGATGAGAAAAATTTAAGGAAATTTTTGGATACTGCGACTGCATATTCATCATAAAGGAAAAAGAAAAAATAGAAAGCTCTGCTGACGTAATTTTGGCAGAAATTCTACTGCGGAAATTTTCGCCAGAAGCCTTACTGCTGTATGAACAGCATGTAAAAAAGGCAAGAGCTATACAGTCCAGTATATATACTCAGTAAGTGCCATTACCAAAAATACCGCTCAGCTTGCTACAAGAAAAGTGCAAGTAAGATCGTGTGCCTTTTGCTCTAAGGATGCAATTCGTTCAAAAGAACAGCGTGTGCTTCAGATGCTTTGGAAAGCGTAATGCTATCGACTGCAGAAAGGAAATTACATGCAATCGATGCTCCAAAGGACACAACAGCCTTCTTCTTGAAGACACAAAACGCAGTATCAACCAATAGCAAGGCCAAGACACACTATTGGCTACAGCTGTTGTTTTAGTGAAAAACAAAGCTGGAGGTTACAACGAGTTCAGGGCGCTTATTGACGGTGGATCCCAGAAGACGCTAATTTAAAGGGAAGCAGCACAAATATTAAGGATTCCCAGAATTTGGAGTACTATAGAGGTCGAAGGTATCTCCCAGATTACTCAATTATCCAAAAAAAGCGTCGACCTGACGATCAAACCTAAAATTCCAAGCAGCTTCAAAACATCAACGGAAGCATTGGTTTTACCAACACTCCATAGAGCCCTTCCCAGCAAAAAGTTTGATATTGAGTGGAAGGGCTACAGGCTATCAGATCCACGATTCAACGAGCCAAGCAGAATTGACATGGTGATAGGTGTGGATCTATTTCCCCTGATTATGATGAAGAAAATAAAAACCGCGAATGGAATCTTGGGACAAAAAACCAGATTTGGTTGGATTGTGTCCGGAAATACAACTCGAGCAGCAAAGCAAAAAATTATAAGTGCCACTACAACAATAAATCTAAAGGACCTGGAACGCTTTTGGGAATTGGAAGATGAAGCCGATGATACGATTACAGACAATGCAGAATGCGAAAGAAAATTCCACGAAACAACTGTCACCAACGAGGAAGGCAGATTTGTGGTTTCAATTCCATTCCACAAAGAGGCAAAGCTGGGAGACTCTCGCAAACAGGCCATGGCAAGGCTTATGCAAATGGAAAAAAACTTTCAAAGAAACCCAAAGAACTGGGCTGCATACAACGAATTCATGAAAGAATACCTTAAGATGGGACATATGGAATCTGTAAAGACAACGGGCCAAGGTAAATACTATTTACCCCACCAAGCAATCATCAGGCCAGGAAGCTTAACTACGAAGCTACGAGTAGTTTTTGACGCATCCGCAAAGACGACAAATGGACTAAGCCTAAATGACGTCATTCGTCATTCGATATTCTAATTAAATGGCGCAAGTGGCAATATGTTATGGAAGCTGACATTGAAAAAATGTATCGCCAACGAGAGTTGGCAGATCGCTTTTGCCAAGAGGATAGCGACTTAGCAGAAACAATTAGAGACAACTTTTATATGGATGTCCTCATAACTGGTGCAGACACAGTCAACGAGTGCTATGAACTTTAAAGGAAATTGAGACAAGTGATGGAGAAGGCCTGTCACGGTCGCCATGTAATGGGTCGTTCATTGATAACACAAGTCTTTTGGTTTTTATTGAAATACTAAAATATTATGTATGTTAATTGGCAACAACTATATACTGAAAGTTGGTCACACTGATCTGAATAAGTTCTTTTTGTTTTTCTGGAAACTTCCTTCTTCTTCCTTCAACTTCCAAACGACTCACAACGGTGTCACGCTTATCTCAAATAAAACAGTTATTAAACTTTAACTAAATCGCCTCGCGTTTTACTCCACCATTTTCAATAGGTTATGGGCCCAGGATTAGTAAAGACTTTAATAATTGTGTGTGATCAAGAGGAAAATAATTATTGTATATAATTAGCTTGAACATTTTTTATAAACATGAGCGGACAAGGGCTGTGTGCGATCGACAAATTGGACGGCGAAAATTACGCAGTATGGTCGGTGCAAATGAAGAGTGTATTGGTGCACTCGGGTATGTGGTCGTTGGTGTGCGGAAGACGCGTGAAGCAGGATGGTGATACAGCTGAGCAAGGAGTCCAATTCGACGAACTAGACGAAAAAGCACTAGCAACAATATTGCTGTGCGTGAAGGCTTCAGAAATTAATTTGATTAAAAACTGCGCTAGTTCTTAAGAAGCTTGGGACAAGCTTGCAGCTGTGTACAAGCCTCGTGGACCCGCCAGGAAAATTACCTTGTTCAGGAAATTACTCCGGTTGAGTTTGTCGGAAAGTGCGTACGTACAAAATTACATAAATGATTTTGTGGATATCATCGAAAGACTGAAAGAAATTGATATGGACATTTCTGAAGATATTCTTACTATTTTGATGCTGTCGGGACTCGGTAAGAATTTCGAAAATTTCGTGGTAGCGATCGAAACGCGCGAACAGTTACCGACTCTCTCTGATTTAAAAGTAAAAATTATAGAAGAGGGAGAGAGACAAAGAGTGAGTTCGGACGAAACGGAACTTTGTGTGCAGCATGCGTTTGTGTCGCGTCCCAGTGGAAAGGGAGACAAGAAAAATAGATCGGCGCAAAAGAACAGTGATGCAAAGAAGAATAAAAAAAATGCTTTCGATGTGGTCGCGAGGGTCACTTTATTGCGCAGTGCAAAGTGAAAGACATAAATAATGAAATAGAAAAATCAGCAAAAGAGAAGTCGTTTACTATGCTTACAAGTGTAAATAAATATGACGTTTTAACGAAATCGATGTGGTGCTTGGACAGTGGAGCAACTGCTCACATG
The DNA here is from genome assembly GCF_004382145.1 of Drosophila mauritiana. Classification (NCBI taxonomy): domain Eukaryota; kingdom Metazoa; phylum Arthropoda; class Insecta; order Diptera; family Drosophilidae; genus Drosophila; species Drosophila mauritiana. Next base: position 105,255 of record NW_022881566.1, read on the forward strand.
TGTTGTGAAAGGTCGTGGTTCGCGGACATTAAAGAGCATAAAGAGAAAATATTACTTGCAGGAGAAAACTATATATTTTCGGATGACGTCGGTACGGTGGCCGTTAAAACAAAGAATGGTTCCGTTAATTTGAAAAATGTGCTTTACGTAAAAAGCTTGCAAAGTAATTTCATATCGGTAGCGAAAGCCGTTGAAAATGGGTATAAAGTGATTTTTCACAAGCAAAGTGCGTATATAAAGGACGGTCGAAATGAAGTAGTGTTACAGGCAAGAAAAGCTGGAAATCTTTTTGTTGTTAATACTTCGAACAATCGGTGCATGTACTTGTGTGCAAATGATGAATTGTGGAAGTGGCATTATCGTTATGGTCATTTGAACATGGCGAGCCTAAAAAAGATGGCAAGTACCAATATGGTCAATGGCTTAAAGTCAATCAAAAATGTTGTGGACATAGACCGAATTGCATGTGAAACCTGTGCTAAAGGTAAAATCTGTGTGAAACCATTCCCAAAAATGGCAGAAAATCGTGAGGACAAAGTGCTAGGGCTAGTGCATTCGGACATTTGCGGGCCAATGAACAAAGTATCTGTGGTATCGGTGGAGCAAGATATTTCGTTACATTTATTGATGACTATTCGCGTTATATGTTCGTATATTTTTTGAAGACCCGTGATGAATTGCTTCCCACGTTTAAAAACTTTGTCGCGTTTGCAGAAAAACAGACCGGTGAAAAACGGTCGCGAATATATAAGCCACGAGTTTCAGAAGTTCCTATCTGAAAACGGTATCAAGCGGCAATTGACAGCACCGTACACTCCGCAGCAAAACGGGGTTGCTGAGCGCGCTAACCGGACGCTTGTGGAAATGGCAAGGAGCATGATTATACATTCAGGAGACGGCACTTATTGACGAAATTGGAGTTGATTGTTCGCAGATTTTGGCAGTGGACAACAACAAAGAAGATGCTGAGGTGTTCGAGGAAGAGAATATTGACAGCGAGATTAATGAAGCCGATAGTTCTGATGCTTACGAGAGTGCGAAGAGCGATGATACCGAAGAACGGGAAATTCATGGTCCTGGTCGTCCTAAGAAGATAAAAACTGGAAAGCCCGGGCGTCCACGAAAACAATACAACTTGTTGAACATGATGAAGGTTCAAGATGTCAAGGTACCTGTTACGTTTGCTGAAGCGACGCAGTCTGAAATGAGTCAAGAGTGGATAGCATCAATTCAGAAGGAGATTGACGCCCTCGAAGCTAATCAGACATGGGAGCTACAGGACTTACCAGAAGGTAAGAAAGCCATCGGTAGTAAGTGGGTTTTTGGCATCAAAGGAGATAAGGATGGCAATGTGATGCGATTTAAATCGAGGTTGGTGGCTAAAGGATGTGCACAACAATATAGTATCGACTTTTTTGAAACGTTTTCACCAGTTGTCAGATATTCGTCGGTGAGACTTATTATATCTCTGGCTGTTGAGCATAACTTATTTCTACATCAGATGGATGTATCGACAGCTTACTTAAATAGCGAATTAAGCGAAGAAGTCTATATGAAGCAAACCGATGGATTTGATAATAAACATTATGGAAAAGTTTTGAGACTAAAGAAGTCACTTTACGGACTAAAACAGAGCGGTAGAGAGTGGAACGCCAAGCTCAACGAAGTCTTGCAAAAACTGCACTTTGTTCCCTGTGCCAGCGAGCCGTGTGTGTACACACGCAATGAGAAGGACAATATTAATATAATTAATTATAATGTCGACGATCTTCTTATTGCCAGCTCATGTAAGGATGATTTGATTGGTATAAAAGAGTCAATTGTCAAAGAGTTTAAAGTAGTAGATAGCGGACAGCTTAATCATTTCTTGGGCATCGAAGTTAAGCGAGAAGGTGAAACTGGAGCCATATCCATAGGTCACAAGACATATATCGAGAGTATGATACACACCTGGGGCATGCTAGATTGCAAATCGGTAGCAACGCCTTTGGAGGCAAATTTCCAAGTTAAGTGTACTGAACCTAACTGCAAGCCTATTAACCAAAAGGACTACCAGTCACTTATAGGATCACTAATGTATTTGGCAATTACAACCAGGCCAGATATAATGCATTCAGTTGCAAAACTGGCTCAAAGAAATGTGAACCCACATAAGGAGCATGAAGTCGCTGCCAAGCGTATACTAAGGCATTTGAAGGGCACTTCAAACTTAAAGCTTCATTATCACGCAACAGGTAAACCGATACATGGCTACGTCGACGCAGATTGGGCAAATGACACATCGGATCGTAAATCCTACAGTGGATATGTCTTCATAAACGCAGCTGGTCCAATATCCTGGGAGTCCAAAAGCAAAGTCTGGTGGCATTATCCAGCACTGAGGCCGAATATGTTGCATTGTCCATTGCAGCAAGAGAAGCTGTATTTATAAAAAAGTTTCTGAAGGAAATGGGTTTTTTGATAGATCACTCAATTTTAATTCTTTGCGATAATCAGAGTGCTTTATGTTTAGCTAAGAATCCAGTTTTACATAATAGAAGTAAGCATATCGACATAAAGTACCACTATGTTAGGGAACTTTATTCCAAAAAGGAAATTTATGCAAAATATATATGTACAAACGACATGTTAGCAGATATTTTAACAAAAAACCTACTGAAAAACAATCACTTAAAGAACTGTTGTGAGTTTTGAATATATTTCGTCTTAGGCTAAGCCGCGTAGCTGCGCTGTCGGATACGCCAGCGGCGGAGCGGCTTTCTTATTTATATCTTATATATCTAGGCTTATCGAGAGAGCGAGCTTGTACTTATGTATTATGCATTTGGTCGGCGTGGGAATGCTGACCGTGCACTTATACTTTGTAGCCTTCAAGTGTACGATCAAGTTACATCCGCCTTGGCCCTTATTGGTTGCATAAACATAAACATAAACATAGCAACAAAGTGCTGCTATATGTTAGTATGCTATTATTCTTAAATGTTCTTAATATTACATAGGCACATACTACATCTCCCTCCTTTTGAAAAATAACGTAACCTAGTGAAGTTATTTTAATTATTAAATGCTAATTATTTTTTTTTTTATTATTATTACTTTATAATATTTATGTTCAGCTTGAACAATAGTATTATTAATATAAAAGTTAATTTTGTAATAAGAAATAAAAATATACATAGTGTATGGAAAATTTTTGTATATCATAAATGTTTAAGAAAAATATAAGTTTAAAATCAATTATGAATGAAATTTCTTTAATCTATCTTTATAATTTATTTTTTTTCTTGTTTTTATTAGTAAGTAGCGTAATATTGTTATTATCTCCTATGCTTTCTATCTTATAGGTCCCTGTGTATTTAAAGTCTAATTTATGACCTACCTCATTTCTTAATAAAACTTTATCTCCTACTTCTAACTCTATGTCATTTACTTTTAAGTCGTAATTTCCCTTATTTTTCTCTTTATGTGCTTCAAGCAGTTTTCTTGCTCGAGCATATGCTACTTCTAACCTATATTTACTCTCCTTAGCGTAATCATCTATATTATATATTGGTTCTAAGCTATGTAGCTTTTTAAAATGTTTTGGTAAATTACTTGTTCTACCGAAAAGTAATTCATATGGACAGTAATTATGTACCATAGATGGGGTCGTGTTAAAGCAGTATACGAAATATTGAAGCCATAAAGCCCAATCGGTTTTGTCCGCCGATATGTAGGATCGTATATACTCGTTTAAAGTTCTATGACTTCTTTCTACCACTCCAACTGTCTGGTGGTGATGAGCTGTTGATGTTATATTTTTGATTTTCAAATATTTACATGGGTCAGTAATTATTAAATTCTTATACTCTGTTCCCATGTCCGTTATGAACGTCTTCATTGGACCGTACTTTAGAATAAAAGATTCGACTGTCTTTGCGCTTTTATTTGCTATTGGTATGGCAACTAAGTACTTGGTTAAATCACATATGAGAGTGACTGCGTACTCGTTACCATTTTTACCATTTACCATTGTTACCATTTTCTCACGTACTCTTATATGTACATATTTACTCATATTTTTCCTGTAATAATGTATTTTTACCTTGGCCTAGGTTTTTATAATGCCTGTATGACCTCCTTGTATTGGATCATCATGTAGTCTATACAATATAGCTTCATTTTCTTTTTCATTATTTATCTGGGTCACCGGGATAAGTAGCGCTACTTTTAAATTCTTTAATATTTTATTGCCCATATTTTTAAATTCATCTATTGAAACGCCATTTTGAGTTGGCTGATACCGGCTTGCAATTCAAGAATTTTAAAAAATTGATCTAGATCAAGAATTCCATTAGTATAAAGATCACCAACATCATATCTTGCAATGATTTTATTTCCATGTTTAAATAAACATATCGTGTCATTCAATTGCAATGTCACTACTTTTCGTACCTCGTCATTTGTTATGACTACGTATACGTTGGGCTCTGAAGCTTTTTCTTTGGTTTGCTCATGCAAATCCAATTGTTCTTTTTCTGCGCAGGATTTTTGTCTACTTTGAAATCTTGTAGTGACTTTTAATATATTTCCAGTAATTTCCTTTAGCTCTTTGATGGTTATCATATTCTTGATAACGCATCAGCTACATGATTATCTTTGCCTTTTAGGTACTCTACCGTAAAATTATATTCCTCTAATTCAAGCCTTATTCTTGTTAATGTAGAACTGGGATTGACCATCGAGAATAAATGTTTCAATGGTCTATGATCCGTTTTCACAGTGAAGTGTTTTCCGTAAATGTATGGTCTAAAATGTACTATTGCCCAATGAATTGCTCTTAACTCTTGTTCTGTTGTACTCTTATTGCTTTCACCTTTTGTAAAAGCTCTTGATGCATAAGCAACTGGGAGTTGGTGGCCATTATGGTTTTGAGCTAAAACTGCTTCACACGCTTGCTTGCATCTGTTATTATGCAAAATTCTTTGCTGAAGTCTGGGTACTGCAAGAGTGTTGTGTTTATTAGCTGAGATTTTAAATGTACGAATGCATTTTGACATTCATCTGTCCACTCGAATGGAACATTCTTTTTACATAATCTTGTTATGTGCCGCGAATAGTCGGCGAAATTTTTGATAAAACGTCTATAGTAATTGCAAAATGCTACAAAACGTCTAGCGCTGTCCGCATCATGTGGAACTGGATAGTTCTGAATGACATCATATTTTTTGTCATCCGGCAAAATTCCTTTGTCTGTGCATTTATATCCTAAAAATGTGACTTCATGCATGAAAAATGAACATTTTTCAGGATGTAACTTTAGGTTGTATTCCCTGCATTTACCAAAAACTTCAGTGAGGTTTTTAAGCATATGTTTTTCGGAACAACCGATGACTATTAAGTCATCCATATAAAGGAATGCCTGAGACGGTTCTATTCCGGAGAATGTTATAGTCATCATTCTTTGGAATGAATTAGGCGCTATTTTTAAGCCAAATAGCAATCGCGTGAAACGATATGAGCCATTATTGGTTGGTCATCTATTCTCGGTAGTGGAAATTTGTTTTTTTATCTGAATATGGGCTTGATTTTTTAGGTACTAATAGCAAAGGGCTATTGTACTGTGAAACTGATGGTTCGACTATTTTATCTTTTATTAATTTCTGTACCTGGGCTTGCATTTCTTTTACTTGACTATGAGGACTTCTATAATTTTTTCAGTATACGGGCTCATCATCTTTTAATCTCAACTGTTGTTTATAAAAATTATTAACCGTTATTGGTTCTGATTCTAATGCAAATATATCTGCTGCATTTAGTTTCTAATTGAGATTTAAACGATTCGGAAAATTTTTTTTTAAATTGAGATAATACAGTTTTATTTCTGTTTTCACTATTTGCCTGAACTACATTGTAGTTCGAAAGAGGCTCATATTTTAAAGTGTCCATATTGACTAATTGGTCAGAATCTTTTGTGTTCAAAATTCGGACAACTGTATTACTTGATGTTGCGATTGTATTAGCAACATAAATACCAGTTTGAATTTCCTAGTTTGGAATTAAAATGTTATCATCTTTTGATGATACTATTAATCTTCGGACAACTTGGGATCTTGCTGGTAATAACGTTGTGTTAATACCAGAGCTGTATGTTATGGGAATATAAATTGGAAATTTCAAATTGTTTGGTCTAATTATAAACCAATCTTCTGCTGGGTTTAAATCAATTTTATTTATATTTTATAATTATATTTTTTAATGAAATCTATTCCTATTATTCCATCACACGGTATGGGAAAATTTGTATCTACTAAATGAAAGTCGTGTGGGATAATGTATTTACCTGTCTGTATCTCAATAAAAGTCTGTCCTCTGGCTTATGCCTTGAATGTTTATTTTGTTAGTTATTTGAATATTAGAAAATTTGTCTGAGAAAAACAAGTTTTACACCTGTTTTGGCATAAATGAATGTGGAAAATATATTGAGATTATAATTGATGGTGTATACTCTACGATCTTCTTCTACTGAGTACCTAAAGGCTGTTGCGAGTTTCCGTGATCTTGGATTACTCGTACATTGGCATTATTTCCGTTATTGTTATTCTGGTTGTTGTTACGGCCTCTGTGTCCATTATTGCGGCCTCTATTATAGTCATTATAGCGGTTATTATTTCCATTTTAGCGGTTTTGATAACCGTTATTCTGGTAACCGTTATTTTGGTAACCGTTATTATAGTTGCCTCTATTACTATTGTTATTGAAGCCTCTACCTCGGTTACCACCTCTATTGGCATTGCCGTATCCTCTGTTAGATCTGTTACCTCTAAAGTACATTACTTTATTGATGTCACCGGTAACTCTTGCACTCGTTCTTATGTATGCGCTTATCGCTGCATCCATAGAGGTGCAAGGCCCTGCTTCCAGTACTGTTTTGATACTTTCGTGCTCAGCACGATTTATCATGGTGTCAATTGCCTCTTTAGTACTTAGACCAGTGGCATGTTCTAGAGGTAAAGGATCGATAAAGGAAGCTTCTAATAGCTTTCTCAGTCTATCAACTTCAGCGGTAAATTGCATTGCAGTTTTACCTCTTTGCTGAACTGTTGATAGCTTTGCTTTGACATTACCGGATGTCTCACCGACAACTACTTTCTGCAATTTTTTATAACTGCTGGACTTGTCGTTTCATTGTTAACTGAGTTCAAAATTGTGCCAACTATTTTTGACTTAATGACCTCAATTGCAATGTCTTCATATGGTCCTTTAGCTAGGTCTACCAATTTGATTGCCTTTATGAATCGTTGTAAATGGATCTTTTCCCCATCAAATTCTGGCACTGCGCAAGGGACTTCCTTAATGTAAGACCTAATGGCTGCGTCTTGTTCTGCCATGTTTAATTTATTTTCTGAGTCAGCTGCGTTATTTGTTTTATTTTCTTCCTTCAGCACTAGTTTTGCTGGTATAGTTAAAACGTGAAGATCTTCCCCTTTAATGTCTTCCTCGACTACAGTTGTACTTTCTTCGTCTGAGTCAGTGCTTTCTTCATTAAAATTTATTGTTAATGGAGTGTTTACTAATTTGTTTACGGAATTTCTATCTGGAGGCTGAATTTATTTTTTATTAATATTAATTTTTCTCTTAATGCCACCAGTAGTTCCGAAATTTTAACACACTGCTTACTGTCCAAATTCTTTATATTCTGTTGTATCAGTTCTCTGACTTCATTGTAACTATTTACCAATGTTTGGTCATTTTTATTTATCGTTACAGCTTGTATTGATCTATTTTGCGTTAAGCATTTATAAGATTTTTTGAAATTTTCTTTTGATTCTTTTATCTGATCAATAAGCTTTTCCCAGTCCATGCTGTGGTATACCTATACTTTCGAATTTAGACATTTGAATATTACTTATGATGCTTTATTCTTAAAATCGGTGTCATATTCATAAACTGTGTTTGAGCTACACTCGTGGTTGGCTATTGCTATATATTTTTGGATTCTAATCTAGATAAAGTCAATATAACGTTAATATTTTGATTTATTATTTAAAAAAAAATGATTTTTTCATATTTTCGTTCAAAATTGAGTTTCCTCATAATTTCCTTTAAATATTATCTAAACCGTTAGCAGTGCTACGGTATCGTTTTCTAAGACACTTGTTATGTACTTTGTATATTTTTATTAATGCATTGGATACCATAATTAGTGCAATTACAATTAGTATTATGGTTATCCAGAACAAGTCTGCATATGAATCGATCAAATCGGCAGAAAACCCAATGCTAACACGCATAACAAAGCGGTTAGTGTTATCATGCTGTCCAGAATTTTAGACCCACTAGGATGCTTGGCACCTGTAACGATTCAAGGCAAATGTTTCATTCAGGAACTGTGGAAGTTACCGAAGACTTGGGATGTTGAATTGGAATCCAACTTAGCTAACTGGTGGATGGATTATGCTAAAGGTCTATCATGTTTAGAAGAAATTAGCATTTCACGCTGGACTGGATGCTCCAAAGGTATTATGGAGCTACATGGATTCTGCGATGCATCAGAGAAAGCATATGCAGCTTATGCGGCGGCTGTATATACAAAAGTAGGCGGCAGAGTTACGTTGCTAGCAGCAAAAAGCAAAGTAAATCCTATAAAAAACAGGAAAACAATTCCAAAGTTGGAATTATGTGCGGCGCATTTATTAGCAAAGTTATTAGCGAAGGTGCAGGCTATATGGAGCAACAAGATCACAACGCATGCATGGAGTGATTCGCAAATTACTATTGCTTAGAGTGGAAGAAATAAATAAACTAAGTCCCAATGTCAAATGGAATTACGTTAAATCGGAAGACAATCCAGCAGACTTGGCTTCAAGAGGGATATCACCGCAAGCTCTTAAAATCTGTGAAATTTGGTGGAGAGGGCCTAATTGGCTAGCTATAGATGCACAACACTGGCCCAAAGGAATCGGAAATTGTTGTGGTATCCACATTGATAGAATCCGAATATCTTCAAAATCATCTTTTATCGAAGTATTCATCGATCGACAAACTTCTTAGAGTAATGGCGTATTTATTACGCTTCATAACAAAGCTGAGAGGAAAATCTCAACAGCCGTCACATCCTACGGTGGAGGAATTAAAGCTAGCAAAGATTGCCGTGGTAAAGATACAACAACAGCTGGATTTTGGACATGAAGTCAGACTACTCAAAACAAAAGACCATTAGACCCAAAGAGTAAGTTACAGGCGCTAAATCCGTTTTAGGATAGTGATGGCGTACTTCGAGTTGGTGGACGATTACAAAACGCAATGATACCCTATAATGTAAAACATCCAATTATACTGGATAAGTAACATTTGACTTGGTTAATTGCAAAGGATGCTCATAAAGAAAGTCTGCATGGCGGAATTAACATTATGAGAACTTATATTCAGAGGGAGTTCTGGATATTTAGCATACAAAATTCCTTAAAGAAATATTCAAGGGAATGTATTGTATGCATACGATACAAGCAAGAGATGTCCAGTCAACTGATGGAAAATTTACCAGTTTATCGAGTAACGGCTGATTACTCGTTTCAAAATACTGGAATCGACTACGCCGGGCCGTTCCAGATTCGCTGCTCAAAGAGAAGAGGTCAAAAAACGTATAAAGGATACATTTGTGTATTTGTTTGTATGGCAACAAAAGCGATACATCTGGAAGCTGTTAGCGACCTTTCGTCAGACAAATTCCTGGAGGCTCTTCGACGGTTCTTTGCAAGACGAGGCAAGAGTGAGAACCTATACTCAGATAATGGAACAAACTTCGTGGGAGCTTCAAGAGTATTGGACAAAGAATTTGTAGCTGCCATTAAAAACAATAATGAGTTAGCACCTACGCTAGAAAAAAAGGCATCAAATAGCACTTTATTCCCCCTGGAAGCCCCCTTCTGGTGGGAAGACCTCTAATTGGAGCTCCTGAACATTTTGACGAAAGTAAGACAATCAGCTCTTTGGATAGATGGAAGCTTATTCCACGCATCAGAGGTGTTTTTTGGTAGAAATGGAAAGAGGAGTATCTGGTGTCATTGAAACAGCGAACCAAATGGCGCCAAGAAAAGCCGAATCTGAAGGAGGGACAGCTGGTTTTTATAAAACATGAGAACACTCACCCTTCAAAATGGCCAATGGGAAGAAATTTGTAGTACGGCTAAAGGACAAGATGATAAAGTCCGGGTCGTCACGGTTAAAACAAACGATGGGGAAGTAAAAAGATCGCTAAACAAGATCTGTAAACTTCCTGTTAACGAAGCAAAAGCAGCTGGAGCTGCAACGCTATCTAAAACGGAGTCTATTCAAATACGCAAGGACAAGAAGCTCAGGCAGCGCGTTCCAAAAAACAAAAGGAATCGCGCTGGAAGCATAGCTACTGTGCTATGCTGTTTATTGTTATTGCAAGCTACAACTGCGACAGAAAATTCGGAACCTCGAAAACAGGCCGAAGAACTTGGGAAAATTTACGACATCGACGCAAAAGCTGCAGTTATGGTGAACAAAATTGGTAAAATTGAAGTCGCCACATCCAGTTGGCAATTATTGTTTTATTATGACATGCAAGCCTATTTTGATGTCATAAAACAATCAGAGGACTTTCTGGAAAAATCCCGCTTGGTTTGCGAAAAAATGGGAGACTTCAAGGACTACTGCGATTTCTTCGGCACGACAATACGGACAAAAATTGACAACATCAAAGAAAAAGACAAAATACTACGGCATCGTACAAACCGAAAGAAAAGGTTTATACTGTTCTTTGATATCGGAAATGCAAATAGAATACAGGAAAATATACAAACGATCATAAAAAACGAAAACATCTAATGGAATATGTTGAAGTCAATGCAACGGAAGAATTAGTAAGAGCAACTACGATAGAAGCAAACCGGAATTTGGGAAAACTGACCCAACAAGTCAATATTATTGCAGAAACCATGAAGGAGCACTTTATGTTATATAAGGAGTCAATTAAATTCCTTATGTTATCAAATCAAGTGCGAAACTGGATTGAAGAGGCAGAAAGCCTACAAGCAACAGCGATCTCAATGATAACGGACATTAGTGAAGGAAGAATCCATCCTATACTAATTGCGCCTAACAAAATGCTGGAAGACCTCGAAAAAGTTAAGGAAAAATTAGGACGAAAACAAATGCTACCGCGTGGAAATTCAGTTATACAATTACCACTGATCTATGAACTGATGAAGGCACAAGCTATGTTGAAGGATAATGTCCTATTCATTGAACCAAAATTGCCGATATACAACAATCAGGAAACGGATCTCTTTGAAGTAATCCTATACCACTGTGGACAAACGGAACAAAGCTTATTCCGAAATTGAACTCTAAATTTTTTGCGTTCAATACAGACATAAACGTATATCACCTAATGTCTGAAATGGAAATTAACCAATGCAGACAAGAGGATTCGACAACATGGCTTTGCGAAAATAATTGGGCATGGCTATTTAAACTGTTTCGGAATACAACAGCTAATATAAGATGCAACAAACAGCATCAAGTTATAAGACTGCCCAATCAAGGCATTATACAACTACTTGCAGGATGAACAGCTATATTAGGGGATACAACAATAATTACTCCTCAAAAAGTAATTTCGACAGCGTCTAAAATGTCTCTCTTTCCAAGTTTACGAATTATAGACGACAAGGAGACATGGAACGTGGTCCCACTGAAGCACTTGATTGTCAACAACACTAATAAACTGCAAAATCTTTAAATGCGCATAAAAACTCTGAAAAATAACAAGGTACACATTGATGACTTAATTTCCACACGGCAAGCGGACACACGGCTCTAGGGTTGACAACGACTATCATAATTATATTGGTCATTTATATCTTATCTACTAAGAGCATCAACGTGTTTCATTCTAGTTCCTGATCTATGTTCTAGTATATATAAATAATTCTGTAATTCCAAGGCACATCTTGCTATTCATGGGTTCAACTCTTTTTTGTTCAACGTCATTGTGGGGGAATTACAGTCTGTTACTATTTTGAACTCAATTCCTTGTAGGTATACTTTAAACCTTTTGAATACATATATTACTACCAGTGTTTCCAGTTCAAAACTATGATACCTTGATTCTGTCTACGTTGTCCTTTTTAGAAGTAAAAAATTGCATGTAGCTTACCATCTGCTTTCCTTGCAAAAGGATTGATCCGAAACCTATCGAACTTGCATCGCAGTGCAATTCTGTATCATCCTTAGGACTATACAATGCCAAAATAGGCGTTTTTAACAGCTTGCTTTTTAATTCATCAAATGCTAGTAGTTGCGCTGGACCAAACTCAAACTTTTTGTCTTTCTTTGTCAAATCATGGAGTGGCTTTACTATTGTTGAAAAATTCTGTATGAATCTTCTGAAATACTAGCACTTCCCCAAACAACTTTGAACATCGTGAACTTTTTGTGGCACGAAAAGTTTCAATTGCTTTCACACCGTCGTCATCTGCCTTAATACCCTTTTCTGATATTATATATCCTAAATATTTCACCTCACTTTGGAAAAACATACATTTATCGATTCGCAGCTCTAATTTGTTTTTAACTAACCGCTCAAATACTTCTTTTAATATGGCTAGTGATCTTCTATATTCTTTGTCGCTATCATTATGTCATCGAGATAAACTGTCACTTTCTTTTCCCTAATCATGTCGTCAAATACTTTGTTGATGAACCTTTGAAAAACAGACGGAGCATTTGTCAGCCCAAAAGGCATTCTTGTGAACTAATACTGTCCTAGTGGCGTGGTAAATGATGTATACTTAATCGAATTCTTCGTCCTGTAGCATATCGGGCTAATCTACCCTAACAATACAATAAATGATTGGGTATAACTTAGCGTCAATACATTGTGACACTTTGTCATAATAAAGTGTTTAAAGTAAAATAAAGTTCGCACACGAAGTGTTTAAAGTATTGTGCTAATAATTACAGTCGACTGATTTCAGTTCGACTATAAATTAAATAAATTAATAAATACAAATGACATTATAAAACATAATAATTGATGGCGGAAGAGCCACAATTCTCAACCGCACAGCCCACGACACAAAGGGACTTGCCAAAGTTGGAAGAAGCTCTGCAGCTAAATCCTGCAGATGGACCACGCCCACTCACAATAGCTGAGTACCGGGCAAGGCAGGAAAGGAAGGAACCAAAGAAGCAAAACGCTCCGGAAAAAGGGTAAAGCTACTTAGACAACGCCGACTGGTTAAGGAAATGACCCAGTTGGCCAGAGAGGAGGCATCCCGACAATGCTACAAAGAGCATATCTTGAGGACGTCGAAAGCAAGATTTCGCAATTTGCCTTAATTTTAATTTCTAAACCCAAGCCGATGCGGGAAACCGCTCTTGAAAAACACGAATATCTGTTAGGCTTTTTACTAACAATGCGGTTGGACAATTTTTTTTTATATTTTAAACAAATATGTGAGCCAACCACATTTATTAACAACTAATATTTCCACGTCTCCGCTACTGAGTATATATAGTGACATATCCATAAGTCCCTAAGACTTAAGCACATGCCTACACAGCACACCCAAATACCCCTTACACTACTCCGGATGTACCTAATGGATTCCAGATAAGAATAATATGATCCTCAAGATTGAGTTGAGTGGAAAATTCCCAACTCCAAATAAGTCACCCACTGGTAGACTAAACATCCGTCCCATAATTTAAACATTCCTTGCCTAAGCCCTCACCCCATCGTCATGTCCCCACGTTCAAAGCTCGGACTCGCAATCCCGAAAACAAAAGTATTAGATTTCAATAAACAAAACTATAAGAATCTAAGAGCACTTGTATCCAAGAGCGAATGCACTTGAATCCAAGAGAAATCCAAAGACAATTAAAGTCAGCAACTCCAAAGCTCTTTCTCTTCACTTGATCAGATCCCTTAAGTCCAAAGTCCATATCAGAAAAGCTCGATACCGAGGCTTGAACGTAAATCAAATCAGAATAATTAGAGGAGTTCAGTTTGAGACCTAACTGTAATCGGTCGGTGTTCTTCAACAAAAATAAAAAATTGTAATCATTCAGTGAAATAAAATTATATTTTTTTCACATATGAGTATTGCAAACATTTAATTGGCGCAGTCGGTATGATCTGTTAAATAATGAGTCCTTTTAGTACGGTACTGATCTATTAAAGGATACGTTATACAACTAACTATACAGGATTGGCGAATTAAAACAGTGATTCTAACATTATTTTTAGATCCGCAAAAGAATCTACGTGAAAGTGGAACTTAAATAAAATCCCGTGCGGTCGGAACCAAAGTAAATTAAAAAACTTTCAATTCCGCAATCTAAAATTAAACTTATAGTTTAAAAACCAAATACCTGAAAACCTCAAAACTTAAAATTTAAAAACCAAATACCAAAAACCAAAAAAAAAATACACCATGTCGGTTCCACAACTATCGGAAATCCATTTAAACCAACTACTAAATCAAATAAAAGAATTAAACTACTACGATGGCACACCTGGCAGACTATCTGGATTCGTGAATCAAGTAGAACAACTACTTAATTTATATCCAACACAAGATGCGAGACAAGCACACGTCGTATATGGAGCAGTGAAGCGGTTACTAGTGGATGTAGCATTAGAAGTCGTAACCCAGGAAAGAGCGACTACATGGATGGACATGAAGGAAGCATTGGCAATGGCATTCAAGGATCACAGGCCATATACAACCATCATAAAGCAATTAGAAGAAACACCATACCCAGGAAGCATCAGTCAGTTTATAGAGAAATTAGAAATACAGTATTGGATTATATTTGATAAGTTAGAATTATAAAATGATCCCGTTGATAAATCAAATTATACAGATATGTTGAATAGGACTGTCAAAGCTGTAATAGATCGAAAACTGCCGGATAGAATATATATGACATTGGCACGTAAAGATATTGACACCATTTATAAATTAAAACAAGTATCAATGGAGGCAGTACTTTATGATGCTAGTCCAGAAAACTACCTTCCAAATAGATCAGAAGTGAACAAAAATAGGAACAGGGGAAACAATAATCAAAATAATAATCAAAAATATTACGGTAACAGAAATCACAATTATTATCATTCTGGCATGAATCCGAACAATAATACACAACCCCCTCAAAATTCGAACCAATTTATACCAAATCAAAACCAGTACTCACCTCGTTTCATACCAAATCATCTAAGAGGAAATTATCACACATATAGAAGGGATTTAACACAAGCCCAACAAAATAATCCCCTTAAACCGATAAAAAGACAACGCGAGAGTCAAAGTGACCAGTGCAGAATGGATGTAAATTTTCATCAAGCTGCCTCGGACACTCAAGTGACACGGAAAGACACACCAGTCCCTATGTAGAAATAAGTTATCATAATAAAATCTACAAAGGAATGATCGACACAGGATCATCAATAAATATTATAAGGGAAAATTTTGAAAATATAAAAGAAAACGAAGAGAATCTAACAGTATACACTATTAAAGGTCCAACTAAACTATTTCCACAAATTTTCCGACAATTATGATTTCCTGATAGGTCGAAAGTATTTAGAAGATACAAAAGCTAAGATAAACTATGATAATAATACAGTAAGTGTTTCCAGTTCAAAACTATGATACCTTGATTCTGTCTACGTTGTCCTTTTTGAGAAGTAAAAAATTGGATGTAGCTTACCATCTGCTTTCCGTTGCAAAAGGATTGATCCGAAACCTATCAAACTTGCATCGCAGTGCAATTCTGTATCATCCTTAGGACTGTACAATGCCAAAATAGGCGTTTTTAACAGCTTGCTTTTTAATTCATCAAATGCTAGTAGTTGCGCTGGGCCAAACTCAAACTTTTTGTCTTTCTTTGTCACATCATGGAGTGGCTTTACTATTTTTGAAAAATTCTGTATGAATCTTCTGAAATACTAGCACTTCCCCAAACAACTTTGAACATCGTGAACTTTTTGTGGCACGAAAAGTTTCAATTGCTTGCACACCGTCGTCATCTGCTTTAATACCCTTTTCTGATATTATATATCCTTAATACTTTGTTGATGAACCTTTGAAAAACAGACGGAGCATTTGTCAGCCCAAAAGGCATTCTTGTGAACTAATACTGTCCTAGTGGCGTGGTAAATGATGTATACTTTATCGAATTCTTCGTCCTGTAGCATATTGGACTAATCTATCCTAACAATACAATAAATGATAATAAATAATAATAAACTTAGCGTCAATACATTGTGACACTTTGTCATAATAAATATAAATGATGTATACTTTATCGAATTCTTCGTCCTGTAGCATATTGGACTAATCTATCCTAACAATACAATAAATGATAATAAATAATAATAAACTTAGCGTCAATACATTGTGACACTTTGTCATAATAAATATAAATATATCATACAAATATACAAAAAGACCACCAAAAACTACGTAAGCACTCCAGCGCCCCAGTAATACGATCTAACGCTTATACATAAGCCGATCGCGGTGCGTGGGAATGCTGAGCATGCACTTTGCAGCCCAAGTGGTCAATGCCTTCTGCATACATATGTATATGTATAAATGTAAGTAAGAATACATAGATATATGCAATGTATGTACGGGTTAGCTGAACCCAACTTCAGCACACTTTGATCATTCAAATAAAGAACTTCAAATGGAGCAGAAGCTCTTCTTTTCTTAAACAATAAAATAGCACCCTTCATATGGCGACCGTGACAGGACGCACACGAAGTGTTTAAAGTATTGTGCTAATAATTACTGTTCGAGTTACGGGGTTTGGACTGTCACCCGCTCTCCGCTCCCTCTTACGTTCTCCACTCCCTTTTACGCTCTCCCGCTCTTCACCACAGAGTCTCCGAGGAGTCTCCGCTGCGCTTGGGAGAACCCAACGCATTAGAATAAGCTTTAGTATGAAATAACTACCACGATCAATAAACGTACGCCGGTCGCGCCCGCGCATTTACAAAGTCAAGTGTTCGCTTTTCTCCGAGTGTTCGATTTTCAGCAAGCTAGGAAATTTCCAGGACCAGCAACCCCATCACCCTAACATTTTGGTCCTTCGAAGACGGATATCCTGGATTTTTCAAGTTTGTCCACCAGCGACCAACTTATAAGATAAGTACGAAACTTCCATCCCCTTTAATTGCCGGTCTGCAGCAAAAGGTTCGAAAATCCAATTTCGTTCAATTTGCTGAGATTTATTGTCAAATCAAACGGATTTATCCGACAAAAGGCAATTAAAGAAAAGTACTTATCCATTCTCACGGGCGCCGCCATATTACACCGTTCTAAATTTCTAAGTCCCAATTTTCCGAATATATTTAAATATTCATTCAGTCCAAAAAATGAAAAATTCCAAATGTGAAGAAAGTGAAATTAATTTGTGCCAAGTTCAGTGAAAATTCCTAAAGTCCAACACTCTGCCAAAAGTGGCAAAAATTCTATTCTCGTTTTCACTGTGTCCAACGCAAGCCAAATTCTTTTCGCAAATTTCGCACATTTTTTGCTTCAACTCCGCAGTCCGCTTAACACAATTCGCTATACATTCAAATAAAACAATAAACAACACATACCCTCTGGCCATTCAAAGTAAAATATTAATTAAATATTTACCCGCCATTTACCCATATACATTGCATGCATTACATCTCCATATAAATACATATACGCATACATCTCCATATACCTACATATACGCACACATCTCCATGTACATCACACATATTAGCGACATACATTGCGCAGATTATCTGCATTCCCTTTAACCAAAGTGTACCAAAGTTTACATTGCGTATAACCAAAGTTTACCTAAGTTTTGATTGTTTCCCGTCGGCAAGTCCATACCACAAATAAAATTTATTCCAAGTGCCGACGCGGAAAAGGCGTTTTATTTTCCATCAATGTTTTTCCGTATATTTCCAAATGAATTTCCGAACAATAAATACATTTTAAATTAAATTAAACATTTTTAATATTTATTAAATTTTTTTTGAAAATTTTCAAAAAAAATAATCATCCATAAATAAATAATACGGCCAAATACAAGTCGTTCACCCGACAAATATTTCCTTTTCGTATTGCTGGGATATTAGTTTGTGGTGGTTTTAGAAGTATTTACAGCGCGGAGAAAAGACTTCAATTCCAGTCATTCCATTTTCTCCGTTTCCAGTTGTAAATAAAAGAATAAAATTTTCTTCCTTCTATTCTATTAATTTTATTTTATTTGAAAATTTTCAAAAAAATAATCATCCATAAACAAATAATACGGCCAAATACAAGTCGTTCACCCGACAAATATTTCCTTTTCGTATTGCTGGGATATTAGTTTGTGGTTGTTTTAGAAGTATTTACAGCGCGGAGAAAAGACTTCAATTCCAGTCATTCCATTTTCTCCGTTTCCAGTTGTAAATAAAAGAATAAAATTTTCTTCCTTCTAATAAACATTTTATATCACTGTGTTCCAATTTCCAAGGGTTCCAACCATAAATAAGGTGGACCCAATTACCGTAAATCACAGGTCATTTATACAATTCGCTGTTCACTCCGAGTCACCTGTCCGATCAGTCTAAACTACGACGTTTCCACTTCGTAAATTTTACACCACTTAAATTATTAAGTGCAGTCTGAGGAATCTGTCTACTTTTTCAAAAGTTTGACCGGGCTCCAAAACCGCTTCCCTTCCGTTTCGTATTTCTTCGATTATGCCCATCGGGGACGATAAGAAGAAATTGTCCGCTGACAAGCCCAGGTCTATTTTTTCACCACAAGGGCCCAAGAGTCCAAGAATCCCAAGCATTTCGGTGAGAACGCCTGCGCAGATTTCCGACGACTGTGCTACTCCATCCAAAGCCACAGTACAGCGCATAGCTAAAAATATGGCTGCTTCAGATCTAGCACTAGCCAAATTCATTTCGGTTTCTGACCGCTTAAGCGAATTTGAGGCTCAGATCAACACTCCGGAATCCGCAGCTCCAACTGTCACGATGCTTGGCGTCCGTCGCGACCAAGTCCGAACCCTATGGGACAAGGTTGAAAAGGAATACGATCTCTGCTCAGAGTGCCTTGTGTCAGCAGGCGAAGCGGCAGCAAGCAACATGCCTATTCTCAGGGCTAAATACAATTATTGCTATTCAGTCTATGAAAGGTGTGTTGCCCAGCTCGTTGATAAAATCGAGCAGGGCACTTCTCAGTCCATCCCAACCGCGAACGCTGCGCCCCAGGCCTACATTTCCTCTGGCTGTCGGTTGCCTCCATGCGATACAGAAGTTTTCACAGGCGACTATCTTCGCTGGCCGACTTTCCGGGATCTTTTCACAGCCATTTATATCAATAATCCACGGCTGACTCCGGTTGAAAAGTTATTCCATTTAAATGCCAAAACAAGTGGCGACGCGCATGCCATAGTTTCGATTTCGCCTCTCACCAACGAGGGTTTCCGCTCTGCGTGGGAAAACCTGATAGAGCGTTTCGAAAATAAACGATTGTTGGTAAACAGTCAATTGAAAATACTGTTTAATGTGCAGTCGATACCACAGGAATCTGGGGCGGCCTTGAAGGTACTGCAAAGTACTGTTCAAGGTTGCTTGACTTCCTTAGAACTGTCAGGCATCAACACTGAGAACTGGGACTGCCTGCTGGTATATCTGTGCTCATCCAAGCTCCCGAAGATAACTCTCTCCTTATGGGAGCAGTCGCTACATAAGAAAGCCGACATCCCGACATGGGGAGAGCTGAACACCTTCCTCACAGAACGTCATCGAACCCTAGAAGCAATCGATGATGTGAGACCGTCCGTACCGAGTCAGTCGCATTCCAAAGCGATAAACTCAAGTGGGCCCTCTAGAAAATTAAATTCCTACGAGGCGAAAGTGGCTCCAAAATTGAAAAGTTGCGACTTGTGCAACAAGGAGAACCATCCTGTCCGTGTATGTCCGCGGTTTCTCCAAATGTCGGTTGACGACCGGTCAGCCTACATTAAACGGAAGCAGTTATGCTTAAACTGCTTCGCAACGGGACATCAGCTTCGTGAGTGCAAAAGCACTCACAATTGTTTTACTTGCCGTGGCCGGCATCACACGTTGTTGCACCGAAACAACCTCTGTTCCAGCAATTCAAGCCCTTCAAATCCTGCAAGGCCAATTTCCGCTAATCAGGCCAATTTCGTTCCAAATGAGCAAGCCGGTGTTCAAAATTATTTCGCCACGGGCTCAAGAGCTATCCTTCTTGGCACTGCCATAATCAATATCTCCCATCTTGGCACTAACTTTAAGGCACGCGCCCTGATCGACTCCGGATCAGAAGCGACATTCATAACCGAGCGACTGTTCAATCTAATTAGATTACCATTCCAGGTGGTTCAAGCCCAAGTCTCGGGCTTAAACCAAACAGTAGCTGCACAGTCCAAGAAGCTCTGCAGTTTCACCATCCGATCTCCGACTAGGCCCGCGTTGCAGTTGGAGACGACGGCCTATGTCCTCCCTCAACTAGCCGGAAATCTGCCTTCCTACCCAATTCCGCAAAATTTCCTTCGGGATCTTCCCGACTTTCCATTGGCGGATCCAAAGTTCTATGAGAGCGCACAAATAGATGTACTTATCGGAGCCGACATCCTGCCTTCGGTGCTTCTGAGTGGAGCAAAAACCAACATCTGTGGCTCTCTCTTGGGGCAAGAGACCATTTTCGGCTGGGTACTAACTGGGCCAGTCTCAGCCTCAGCCCAAAGCAGAATTTCCTCTTTTTCGACACAGATCTCCCACGCGTACGATAATTCACTGGACAAACTCCTCACAAAATTTTGGGAGGTGGAGGATATACCAACAAAGTTGGTAAAAGAATCCGATTCCATGTGCGAGAAGAATTTCCTTCAAACGACCACGAGAAACGAGTGCGGCAAATATGTCGTTACTCTGCCTTTTCGCGACCCAGAACATATCGGTTCCGGGCTAGGGCATTCTAGGTCTTTCGCGTTGGCTCAGTTCTTAAGAAATGAGCAGCGTCTAAAAAGAGATGAGGCCTTGAAAGCGAGATACGATTCGGTGATCCAGGAATATCTCGACTTGAAGCACATGCGACAAGTTCTTCCTACGCATGATTGCAACGCCTATTATATGCCACATCACGCCGTCTTAAAACCGGAGAGCGTAACTACTAAACTCCGTGTAGTATTCAATGCCTCCAGCCCAACATCGAATGGTACCAGTTTAAATGATATCCTTCATGCTGGTCCTGTCTTACAGTCCGACTTGACCATTCAAATTCTGAAGTGGCGCTATTTCCGATACGTGTTCAACGCCGATATCGAGAAAATGTATCGGCAGATCTGGGTAGATCCGAGACACACTCCATTCCAGCGAATACTTTTCCGTAACAATAGAGGGGAAATCAGAGATTTCGAACTAAAAACAGTAACCTTTGGAGTCAATTGCGCGCCTTTCCTGGCGATCCGAGTACTGCAGCAGCTAGCAGCTGACGTAGAACTCAGCCATCCAAAAGCTAGCAATGTCATTCGAAATTTCATGTATGTGGATGATGTTTTAGCCGGAGCGGACTCCACGGAAGAAGCTCAGCTCATGGTGCAAGAGCTCCGAGACGCTCTGAATTCTGCCGGATTTCCATTGAGGAAATGGACCTCCAACCAAAAGGAAGTTTTAGCGGCCATTCAGAGCAACCATCTTTTAAATACTGATTTTCTCGAGATCGATGCAGAAAGTACTGCCAAAACCCTCGGTATTCGCTGGAAAGCAACCTCCGACGAATTCTTCTTCGTCCCACCAGAGTTGGCTATCGAAACATCCTTTACAAAACGCCAAGTCCTGTCCCAAATTGCCAAATTGTTCGACCCTGCCGGCTGGTTAGCGCCGTTTATCGTTCGAGCCAAAATTTTCATGCAGGAGATTTGGCTGCAGGAACTTGGGTGGGACGAAAACATTCCAAATGAGCTTTGTCAGCGATGGCTGAATTTTCTTCAAAGTTATTCAGTGTTAGAGCAGATACGCATTCCACGCTGGCTATCGTTTCGTCCAGATTTCAAGGTCGAGCATCATGGCTTTTGCGATGCGTCGCAAAAGGCTTACGGGGCGGCCATATGTGTCCGCGTAGAAGTGGGCAGCACCATTATGGTGCAACTCCTGACCGCGAAAACCCGGGTAGCACCAGTCAAAACGGTTTCGCTCCCAAGATTGGAGCTGTGCGGAGCGTTATTGCTTTCCGAAATGGCTGCAGCCATCATTCCGCAGATGCCTACGACTAACCCCGAACTTTACTGTTGGACGGACTCCACGATAGTGCTTGCATGGTTAAGCAAGCCAGCATGCCAGTGGACCACATTTGTAGCCAATAGGGTGACGAAGATCGCCCAGGCCACAAAAACAGAGAATTGGTCTCATGTTCAATCTGAGCATAATCCAGCAGACCTGGCAAGTAGAGGAGTTTCCCTCCAAGATCTAGCCGATAGCCAGTTATGGTGGCACGGACCGACTTGGTTGCAAAATCCACGCAACCAATGGCCAACTCAGGTCAACGCTCCGGTGACCGACCTGGAGAAGCGTGCTCTAAAAGTCCATCTCGCGAAAGCTCCTTCTGAAGAGTTGTTGGCACGTTTCTCCAAGCTGGAGAAAGCTCTACGAGTCCTTGCTTATGTTTATCGCTTCATTCAGCGGTGCAGGAAGCAGACATCTCCATCTGATGTGCATCTACTGGCCACTGAAATCGCCGCCGCCGAGCGGTTCCTAATTTCGAACACTCAGCGCAAAGAATTCCCTGTGGAATATCACTGCCTAAGTGAAAAGCGTCCAGTGCCAAGTTCAAGTGCCATCCTAAGCATGAACCCGTT
This sequence comes from Drosophila mauritiana, assembly GCF_004382145.1. Taxonomy (NCBI): domain Eukaryota; kingdom Metazoa; phylum Arthropoda; class Insecta; order Diptera; family Drosophilidae; genus Drosophila; species Drosophila mauritiana. The sequence goes on from NW_022881566.1 coordinate 128,145, forward strand.
TCTAGATCCGCAAGGACTGATCAGGGCATGCGGCCGTGTGGCGGCTTCCGAAAGCCTTCAATACAATGAACGCCATCCAGTGATTCTTCCGTATAACTGCCTGCTTTCTCGCCTCCTTGCGAATTTCACGCATCGCATAACTCTCCATGGTGGTAACCAGTTAATGGTGCGCCTCATCCGGTCGAAATACTGGATTCCGAGAATCAAGAACCTGATGAAAGCAGTGGTAAATTCGTGCAAAGTATGTGTGATCCACAAAAAGCGCTTGCAAAGCCAACTGATGGGTGTCCTGCCCAAAGAAAGAGCATCGTTCTCCCGACCATTCACGTATACGGGCATGGATTACGCCGGTCCGTTCGATATAAAGAACTATACGGGAAGAGCATGTCTTATTACAAAGGGGTATGTGTTAGTTTTTGTTTGTTTCTCCACCAAGGCCATCCACTTAGAGCCAACATCTGACTTAACGACCGAGAAGTTTCTTGCCGCTTTCTCTCGTTTTGTATCCAGAAGAGGGTGTCCACGTCAAGTCCAGTCAGACAATGGCAAAACCTTTGTTGGCGCTGCCACCCTGCTTTCCCGCGATTTCCTTCAAGCCGTAAAAGAGTCGGTGACGAATGCCTATATTCATCAAGAGATGCAATGGCAATTTATTCCTCCGGGAGCACCCCATATGGGAGGCCTTTGGGAAGCAGGCGTAAAAAGCTTCAAGACGCTATTTTACAAATGCACGGCCACACGAAAATACACGTTCGAAGAGCTCTCCACGCTCTTGGCAAAAATAGAAGCTTGCCTTAACTCCAGGCCGCTCTCTCCTATGTCTGAAGATCCGACAGACTTGCTGGCTCTGACGCCAGGGCATTTCCTTGTCGGGGGACCCCTTATGTCCACGGTGGAACCCGAAGTAAAGGGGGAAACGAAATCCCTTCTTAATCGGTGGCAGCATTTGAAGGCTCTCCATCAGCAGTTCCGTGTGCGATGGAAAGAAGAGTACCTCAAAGAACTCCACAAGCGTTCTAAATGGCAGGCCCCGTCCAAAAATCTACGCATCGATGACATGGTCGTCATCAAGGACGACAACTTGCCCTCTAATGAGTGGCGGCTCGGCAGAATTGAGTCTGTTTTCCCAGGAGCTGACGGCAACGTCCGTGTAGTAAACATCCGTACTGCACGTGGAGTTATTAAACGTCCAGTGGCAAAAGTGGTGCTTTTGCCGACGGAGTCTTCCGAATCTCCACAATAATAGGCGCTCCTCTCGTCCTTAGTTGTAGTTCACTATCACTAATCATCCGTTATTTTTCATTTCGTTTTCGATCTCCTTTCGACATTCGACTACGCGCAGCATGGCTCCTCGTCAACAAAACGCACGCAGTGCTCGTGCCGTGGAGAGCAGACGTACCCGAGGTATTCAATCCTACCGATGCCGAGTCTGCCGCGGTATCCATCCTCTTCGGAAGTGCGCGAGGTTCCTAAAGCTCAGCGCTGAAAAGCGTTTGCGAGCAGTCCTCATTAACCAATACTGCGCCAATTGCCTCGCTCACGAGCATTCCACGGGAGACTGCCGAAGCGGTGATCGTTGCAAGAAGTGCGACCGATCCCACCACACGCTGCTCCACATGCACGAGCAGGTTAGCTCGTTGTCGCGGTCGCGAGCGCGCTCGCGTCGCCAACCGGTGCCAACCCGGCAAGCAGCTTCGGCCTCGTCCCAACGTTCCCGCCGGCACAATCCGCCAACTCAGCGTAGGAGTTCACCGCCACGACGACCGGAATCGACGACGCCAGGCCCATCGCTCTCGTCGCTGCTGCAACGCCACAGCGTGAACATCCTTCCCACAGCGCTGGTCAAGTTGGAGACCGGGACGAAGACCTTCGAGACCGCAGCACTTATCGATCCGTGCAGCCCCATGAGCTGCATCGACGCTTCGTTGGCGTCAGCCTTTAAGCTTTCGATGACCAATGTTGGCGACGAGAAGGTCTGCACGACGACGATTCGCTCCAGGATCGACGCGAACACGAAGCTCGAGGTCGTGCTCAAGATCGAGCCCAGGGTGCGGATCCGTACACCTGTCCGGGCATTGAGCGACACCGTAGTGTCCAAGTACAGGGACATCATGCTGGCGGATGACGGGTTCCATCGGCCTGCTACCGTATCCATGGTCTTAGGAGCAGACATTTATCCTAAGGTTATCCAATCCGGATTCCTGACCTTCGACGAGGGAATGCCGGTCGCTCAAAAGACCGTGTTTGGGTGGATCGTGTCCGGTGCCTGCAGCTTGCCGTAGGATGGCTATGTTGCAACCCCAGTGATTGCAAGGGGGGCGGAATGTTCGAGTTACGGGGTTTGGACTGTCACCCGCTCTCCGCTCCCTCTTACGTTCTCCACTCCCTTTTACGCTCTCCCGCTCTTCACCACAGAGTCTCCGAGGATTCTCCGCTGCGCTTGGGAGAACCCAACGCATTAGAATAAGCTTTAGTATGAAATAACTACCACGATCAATAAACGTACGCCGGTCGCGCCCGCGCATTTACAAAGTCAAGTGTTCGCTTTTCTCCGAGTGTTCGATTTTCAGCAAGCTAGGAAATTTCCAGGACCAGCAACCCCATCACCCTAACAATTACATTTGACTGATATCAGTTCGACTATAAATTAAATAAATTAATAAATATGTCGCATTACGAATGTATTTTGACCACTGTACGTGTCTGTCATATTATTAGCATGGTTTGACCACTGTGCTTGCAAGACGCAGCTGCGCAATGAGCTTGGTATATTGTGAGGACATTCTTAGAATTTGACTACAACGTAGAATATGACTGGCGCCAAAGTACCGTTACGAGTGAGGCGACAGCGTTGTCGCGCTGTCGCCAAGTGTAGTCCAGCTAGCGTGTGTAAAGGATAGATCGATGCGTAGAAAATACGATCAGTTGCATACAGACGGTCGCGCACGCTGGTTTGAATTCGCTTCACTCGAAAGGTTTATTTGCTAATATGGAAGATCAGGAGCAAGAAAATGCCAACGCTGCGACATCAGAAGTGGGATCTGCTTTGCCTACAAATATCACCGATGCATACCTGGCAGCTTTACAAGTGCAAAACAACAACCTATTGGAGATCATCAAAAATATGCAGACACCAAAGGCATCGGCAACTGATGAAAAGGGAAAACATATAACTCTCCCAAAGTTTCATCCTGAGGGAGCTGGTGCAGATGCCTCCGCTTGGTGTACAACAGTGGATCTTATTTTTGCTGATAAAATGCCCGAAGGTAGCAGCCTGATGATAACTTTAAGTAAGGCGCTAGAGGGAAGTGCATCACAATGGCTGTCCCAAATATGCTTTGCTGGCATCACATGGCCACAATTTAAAGAACTCTTCGTTCAACGCTTCGTTGGCATCGAAACGTCTGCAGCCACACTGATGAAAATTTTGAGCGGGCGACCAAAGTCTGGAGAAAGTTACACCGAATATGGAAACCGAATCGTCACCTTACTTATGTCCAAATTTAAATCTATTGATCTGGAGGAAATTGCGGTTTCACTTACTCTGGCTCACATGGCACAAATTGATGACAAATTGTCGCGCTGGGTTTTTACAAACAATATTAAAACTCGAAATGACATGCAACAACAACTACAAGCGCACACTTTTAAAAAACGGAACCTTGATGACGACGCATCTACAACAGACCCGGAGCGTAAAAAGTCTAAGTATCTCTCTCAAGTGGAATGCAATTATTGTGGAAAGACTGGACATAAATATGCTGAATGACGTGCTCGGCAGAGGTCACAAAATCAAAGTCACAACGGAAGTTCAACGCAGGGATCAACAGTCAAATGTTTCAAATGCGACGAGTTTGGGCACTTCGCATCCGCCTGTCAAAAAGGACGATCACGAGGAAACGACCAAGTAACGGAGAAACGTGTTGACATCTGTACTGTAGCTCCACCATCAGGATTATGGTGAAACCGGTGAGTCCGTTCCATACTTTTTTTGATTCTGAAATGGAGTGGGCGGAAAATTGCCGTGGTTGTAGTTGCTGCGGCTGCTGCTGAGTCTCCCTGAAATGAAACACTCGGGATCGACTTCACGAAAATTCCGTACTTTATTCGCGCACTTGTAAATTAAGACTACCTTAACACTAACAGTAGAAATACCGCGGGACCGCGGAGTGGTGAATACCTTGCGGGAAGGGAGGAGAGCGAGAGAAGAGAAGGAGAGCGCGAGCAGCGGTGCTTGCGAGGAGCTTCGAGTACAAGCATTGGCCGCTTACACTGCCGCTCAACTGTTTGCGCCCTTCTGGCGTGAACATTCTCCCCCCCCTTGCGTAGGCAAAGGTATCCCTGTCCGGCTAGACAGCAGGATCGGCCTCTTCATTTCGTGCACGTTCCAGAAACGGTCCATCCGAACACCGTGTTCTGCGCGACGGGCAACCCATCATCAATTTTTAGGAACCCCGGTTGGATCAAATTGGCATATACATCTGATCCCAACACGAGGGAGATGGAGGCCGGCCGGTGGAAGCGCTCGTCCGCGAGACGAACACCGTCAAACTGGGCCCTGGCGGCGTCGCTCAGAGCTCGGATGGGTGTCCGGATCCTTAGGCTGGGTTCGATCTTCAGGACGACGTTGAGTCGGAAGGTGCTTGTTCGGGACCGGAGTGTCACCGAGCAGACCTCGTTGCCTCCCAGCCGAGTGATGGGCAGCTGGAACGCAGCCGCTAACGACCGGTCGATGCTGCTCACCGGCATGCATGGGTCGATCATGGCCCCGGTCTCGAAGGTCTTCGAGGCCGTGTCCAGCACGACGATGGCTGTAGGCAGTATGGGGACAGCCTTCTGCTGCTGCTGACGCGGGCGATTGTTGGCGACTGGTGGCGGAGTGCGGGAAATCCGGACCGGACGAGGTGCAGCGGGATGGCGCTCTCTGCGCGTCGGAGCTGGTAGCGCTGCCGGGTTCGGAGCGGGGAGGACCTCGTGCATGTGGAGTAGGGTGTGGTGGTCTCCTCCACACTTCTTGCATCCCTCTTGGCTGCGACAGTCTCCTCCTGAGTGCTGATGGGCGAGGCAGTTCGAGCAGTACTTATTAATAAGTACTGCCCGAAGGCGCTTTTCAGCGCTCAGTTTGTGGAACCTCGTGCACTTTCGAAGAGGATGGATTCCAGAGCAGACTCGGCAGCGGTAGAGTTTAATACCTCGAGTACGTCTGCTCTCCAACGACGGGGTGGCACGAGGACGAGGAGCCATTATTGGAGGAAGTGAGTAAGTTTTGTGGACAGGGCGTTTTATGGTGCCGCGAGACGTACGGATCTCAACGACTCGAATGCGATCGTCGGCTCCTGGAAAGGCAGAAACAATTCTGCCGAGCCGCCATTCGTTCGGTGGTAGATTGTCCTCCTTGACAACTACCATATCGTCGGCTTGTAGATTCCTGGTCGGAAATTGCCATTTGCTTCGTTTATGGAGTTCTTTGAGATACTCCTCTTTCCACCGTGCACTAAACTGCTGATGTTGTGCCTTGAGGTGTTGCCATCGATTTATTATCGACTTAGCTTCGCCCTTTATCTCGGGTTCCGCCGTGGAAAGCAACGGCCCTCCAATAAGGAAATGGCCTGGTGTGAGGGCCAGTAAATCTGAGGGATCTTCGGACATAGGGGAGAGGGGTCTAGAGTTGAGGCAAGCCTCAATCTTAGCGAGAAGCGTCGCCAGCTCCTCAAATGTATATTTGCGGACTGACGTCGATTTAAGGAACAGGGTTTTGAAGCTTTTCACCCCTGCTTCCCACAAACCCCCCATATGTGGAGCCCCTGGTGGGATGAACCGCCATACGAGTCCCTGATGGCTATATGTATCAGTCACGGACTCTTTGATAGCTTGGAGAAAGTCCCTGGAAATCAAAGTTGCCGCCCCCACAAAGGTTTTACCATTATCCGAATGGACCCGCTGAGGACAACCGCGCCTCGCTACGAAACGAGCAAAGGCCGCTAGAAATTTCTCGGTTGTTAGATCGGAAGTGGGTTCCAAATGGATAGCCTTCGTGGAAAAGCACACAAACACACAAACATATCCCTTCGTTATGAGACACGCTCTCCCTGTATAATTTTTTATTTCGAAAGGGCCGGCATAGTCGATACCCGTGTAGGTGAACGCCCTTGAAAAGGAGACTCTATCTGTCGGGAAGTCGCCCATCAGCTGTGTTTGGAGCCTCTTCTTGTAAATCGTGCAAATCTTACACGGATTGACCACAGCCTTCACCAGATTCTTGATTTTAGGAATCCAATACTTTGTTCGGATCAGGCGTACGATCAATTGACTACCGCCATGAAGAGTAATTTGGTGAGTAAATTGGACGATGAGGCGCGACAGTCTACAGTCATAGGGGAGAAGAATCGGATGACGTTCATCATATTGCAGGGTTTGGGATGCAGTGAGACGGCCGCACGCCCTTAAAAGGCCGTGTTGGTCAATGAACGGGAACAAATTCACCAAAGGACTTGACACTGGAAGAGGCCTTTTCTCGGTCAGATGCTGAAGCTCTTGGCCATATGCTCTGCGCTGCGCAATGGAGGTCAGAGTTCGTTCTGCCTCTCGGATCTCTTTACTGGTAGGTCGTGAACTGGGCAAGAACGAACCTTTGCGGCAGCGTTTAAGGAAGCGTTGAACATAGACCAGAACTCGCAGGGCCTTGTCCAATTTGGAGAAACGTTCAAGAAAGTCGATGGACGGGCCCTTGACAAAATGCACTTTGACCGCGCGCTGCTCTAGCTCTGTCACTGGAAGAGTGTCGCTTTGTGCTGGCCATAGCTCTCGTGGCCCTTGCAGCCACTCTGGTCCGTGCCACCAGAGATGGTTTTCTGCCAATTCATGTAGGGATACGCCTCGACTGGCTAGATCGGCGGAGTTTTGTTCTGAGCGAACGTGTGCCCAACAGTCGACTGGCGTCGCCTGCGTGATCTTGGCAACTCTGTTGGCCACAAATGTGGTCCAGTTGCACGCAGGCTTTCGTAGCCAGGCTAAGACGATTGTGGAATCTGTCCAGCAGCGGATATCTGAACTGGCGGAGGGCATGTGCGGAAGAATTGTGGTCACCATTTCGGTTAACAGCACGGCACCACAGAGCTCTAGCCGAGGAAGGGAGACGGTTTTTACCGGGGCCACTCGTGTTTTGGCTGTAAGCAGGCGAGTCAGGATCTTTTGCCCCATCTCGACGCGGATGTATATAGCCGCTCCATAGGCTCTCTGAGACGCGTCACAGAACCCGTGGTGCTCTATGATTACCTCAGGCTGGTACCAGATCCATCTCGGAACGCGGATCTGGTTGAGGTCGGAGTACTCGTCTAAAAACGATTGCCACCGCTGACACATTTCAGTGGGAAGCTTATCGTCCCAGCCTAAGTTTTGCAACCAAATCTCCTGCATGAACATTTTTGAACGGATTATGAACGGCGCGAGCCACCCGGCAGGATCGAACAACCTAGCGATTTGGGACAAAACTTCTCGCTTTGTATAGGAGGGTTCCACAACTATGTCTGGAGGAACGAAATAGAATTCGTCGGACTTTGCCCTCCACCGAATACCGAGCGTCTTGGCCGTGCTTTCGGCATCGATGTCGAGGAACTCGCTATGAAGGAGGTGTTCGGCCGGGACGTCTTTAAGGACGCTTTTGTTGTTCGAGGTCCACTTTCTTAGCGGAAACCCGGAGGCACTTAGGGCTGCTTGCAACTCTCGAATTGAACTTTGGGCTTCGATTACGGAATTCGCCCCTGCCAGAACGTCGTCGACGTACATGTGCTGCTGGATGATGCGGCTGGCATTTGGAAATGGCACTTGGATATCCTCTGCCAGCTGTTGCAAGACTCGAATGGCGAGGAAGGGGGCGCAGTTGACCCCGAAGGTAACTGTTTTTAATTCGAAGTCTCGGATATCTCCTTCCTTGTTTCGGAACAGAATTCTTTGAAACGGGGTATGTTTTGGATCGACCCAGATCTGACGATACATTTTCGTAATGTCTGCACTGAAGACGTATTGAAAATAACGCCATTTCAGGACCTGGATCGTTAGATCGGATTGTAGGACTGGACCAGCATGAAGAATATCATTTAAGCTGGTCCCATTTGCCGACGGACTTGAAGCGTTGAATACAACGCGAAGCTTTGTAGTGGTGCTTTCGGGCTTAACTACCGCGTGATGAGGAAGATGATACGAGGGAGAATTGTGAGTCGGCGGAACTTCTTTCATATGACCCAGATCCAGGTACTCCTGGATCACGCTGTCATATTGCTCTTTTAATGGAAAGTCTCTTTTTAAACGATTTTCGTTTCTCAGAAACTGAGCTAGCGCAATGGACCTTGAATATCCTAAATCGGATCCGGTATTCTCGGGATCCCGGAACGGGAGCGTCACCACGTACCTCCCGCTTGCGTCTTTTGTTGTTGTTTGGAGGAAGTTCCTTTCACAATAGGAGTCCGACTCTTTTACCATCTTTACTGGTAGATCCTCCACCTCCCAGAACTTGCTGAGAAGCGTGTCGAGCGAATCAGGGTCGCCTGTTTGGTGCACCTGGGTCGTGAAGGATGCGACCCGTTTCGGCTTACCCTTGGAAATCGGCCCCGTTAGCACCCACCCGAAAATAGTTTCTTGGCCCAGGAGCGAGCCGCAAATATTTTGTCGGGTGCCATCCATCATTATGGATGGTAGAATGTCAGCCCCGATCAGTACATCAATTTGAGAGCTCTCAAAAAAGGTAGGATCTGCCCAGCGGAGTGCGGGCAGGTCCTTCAAAGAATTCCGAGGGATCGGATAGGAGGGCAGTTTGCCTGAGAGCTCCGGAAGGACGTACGCTTCAGTGTCTAACTGTAGACCTGGCTTAGTAGGAACGCGAATCCCGAAGTGACACAGCTTCGAGGATTTCGCGGAGACCGAATGATTTAACCCGGAGACTTGGGTCTGGGTGTTGCGGAATGGCAACTTGATGAGGTTGAACAGGCGTTCTGAAATGAACGTCGCCTCGGATCCCGAGTCGATTAAGGCTCGGGCTCGGTAGTTCGTCCCCAAATGGCACACGTCAATCATCGCTGTGCTCAGTAGGACGGCTGAAGTGCCGGACGCGAAGAAAGTTTGCACCGCTGAGGTGCTTGCCGATGCATTTCTGCTAGAGGGTCTCGGAAGTTGCTGTGTAGGGGGCGAGGTTGAGGAACTCGCATTTTCGGAATTTGGGGGGCTGCGATGCAGCAGCGTATGGTGCCTGCCCTTACATGTAAAGCAGCTGTGCGTGCTTGTGCAGTCACGTAGCTGATGACCTCTGGCAAAACAATTCAGACATAGCTGCTTCTTTTTGATATACCCGGAGCGCGAGTCAACAGACATTTGAAGAAAACGCGGGCACAATCGTACCGGATGGTTCTCCTTAGAACATAAGTCACACCCTTTCTGTTTGGTGCTGACCTTTGTCTCGAAGGATTGAAGCCTTTTTGGAACCGCCTGAGTCGGTTTCATATCTTCGATGGCTTCCAATGTCCGATACCTTTCGCTCAGGAAGGCATTCATTTCTTCCCAAGCTGGGATTTCGGATTTGGCCGTTAGCGACTGTTCCCATAAGGACAGGGTCTGCTTGGGCAGTTTGCTCGCGCAAAGGAAAACCAAGAGACAATCCCAGTTTTCTGTGGATACCTGGGAATGCGCCAGTGCTGTTAAACACCCCTGAATCGTGGATTGTAGCTCTTTTAAAGCATGACCAGATTCTTGCGAAATTGAACTCAAGTTAAAAAGAAGCTTGAGCTGGCTGTTGACTAAAAGTCGCTTATTTTGGAACCGATCTCGAAGCGCCTCCCAAGCCGAAGCAAAACCATCATTCGTGAGAGGAGATTTCGCCACGATGGCTTTTGCTTCGCCACTTGTTTTGGTAAGGAGGTGGAATAGCTTCTCGACCGGAGTCAACCTGGGGTTGTTTACGTAAATTGCCGTGAATAGGTCCCGGAAAGTGGGCCATCGGAGGTAGTCGCCATCGAAGACTTCCGTGTCGCATGGAGGTAAGCGGCAGCCGGACGCAATTAGCGGCTGAGAGGGTGCTTGCGCGACTTGAGGCGTTGCTCTGTCGATTGTTTCGCCGATTTGTGCTGCACATGACTCGTATACTGAGTAGCAGTAGTCATATTTGGCCTGGAGAATAGGCATTGTGTCGAGGGATCCTTCTTGGGCCATTAGGTCAGAGCATGTTTCGTACTCTCTTTCCACTTTGTCCCATAAGGCTCGCACCTGTTGCAGACGGACTTGTAACGTGTGTAGGGACGGAGAGGCTTGATCAGGAGTGTTGATCTTCGCTTCGAAAAGGCTTACGCGATCGCTGACGGCGATGAATTTATGCAACGCTGCGTTTGCGGGCGTTGGCTGCTCAGAGGATGCCATTTTCTTTGTGTTAGAGCGTGTGACGCGGAGGAAATCAGTCCCGACAGCGGAGGGACTCTCGGATTTTTTCGATAGAGAAGACTCACTAGACGCTCGCGTCACTGGTCGGGAAATGACCAACCTAGGAGTTGTCTTCGAACTGGTCGATGGCAAAAGCTTTGCTTTCGGAGTGGGAGTCGCGGGTTTGACCCTAGGACTAACGGACTTGGGTGCTGGCTTACCGCAAGTGGATAGCGGAGATTGCGGGTTGAACTTTTGTTCTTTTCCAGGTGCGGTGGTCTTTTTCTTGTCTCCCTCTAGGGGCATGCTCAGCTATGCCCTAAGAGAAGGAAGTCAAGAAGGCCTGCACGCCGCAAAAAATGTGGAATTGAAAAGGAACCAGACCCAGAGGGCGTCCAAATCTGGATGGACAAAGGATCCCGTCGGAATTCGGGAGAAAGTTGCAATTGGGATCTGGAGATTGGAGCACGAAGGAAAAAAAATCCCAATTTTTGTGAAATAAGGCCCCAATAGATCTTAAATCAACTGGAAAAAGGCTTAAATGAAGTACAATATAGCTAAAATTCAGTTTATTGCAATTTCTGAAAAAATAGCTAAAAAAATAGCTACCAGCTGGAGTCTGGATAATAGCCAAGGATTTATAAAAATCGCTACCGACTGGAAATTCCGAAAAAGAATAGCTAATATAGAAAATAGCTATAAATTTGAATTTATAAAAAATAGCTACCGGATTTCATATGGCTAAAACTCAGTGTGAAAAAAATAGCTAGGAGGATTCACAAAAAGCAACAGCTAGAGTGAAGTCCACAAGAAGATATAGCTATATTGGAGTCTAGAAAAAACAGTAGCTCAAATTTATAAAAAAAGCTATAAATTGCAATTTCTGGAAAAATAGCTAAAAAAAATAGCTACCAGCTGGAGTCTGGATAATAGCCAAGGATTTATAAAAATCGCTACCGACTGGAAATTCCGAAAAAGAATAGCTAATATAGAAAATAGCTATAAACTTGAATTTATAAAAAATAGCTACCGGATTTCATATAGCTAAAACTCAGTGTGAAAAAAAAATAGCTAGGAGGATTCACAAAAAGCAACAGCTAGAGTGAAGTCCACAAGAAGATATAGCTATATTGGAGTCTAGAAAAAACAGTAGCTCAAATTTATAAAAAAAGCTATAAATTGCAATTTCTGGAAAAATAGCTAAAAAAAAATAGCTACCAGCTGGAGTCTGGATAATAGCCAAGGATTTATAAAAAATCGCTATCGACTAGAAATTCCGAAAAAGAATAGCTAATATAGAAAATAGCTATAAACTTGAATTTATAAAAAATAGCTACCGGATTTCATATAGCTAAAACTCAGTGTGAAAAAAAATAGCTAGGAGGATTCACAAAAAGCAACAGCTAGAGTGAAGTCCACAAGAAGATATAGCTATATTGGAGTCTAGAAAAAACAGTAGCTCAAATTTATAAAAAAAAGCTATAAATTGCAATTTCTGGAAAAATAGCTAAAAAAATAGCTACCAGCTGGAGTCTGGATAATAGCCAAGGATTTATAAAAAATCGCTATCGACTGGAAATTCCGAAAAAGAATAGCTAATATAGAAAATAGCTATAAACTTGAATTTATAAAAAATAGCTACCAGCTGGAGTCTGGATAATAGCCAAGGATTTATAAAAAATCGCTACCGACTGGAAATCCCGAAAAACAATAGCTAATATATGGAAAATAGCTAGAAAATTCAAGTTTAAATTTATAAAAATAGCTACCGGATTTAGGACCACAATTTTATTATTTTAATTTAGGAACCAGAAGTGGGAGCCAGAAATAGCGTGTAAAAAAAAAAAATTATTATTTGGGTTAATTAATTATTAAATAATAATCAATAATAATAATAATTAAAACAATCGTTTCTTTCCTTTTTTTTTTTTTTATTAAATTATTTATTTTTAAATTTTATCGTCGGACTTATTTATTTTATTTTATGTCTCGACAATAGGGTATTCTCTCGTCGCTATGCGCTGGTTTTTTGTCAGGGCAATAACGAACAAAGAGGAGACGAAAGAACTTGCACTTGGCAAGTCTGTGTAAGTCGCGACTGTGTGTATGTGAATATCGTTGGAATCTATGTATGACAATGGATATGTCGTAATGTATATATATGGCTATGTATATTTGTGTGTATGTGAAATTTTTGGTGATTATATGTATTTAAATATATGTATATATAATATATGTGATTATATGTATGTATATGTATGTGATTATATGTATTTAATTTAATTAAATTTGTATATGGTATTGTATTGTTGTATTTGTATTGGGTTGTATATTTTATTGAGGCACAAAAAAAACAGCAGTTTAGCAGCGGACGATAACAGTGAATTTTGGACAGTGTATATATATATATATGTACATGCGCTTGGATATCAGCGGAGCACCGTGAGACGAATTAGGGGGCCGGTATTGGCAAAGTGCTTGTTTATGCACTTAAAAAAAGTAATCACGGTGGCTGGGCGCATGTACTTTTATATTTTCACTTTTCACTTGATACGGATGGACGGAAAGAATAAACGCCGTTGGAAAAACGAAAATGGCGACCACGGACGGAATAGGATTTAAAGCCGTACTTATCTTGAATTTTCCGCAAGGAGCGCTGGCAGGATCAGAGCTCATCCGGCTCGAAGGACCATGAAATGGAGTGGGCGGAAAATTGCCGTGGTTGTAGTTGCTGCGGCTGCTGCTGAGTCTCCCTGAAATGAAACACTCGGGATCGACTTCACGAAAATTCCGTACTTTATTCGCGCACTTGTAAATTAAGACTACCTTAACACTAACAGTAGAAATACCGCGGGACCGCGGAGTGGTGAATACCTTGCGGGAAGGGAGGAGAGCGAGAGAAGAGAAGGAGAGCGCGAGCAGCGGTGCTTGCGAGGGAGCTTCGAGTACAAGCATTGGCCGCTTACACTGCCGCTCAACTGTTTGCGCCCTTCTGGCGTGAACAGATTCCATATTGAAAGGATGAATTAGTGGTGCTGTGCTTATGAGTGGCAAGTTCTAGCTACGTAAAGATTTGTAATTTTAATTTCATAAATAAAAAAAGATTCAATATAAGAAATAAGATTCAATGTAGGCGACCATGTCTTGCTCAAGAGTGAAGAGTGGCATCAAACAAAGCTAAACCCAAGGTTTGGGGCCATATGTAATGGCGGAAAAGCTTGATGGTGACCGATATGTGTTGAGATCTTTGACAAGCAAGAGAACGTATAGTAGGCCCACGAATAGTTATGGTCGATGCCTGTTGAGGTAGACGCAGATCAATGTGAGAGATCGCCGACTGAGGCACTCGTAGAGATCAATGTGAGAGATCGCCGACTGAGGCACTCGTAGAGACCACTGCGAGAGATCGCCGACTGAGGCACTCGTAGAGACCATAGACTCTGAGTTAAGTATTCACAAGGCTACAGCTATGAGGGTCCAGAGAGACCATGACGCATGAGGATGCGTGAGATCGTTGCAAGGAGTGCAGCAAGTGCCTGACAGTGTGACATAATAGAGAAACTGAAGACCGCACCATAGCAGAAGAGACTTGTTATGGCGGGGGTCGTTTGTGTAAAAGGAACTACACAAAATATAAGTTCAGTTTGTGTAAAAGGAACTACACAAAATATAAGTTCAGTTTGTGTAAAAGGAACTACACAAAATATAAGTTCAGTTTGTGTAAAAGGAACTACACAAAATATAAGTTAATTATGTGTAAAAGGAACGACACTAAAGATAGGTTTATTATGTTTAAAAGGAATTACACAAAAGATAAGTTAATTATTTGTAAAAGGAACTACAAAATATGTTTGATTTGAAAGATTAAGAGAAAAATGTGTTAAAGGAATTACACGAGTGGTATGATTTGTTAAATTTGAGTTGGGTTACGAAAATTTAAGTAATTTAGTTATGTTATGATAAGACTAAAGTTGAAACTAATTTGAATCAGAAAAGGATTGAATGGAAATAATTCTTTGAAATATCCAGGGAGTCCTTGAATCCTGAAGTGTTATCACTTATGTGGTAGATCTAAGACAATACACGAGGACGTGTATTATGTCAGGAAGGCCATGTCGCATTACGAATGTATTTTGACCACTGTACGTGTCTGTCATATTATTAGCATGGTTTGACCACTGTGCTTGCAAGACGCAGCTGCGCAATGAGCTTGGTATATTGTGAGGACATTCTTAGAATTTGACTACAACGTAGAATATGACTGGCGCCAAAGTACCGTTACGAGTGAGGCGACAGCGTTGTCGCGCTGTCGCCAAGTGTAGTCCAGCTAGCGTGTGTAAAGGATAGATCGATGCGTAGAAAATACGATCAGTTGCATACAGACGGTCGCGCACGCTGGTTGGAATTCGCTTCACTCGAAAGGTTTATTTGCTAATATGGAAGATCAGGAGCAAGAAAATGCCAACGCTGCGACAAATACAAATGAAATTATAAAACATAATAATTGATGGCGGAAGAGCCACAATTCTCAAACGCACAGCCCACGACACAATGGGACTTGCCAACGTTGGAAGAAGCTCTGCAGCAAAATCCTGCAGATGGACCACGCCCACTCACAATAGCTGAGTACCGGGCAAGGCAGGAAAGGAAGGAACCAAAGAAGCACAAACGCTCCGGAAAAAGGGTAAAGCTACTTAGGCTACTTTTAATTTCTAAACCCAAGCCGATGCGGGAAACCGCTGCTTGAAAAACACGAATATCTGTTAGGCTTTTTGCTAACGATGCGGTTGGACAATTTTTTTTATATTGTAAACAAATATGTGAGCCAACCACATTTATTAACAACTAATATTTCCACGTCTCCGCTACTGAGTATATATAGTGACATATCCATAAGTCCCTAAGACTTAAGCACATGCCTACACAGCACACCCAAATACCCCCTACACTACTCCGGATGTACCTAATGGATTCCAGATAAGAATAATATGATCCTCAAGATTGGGTTGAGTGGAAAATTCCCAACTCCAAATAAGTCACCCACTGGTAGACTAAACATCCGTCCCATAATTTAAACATTCCTTGCCTAAGCCCTCACCCCATCGTCATGTCCCCACGTTCAAAGCTCGGACTCGCAATCCCGAAAACAAAAGTATTAGATTTCAATAAACAAAACTATAAGAATCTAAGAGCACTTGTATCCAAGAGCGAATGCACTTGAATCCAAGAGAAATCCAAAGACAATTAAAGTCAGCAACTCCAAAGCTCTTTCTCTTCACTTGATCAGATCCCTTAAGTCCAAAGTCCATATCAGAAAAGCTCGATACCGAGGCTTGAACGTAAATCAAATCAGAATAATTAGAGGAGTTCAGTTTGAGACCTAATTGTAATCGGTCGGTGTTCTTCAACAAAAATAAAAAATTGTAATCATTCAGTGAAATAAAATTATATTTTTTTCACATATGAGTATTGCAAACATTTAATTGGCGCAGTCGGTATGATCTGTTAAATAATGAGTCCTTTTAGTACGGTACTGATCCATTGAAGGATACGTTATACAACTAACTATACAGGATTGGCGAATTAAAACAGTGATTCTAACATTATTTTTAGATCCGCAAAAGAATCTACGTGAAAGTGGAACTTAAATAAAATCCCGTGCGGTCGGAACCAAAGTTAATTAAAAAACTTTCAATTTCGCATTCTAAACTTAAACTTATAGTTTAAAAACCAAATACCTAAAAACCTCAAAACTTAAAATTTTAAAACCAAATACCAAAAACCAAAAAAAAAATACACCATGTCGGTTCCACAACTATCGGAAATCCATTTAAACCAACTACTAAATCAAATAAAAGAATTAAACTACTACGATGGCACACCTGGCAGACTATCTGGATTCGTGAATCAAGTAGAACAATTACTTAATTTATATCCAACCCAAGATGCGAGACAAGCACACGTCGTATATGGAGCAGTGAAGCGGTTACTAGTGGATGCAGCATTAGAAGTCGTAACCCAGGAAAGATCGAACACATGGCTGGACATGAAGAAAGCACTGGCAATGGCATTCAAGGACCACAGACCATATATAACACTCATAAGACAACTAGAAGACACATCGTACCCAGGAAGCATCTGTAATTTTATAGAGAAACTAGAAATACAGTATTGGATTATGTTTAATAAGTTACAATTAGAAAACGACCCCGTTGATAAATCGAATTATACAGAAATGTTGAATAGGACTGTCAAATCTGTAATAGATCGAAAACTGCCGGATAGAATTTATATGTCATTGACACGTAAAGATATTGACACTATTTATAAATTAAAACAAGCATCAATGGAGCTAGGCCTTTATGATGCCAGTCCAGAAAATTACCGTCCAAATAGATCAGAAAGGAACAAACGAAAGGAACAAGGGAAACTATAATCAGAATAAGAATAAAAAATATTACAGGAATAGATCTCACAATTATAATAATTATTATCCTGGCATGAATCAGAACAATAATACACAACCACCTCAAAATTCGAATCAATTTATACCAAATCAAAACAAGTACTCAACCTCGTTTCATACCAAATCATCAAAGAGGGAATTATTACACATGAAGAAGGGAATTAACACAAGCCCAACAAAACAACCTGCTTTATAATCCACTTAATTTCCAACATTCGACTTCAAACAATCTTAATACCCAAAGACCGATAAAAAGACAATGCGAGAGTCAAAGTGACCAAAGCAGGATGGATGTAAATTTGCATCAAGCTGCCTCGGACACTCAAGTGACGCAAAAGGACGTACCTATGTAGAAATAAGTTATCATAATAAGATTTACAATGGAATGATCGACACAGGATCATCAATAAACATCATAAGAAAAATTTTTAAAAATTTAGAAGAAAAAGAAGAGAATCTAACAGTGTACCAATGTTAAAGGGCCAATTAAATTATAGAAAAGTATAATCATAAAACCCACTTCAGTCTGTCCGTCTGTTCAGAAATTCTATTCTATTTTCTAATTCAAAAAAATTCTGTGTCCACAAATTTTGCGACAATTATGATTTCCTGTTATGTCGAAAGTATCTAGACGATACGAAAGCTAAGATAAATTATGATAATGATACAGTAATTTAAGATTTAAAAACATTTAAGTTTTTATATGGGGAAAAGAAGGGCGAATCCGCTTCCAAATGCCTCGACCGACAGCAAAAGAATGATTCTGCTCCAGTGGAGAAAATCAATCCAAAGATGCAAAAGGTTAAGACCGCACGTAAGGGCCTTAAACCAAAGCATCAACAACAAAAGAAGGAGACCATTCATATTGAAAGGATGAATTAGTGGTGCTGTGCTTATGAGTGGCAAGTTCTAGCTACGTAAAGATTT
Organism: Drosophila mauritiana; assembly: GCF_004382145.1. Classification (NCBI taxonomy): domain Eukaryota; kingdom Metazoa; phylum Arthropoda; class Insecta; order Diptera; family Drosophilidae; genus Drosophila; species Drosophila mauritiana. The sequence goes on from NW_022881566.1 coordinate 145,939, forward strand.
GTAATTTTAATTTCATAAATAAAAAAAGATTCAATATAAGAAATAAGATTCAATGTAGGCGACCATGTCTTGCTCAAGAGTGAAGAGTGGCATCAAACAAAGCTAAACCCAAGGTTTGGGGCCATATGTAATGGCGGAAAAGCTTGATGGTGACCGATATGTGTTGAGATCTTTGACAAGCAAGAGAACGTATAGTAGGCCCACGAATAGTTATGGTCGATGCCTGTTGAGGTAGACGCAGATCAATGTGAGAGATCGCCGACTGAGGCACTCGTAGAGATCAATGTGAGAGATCGCCGACTGAGGCACTCGTAGAGACCACTGCGAGAGATCGCCGACTGAGGCACTCGTAGAGACCATAGACTCTGAGTTAAGTATTCACAAGGCTACAGCTATGAGGGTCCAGAGAGACCATGACGCATGAGGATGCGTGAGATCGTTGCAAGGAGTGCAGCAAGAGCCTGACAGTGTGACATAATAGAGAAACTGAAGACCGCACCATAGCAGAAGAGACTTGTTATGGCGGGGGTCGTTTGTGTAAAAGGAACTACACAAAATATAAGTTCAGTTTGTGTAAAAGGAACTACACAAAATATAAGTTCAGTTTGTGTAAAAGGAACTACACAAAATATAAGTTCAGTTTGTGTAAAAGGAACTACACAAAATATAAGTTAATTATGTGTAAAAGGAACGACACTAAAGATAGGTTTATTATGTTTAAAAGGAATTACACAAAAGATAAGTTAATTATTTGTAAAAGGAACTACAAAATATGTTTGATTTGAAAGATTAAGAGAAAAATGTGTTAAAGGAATTACACGAGTGGTATGATTTGTTAAATTTGAGTTGGGTTACGAAAATTTAAGTAATTTAGTTATGTTATGATAAGACTAAAGTTGAAACTAATTTGAATCAGAAAAGGATTGAATGGAAATAATTCTTTGAAATATCCAGGGAGTCCTTGAATCCTGAAGTGTTATCACTTATGTGGTAGATCTAAGACAATACACGAGGACGTGTATTATGTCAGGAAGGCCATGTCGCATTACGAATGTATTTTGACCACTGTACGTGTCTGTCATATTATTAGCATGGTTTGACCACTGTGCTTGCAAGACGCAGCTGCGCAATGAGCTTGGTATATTGTGAGGACATTCTTAGAATTTGACTACAACGTAGAATATGACTGGCGCCAAAGTACCGTTACGAGTGAGGCGACAGCGTTGTCGCGCTGTCGCCAAGTGTAGTCCAGCTAGCGTGTGTAAAGGATAGATCGATGCGTAGAAAATACGATCAGTTGCATACAGACGGTCGCGCACGCTGGTTGGAATTCGCTTCACTCGAAAGGTTTATTTGCTAATATGGAAGATCAGGAGCAAGAAAATGCCAACGCTGCGACAAATACAAATGAAATTATAAAACATAATAATTGATGGCGGAAGAGCCACAATTCTCAAACGCACAGCCCACGACACAATGGGACTTGCCAACGTTGGAAGAAGCTCTGCAGCAAAATCCTGCAGATGGACCACGCCCACTCACAATAGCTGAGTACCGGGCAAGGCAGGAAAGGAAGGAACCAAAGAAGCACAAACGCTCCGGAAAAAGGGTAAAGCTACTTAGGCTACTTTTAATTTCTAAACCCAAGCCGATGCGGGAAACCGCTGCTTGAAAAACACGAATATCTGTTAGGCTTTTTGCTAACGATGCGGTTGGACAATTTTTTTTATATTGTAAACAAATATGTGAGCCAACCACATTTATTAACAACTAATATTTCCACGTCTCCGCTACTGAGTATATATAGTGACATATCCATAAGTCCCTAAGACTTAAGCACATGCCTACACAGCACACCCAAATACCCCCTACACTACTCCGGATGTACCTAATGGATTCCAGATAAGAATAATATGATCCTCAAGATTGGGTTGAGTGGAAAATTCCCAACTCCAAATAAGTCACCCACTGGTAGACTAAACATCCGTCCCATAATTTAAACATTCCTTGCCTAAGCCCTCACCCCATCGTCATGTCCCCACGTTCAAAGCTCGGACTCGCAATCCCGAAAACAAAAGTATTAGATTTCAATAAACAAAACTATAAGAATCTAAGAGCACTTGTATCCAAGAGCGAATGCACTTGAATCCAAGAGAAATCCAAAGACAATTAAAGTCAGCAACTCCAAAGCTCTTTCTCTTCACTTGATCAGATCCCTTAAGTCCAAAGTCCATATCAGAAAAGCTCGATACCGAGGCTTGAACGTAAATCAAATCAGAATAATTAGAGGAGTTCAGTTTGAGACCTAATTGTAATCGGTCGGTGTTCTTCAACAAAAATAAAAAATTGTAATCATTCAGTGAAATAAAATTATATTTTTTTCACATATGAGTATTGCAAACATTTAATTGGCGCAGTCGGTATGATCTGTTAAATAATGAGTCCTTTTAGTACGGTACTGATCCATTGAAGGATACGTTATACAACTAACTATACAGGATTGGCGAATTAAAACAGTGATTCTAACATTATTTTTAGATCCGCAAAAGAATCTACGTGAAAGTGGAACTTAAATAAAATCCCGTGCGGTCGGAACCAAAGTTAATTAAAAAACTTTCAATTTCGCATTCTAAACTTAAACTTATAGTTTAAAAACCAAATACCTAAAAACCTCAAAACTTAAAATTTTAAAACCAAATACCAAAAACCAAAAAAAAAATACACCATGTCGGTTCCACAACTATCGGAAATCCATTTAAACCAACTACTAAATCAAATAAAAGAATTAAACTACTACGATGGCACACCTGGCAGACTATCTGGATTCGTGAATCAAGTAGAACAACTACTTAATTTATATCCAACACAAGATGCGAGACAAGCACACGTCGTATATGGAGCAGTGAAGCGGTTACTAGTGGATGCAGCATTAGAAGTCGTAACCCAGGAAAGATCGAACACATGGCTGGACATGAAAAAAGCACTGGCAATGGCATTCAAGGACCACAGACCATATATAACACTCATAAGACAACTAGAAGACACATCGTACCCAGGAAGCATCTGTAAGTTTATAGAGAAACTAGAAATACAGTATTGGATTATGTTTGATAAGTTAGAATTAGAAAACGACCCCGTTGATAAATCGAATTATACAGAAATGTTGAATAGGACTGTCAAATCTGTAATAGATCGAAAACTGCCGGATAGAATTTATATGTCATTGACACGTAAAGATATTGACACTATTTATAAATTAAAACAAGCATCAATGGAGCTAGGCCTTTATGATGCCAGTCCAGAAAATTACCGTCCAAATAGATCAGAAAGGAACAAACGAAAGGAACAAGGGAAACTATAATCAGAATAAGAATAAAAAATATTACAGGAATAGATCTCACAATTATAATAATTATTATCCTGGCATGAATCAGAACAATAATACACAACCACCTCAAAATTCGAATCAATTTATACCAAATCAAAACAAGTACTCAACCTCGTTTCATACCAAATCATCAAAGAGGGAATTATTACACATGAAGAAGGGAATTAACACAAGCCCAACAAAACAACCTGCTTTATAATCCACTTAATTTCCAACATTCGACTTCAAACAATCTTAATACCCAAAGACCGATAAAAAGACAATGCGAGAGTCAAAGTGACCAAAGCAGGATGGATGTAAATTTTCATCAAGCTGCCTCGGACACTCAAGTGACGCAAAAGGACGTACCTATGTAGAAATAAGTTATCATAATAAGATTTACAATGGAATGATCGACACAGGATCATCAATAAACATCATAAGAAAAATTTTAAAAATTTAGAAGAAAAAGAAGAGAATCTAACAGTGTACCAATGTTAAAGGGCCAATTAAATTATAGAAAAGTATAATCATAAAACCCACTTCAGTCTGTCCGTCTGTTCAGAAATTCTATTCTATTTTCTAATTCAAAAAAATTCTGTGTCCACAAATTTTGCGACAATTATGATTTCCTGTTATGTCGAAAGTATCTAGACGATACGAAAGCTAAGATAAATTATGATAATGATACAGTAATTTAAGATTTAAAAACATTTAAGTTTTTATATGGGAAAAGAAGGGCGAATCCGCTTCCAAATGCCTCGACCGACAGCAAAAGAATGATTCTGCTCCAGTGGAGAAAATCAATCCAAAGATGCAAAAGGTTAAGACCGCACGTAAGGGCCTTAAACCAAAGCATCAACAACAAAAGAAGGAGACCGCATTATAAAAATGCCTCATTTCAAATGTTGTTAGTGACACAGTGGACAATGATGTAACACATCTCGATTCCATGTGCGTTGACGATAAGTCAACTTCGCGATTAACAATGAATTACGCGAATGTAACGAGTATACCCTCAAACATTTAAATGTAGAGGAAGTTGAATGTTTAAAGAAGGTCCTACGCGAATATAGAGACATTCAGTACAAAGAGGGCGAAAATTTGACCTTCACAAGTACTATTAAACATTTCATCCAGACTCAACATGAAGATCCAGTATACCGTACAAGTACCCCCAAAGCGTTGACCAAGAAGTCAACAAACAAATTAAAGATATGATAGAACAAGGGATTGTTCGCAAATCAAAATCCCCTTACTGTTCTCCTATTTGGGTGGTCCCCAAGAAGGCAGACGCCTCTGGGAAAAAAAATTCAGGTTGGTAGTCGATTACAGGATTCTAAATGAGATAACTGTTAATGACAAATTTCCCATTCCCCGAATGGACGAAATATTGGACAAATTGGGTAGATGCCAATATTTTACAACAATAGATCTAGATAAAGGTTTTCACCAAATACAGATGAAAATTCTATTGCAAAAACTGCTTTTTCCACTAAGCATGGGTACTATGAATATACTCGTATGCCCTTTGGTTTAAAAAATGCTCCACCTACTTTTCAGAGATGTATGAATAATTTTCTTGAAGATTTGATCTTCAAAGATTGTTTTGTTTATTTAGACGATATTATTGTTTATTCCACTTCATTGGAAGAACACATTTTATCTCTAAAGAAAGTCTTTGAAAAACTGAGAGAAGCCAATTTGAAATTGCAGCTAGATAAATGTGAATTCATGAAGAAAGAAACTGAATTCCTAGGACACATTGTCACAACAAACGGCATAAAACCTAACCCAAACAAAACTAAAGCGATAACAAATTTTCCATTACCTAAGACACCTAAACAAATAAAATCATTTTTGGGATTATGTGGATTCTATCGCAAGTTCATTCCTAACTTTGCAAAAATAGTTAAGCCCATGACCCTAAAACTAAAGGTGCTGTAATAGATATGAAATGCAAAGACTATATCGAATCATTTGAAAAACTAAAGGTTTTGATAACATCAGACCCGATATTAATCTACGCTGATTTTTCAAAGCCCTTTTCTCTAACAACTGACGCAAGTAATGTAGCTATTGGTGCAGTGTTATCACAGAACCATAAGCCCGTTTGTTATGCCAGCAGAACGCTAAACGAACACGAAATTAACTATGCTACTATTGAAAAAGAATTGTAAGCTATAGTTTGGGCTATAAAATATTTCAGGTCATACTTATTCGGAAGGCCATTTGAAATAATGAGTGATCACAAGCCATTGGTATGGCTCAATAATATCAAAGAACCGAACATGAAACTACAAAGGTGGAAAATCAAACTTAATGAATTTGATTATAAAATACAATATCTTCCAGGCAAAGAAAATTTTGTCGCGGATGCTCTTTCCCGCACAAAGATAGAAGAAGTCATGGTTGGCGAAGTCGCAAACAGCGCAGACGCAACTATACATAGTGCCAATGAAGATAATTATAATGAATAAACAGAGAGACCAATTAATTTCTTCTCTAGACAAATAGAGATAGAAAAAGGCGACAGTGACACAACAAGTGTAACTCACTTCTTTCAAAAATTAAAGATTAAAATAATCTATAAAGAGATGACACTTGAATTTGCCAAAAACCTCATTAAGGAATATGTGTGCACTAAGAAAAGTGCAATTTACTTCCCTAATGATGAAGATTTTCTGATTTTTCAGAGGGCATTTACCGAAATCATAAGCCCTAACAATTTCACAAAACTATTGAGATGTACAACCAATATAATTGACATACTAACTTATGCGGAATTTAAGGACTTATGGTAATCTAGAAAGAAACATAAGGAACTTTTACATCCAGGTATTGAAAAAACCGTTAATTGGTTTAAAGAAAAATTCTATTACCCCGATAGTCAAAAGTTAATCCAAAACATTATCAATGAATGTGAAATCTGTAATCTGGCAAAAACAGAACATCGAGACACAAAACTGACATACGAAACAACACCCGAAATATTTAACACAAGGGAAAAATACGTGATAGATTTTTATCTCACGGGAAACCAAATCTTCCTATCTTGTATTGATATTTATTCGAAATTTGCCTCCCTAGTAGAAGTAAAAAGTAGAGATGGCTATGGGAAAGCCACAGGAAATTAAAGCAGACAAAGATTCAGCTTTTATGTGCATAGCTTTGCAAAACTGGTTAAGATCCGAAGGTGTTGAAATTTCTGTAACAACAAGTAAAAACGGTGTATCCGATATAGAAAGATTTCATAAAACCGTAAACGAAAAACTAAGAATCATTGGAAACGAACAAAATATTGAAGATAGGTGCACAAAATTTGAAACTATATTATACGTATACAATCACATAGCCAAACATAATAGTACCAAACGATATCCAGCGGACATTTTTCTATATGCAGGTAGTCCAGACTTTAACGTACAACAAAACAAAATTGATAAGATAGAATACCTTAATAAGAATAGGCATAATTTTGAAGTTGACACAAAATATAGACAGGCTCCACTTGTAAAGAGTTAAATTACTAACCCATTTAAAAAGACAGGAAAAATTGAACAAGTGGATAGTAAACATTTTGAAGAGACAAATCGCGACAGGAAAATCGTACATTATAAATCAAAGTTTAAGAAAAAGAAAAAATTCAATAAAAGTAAATACGATAATTCCAGAACAACCAATGAAGAGCAAGACACACAGCACATTCCTAATAACGCTTAGTTGCATATTATCATTTATCACCATGGTTAAATGCAGCAATATCGAAGTAAACCCAATAAGCGCGAAAAATGGATATCTTATATTCCAAACTGGAACCATGGAAATTCCAACCAGCTACGAATATCATTATTTGAGTATAAACATAATAAAGACAATGCTAATGTTCGAAAACCTAGTAACTGAGGCAATTGATTATCCCAATGTACCACAGATACAATATTTAGTCGACAAACTAAAACGGGAAATAAATGGTTTAAGAATTATTCAGCGAAGCAAAAGAGGTCTTTTAAACGTAGTAGGAAAAGCTTATAAATACTTATTCGGTACATTAGATGAAGACGACAGGGAAGAGCTAGAAGAAAAAATTAATAACATGTCAGAAGACTCCGTAAAAACCCATGATCTAAATATGATTGTCGACATAATCAACAGCGGTATTGACATAATTAATAAGCTCAAGTTAGAAAAATAACTAAATTATAAAATTGCGATACTTATATTCAACCTTCAACAGTTTACAGAATACATAGAAGATATAGAGTTAGGTATGCAATTAACCAGACTAGGAATCTTTAACCTAAAATTACTGAAACACGATTATTTGAAAAACGTAAATTCGGAGAAAATGCTAAAGATAAAAACATCAAATTGGCTCAAGACAGATACGAACGAAATTTTGATTATTTCCCACGTTCCTAGCGAAGTCACTAAAGTTCCGATATTTCAAATAGTTCCGTACCCAGATGAGCATAACTATATTCTAACCGCGCAAATTTTCGATAAATTTTATAAATTCAATAATCAAGTATTTCATAAGGATACAGATAAAGTAATATTCGACAAATGTATTGTTGGACTTATAAAACAAGAGCAAACTCAATGCAAATACACTAAAAGCCATAGAAATTTTCAAATAAATTACATAGAACCAAATATACTTTTAACATGGAATATTCCTGAAACAATTATTATCCAAGATTGTACAAATAACAAAATATTAATCTCAGGAAACAATATTATTAAAATTAAAAATTGTACCATGCAAATAGATGAGTTCATAATTTCAAATAATCTAGCAGATTTTACAGAAACAATTTATATCACCAACAATGTTACACGCTTATAACCAATAAATCACTTACAAACAAAAGAAATGATGAAATCCCATGTAAAACACTATAACTTCTTTCAAATTATATGCATTACAACATTTGTCATCATGATAATTAGTTTGACTCTGTATTTAGCATAAAAGCTTGTCGGAGAAGGGAATGATATTTTGAAATAGGCGCCCTATCGATGGTCAACTGTTCACGAGACTTATCGATAGGACGAGTTGTAATCGATTGTGAGATTTCAATAACATTGAGATCGAGTGTGGCCCTGATAGTAGTGTGGCCGTGTGTGTCTATCGAGAAGAGAACGAGGAAAAGCACACACACGCAGCGGCAAGAATCAAAAGAGGAAAACTACAGGGACTCGCTTCACAATTTGGATTAAATCTTCGCTCCGTCATCAGAAGTGGGATTGTGCCTTCGTCTGCACACCATGGAGGACCAACTGCGCATCTTGATGGAGCACCAAAACCAAAGCTTCTTGGAATTGGCAAAAACACTGCAAGCGTCTGTGCGAGAACCGGCACAAAATGGCGTCGTCACATTGCCAAAGTTTAACGCCGACATTCCAGGCGCCGACGCTGCTCAATGGTGCTCTACGGTTGATATTATTGTGGCTGAAAAACCTCTGGAAGGCAGTGCATTAATATTGGCCTTAACAAAATCGCTGGAAGGAAGTGCGTCCCAATGGCTGTCAGAAGTGTGCTATGCTGGTGTGACATGGTTGGAATTTAAGCAGTTATTCCAACAACGCTATGCAAATGCAGAGACGCCAGCCGCCATGTTTTTACAGTTACTGAACAGTCGCCCAGGCAACAGTGAATGCCTTGCCATATATGCTAGTCGCATGGTGACGTCACTCGTTTGCAAATGGAAGGGCTTGGATACCGAGAGGATTGCTGTGTCTGTGGTTTTGGGACATTTGGCCAACTTTGATCGCCGATTACAAAGAATTGCCTACACTGCCGAAATCAAGAATAGACGCGACCTACAGGCTGAGTTGCAGGTCTTCGCTTTTGACAGGCGCACACATCATTCTGGAAATGAGGAATCTGGAGGAAAGCGAGCTAAGTTCGCGCCCTTGAAGTGCCATCTGTGTGGTAAAATGGGGCACAAGATGATTGACTGCCGAAACAGGAAGCAGAGCGCTGGCATGTCGAGACAGGATCACCGAGGAAGCCAAGGTGCGCGTGAACGACAACGGCCTATCTAGGACAATGATGCGACCCGTCTCTAAACTTGCAGTTTTGGATTTGAGTGAAGCGGTTCTTCACGGGGTCGGGGATGTCGCGGATCGAATATTGTTATCGATAGGCTAGTTAGTATTTTGAGAAGTCCGAATGTGGAAGGATTTGTAAGCCCATATGTGTCTGGGCACATTGTTATTCGCCATTGTAAATTACCGGGAAAATTTAGCTTTTCATTGTCGTGTAAAAGTTGGAGGACACACTGCGGTGAGCTATAAGTTAAGTTACCATAGTTACAATTATGAAACATTGAATTCTTCCAGAATTAAACGTGTTCTCCTACCACGGATTAGTCTGCCCTTTCTTTCGGGAACCAATGCGTGGAGTAGCCGTTTAAGGCAACTCCATTTGACGCACGACGACAATCTTTTATTCGCAGTCCTAGGGCGACTGCAGGGGCAACTTGCGCTGGAATGACGGTTTAGACGGCCAGCTAGAGAGTTGCCGGAGCTGGAGTGACGGTTTAGACGGCCAGCCAGGATTGGTGTGAACGCAGCCAGCGCTACGTACCGGCAGAGGAGTCGCAGCCAGCGACAGTGGCGTCGCAGTCAGCGACATAGAGGGACGCAGCCAGCGTCGAACGCCGGTACGAACGAGTCGCAGCCAGCGACAAGGAGACGCAAGAAGCGTCATTTGTGGAGACCGCAGCCAGCGGTCAGAAGGCGCAAGGAGCGCCAAGCATCCGTGGCCGCAGCCAGCTGCACGAAGCGTCAGAGACGCCATTTTGGACGCGCAGAGGCGCCGCCATTTAGGAGCTGGGGAAGATGCAGCATTCCCCCAGGAAGAGTGCCCGGCTGAACGGAGGGGAAGCCACCCCTATAACAACAGTGAGTCAGCAGCCAGCCAGTAGTGGAGCAGGAACTCGGACGCGGGTGAACACCACGGCGGCGTCGATTCCTTGCCCGGCCACTACGGTGACTACAGTAGCTTCCCAACCTAGAAGTACTGCTGTCACAGCTGCGAGTTCAGTACCGGAGGTGAACCAGCCCCTCGTGTTGGAACTCATGGAGAGGATCGCAGCGTTGGAGAGGGAGCTGGAGAAGGCTAGATCCCTGGAAAGTGTGAGCACCGCCAATTGCGCGCCAATCGCAGTTGGCCCAAGCGCAGTTGGCGCCAACAGTGAAAGGAAAGGAGCCGAGGCGTCGACTTCTACATGCAAGCGTCGACCATAATGAATGCAATCAACAGGATGATCGGCATGGAGGTTGTCCCATCTGTGGAGGACAGCATGGAATATTGAGCTGCAGAAAATTTATTGTAGCTTCGCCACAGGAAAGGTGGAGCAATGTGAAGAGGCATCGGCTCTGCTTCAATTGCCTGCGAAGCGGGCACACGGTTAGATCCTGCTATACGCAAGGTGAGTGCCAGATTAATGGATGCCGAAGGGAGCATCACCGTCTGCTACATGGTGCGGACGAGGAGCGAAGGCCGCTGCAGCGAGGTGGCTTCAGACGCCACGAAGGGAACCAGCAGCCAGCAGTTTCCAGACGCAGCCCGGCCAGGAGGCCTTCGCTACGAGATGGTCACAGGGACCAGGAGAGGAACCGGCAGCCAGCCGTTCCCAGCAACAGCCTGGAACCAGGAGCTCCGCGTGAAGCGGGAGCGCCCATGCAGAGGAATTTGAGCTGCGTTGACGCCGAAGGAGGCCATCTACTGTTCCGTATACTGCCGGTTACGCTGTACGGAGCGGGGCGAAAGGTGGATACGTATGCGCTCCTAGATGAGGGATCCTCCGTCACGATGATCGATGACGAACTTCGAAGGGATCTTGGAGTGCAAGGAGAGCGTCGGCAGCTAAATATCCGATGGTTTGGAGGAGTCAACCAGAGAGGCTACCAACGTGGTGAGTCTGAAGATAAGTGGAGTTGGAAAGCCCACTCGCCATGTATTGAGAAACGTTTATGCCGTTTCGAGTTTGAGTTTGCCGATGCAGACATTGAGCCGACGAGATGTCCAGGGCGTGCACAGGGATGCGCGTCTGCCGATGAAGCCTTACAGCAACGTGGTGCCGAAGCTGCTCATCGGTCTGGATCACGGACATCTGGGGTTGCCACTTAGGACGAGGCGGTTCGCTCGAGAGGGACCGTATGCGGCCGCAACCGAGCTGGGCTGGGTTGTGTTTGGGCCTGTAAGTGGGCAACCGACCACGCCGTCACCGAGGTCCTGCCTACTTGCCGTGTCAGTGGATGACGCGATGGAGAAGATGGTGGAGGACTATTTCGACATGGAGAACTTTGGAGTGAAGACCGCGCCGCCGGTCGCAGCCAGCGACGATGTCCGGGCACAAAGGATACTCGAAGACACCACGGTGAAAGTGGGGCGTCGCTACCAGACGGGATTACTCTGGAAGGACGACCACGTTGTGCTGCCACCGAGCTATGAGATGGCGTACAGGAGGCTGGTCAACGTCGAGACGAAGATGAAGCGCAACAAGCCGTTGGCGCAGGAATACGATCGGATCATAAAGGATTACGTGTCTAAAGGATACGCGAGGAGGCTGCAGCCGGAGGAGGTCGCGGTAAGGAGCGATCGCCTATGGTATTTGCCACATTTTGGTGTCGAAAACCCAAACAAGCCCGGCAAGGTACGGCTTGTGTTTGATGCTGCAGCCAAAGTTGGAGGAACCTCGCTAAACTCGGAGCTGGACAAAGGGCCTCAGCACTATAAGCCTTTGCCAGCTGTGCTCTTTCATTTCAGAGAGGGAGCCGTCGGAGTCTGCGGTGACATCAAGGAGATGTTCCACCAAGTGCTGATCCGACCCGAGGATAGATGTTCCCAACGATTCCTCTGGAGAGATGGCGACGACGAGAGAGATCCGGATGTCTATGAGATGAACGTAATGACGTTTGGAGCAGCCTGCTCGCCGAGCGCTGCGCATTACGTGAAGACTATGAATGCCCTGAAGTATCGGGATTCGGATCCGAGAGCGGTCAAGGCCATCACCGACTACCATTATGTCGATGACTATGTGGACAGTTTCGCTACAGAGAGCGAGGCTATCAGCGTATCTACCCGAGTGAAGGAGATACACAAGGATGCTGTATTCGAATTATGCCAGTTTTCATCCAGCTCACCCACCGTGGAGACGGCTTTAGGACCTGGTCGAGTCAAGAGCGTCGGATGGGGTGAGGCTGAAGATAAGATCCTCGGAATGCGTTGGCAAGTAGCAACAGATGACTTCAGATTCAACGTGGAGTATCATCGAGTGCCAAGCAGCGTCCTGAGTGGAGACCGAGTCCCTACGAAGAGGGAATATTTGAGCCTGGTGATGTCTACGTTTGATCCCCTGGGATTCCTGTGCTGCCTCATGGTTACAGCGAAGCTGCTGCTGCGAGAGATTTGGAGGCAGAAGATCCAGTGGGACGAACCACTACCGGAGGAATTAAGCAAAGCCTTTGCGATTTGGCGCAAAGAGATGGACGCCGTGGGACAGTTCCGATGTCCGCGCCATTATTTTGGGCGTGGAGCAGTCCGGGCCGTAGAGTTACACGTCTTCGTGGATGCTAGTCAGGCAGCATTCGCGGCGGTGGCCTATTGGAGGGTCACGTATGAGGACGACGACGTGCAGGTGAGCTTCGTGAGTGCGAAGACGAAGTGTGCCCCAATGAGAACGATGACGATCCCACGGTTGGAGCTACAGGCAGCAGTTCTTGGAACCAGGCTGATGAACACTGTCAAGGAGGAGCACAGTGTGGTCATCACGGACCTGGTGTTATGGACGGACTCTAAGACGGTGCTGAGATGGATCGGCAGCACCCACCGCCGGTATAAGCAGTTTGTTGGAAACCGAGTGGCGGAGATTTTGGAGTCGTCGAAGGTTTCCCAATGGAGATGGGTGCCTACAACCGATAATGCGGCTGATGATGCGACGCGGTCGCAGAAAGGAGTCGACCTTAGCCAGGAATCAAGGTGGCTAAGAGGACCTGCATTTTTGAGGCAGCCAGCTGGCCGGGGCCTGAGGAAGGAACTGAGCGTGTTCCAGATGCCCCTGATGAAGAAGAGATGCCCAGTGAGTTTGCATTAGTTGTGGCAGACGAATTTGTTATTCCGTTTCAGAGATTCTCGAGCTTCAGTCGCCTGGTGAGGACCACAGCCTGGGTCCTACGGTTTGCGCGCTGGTGCCGCAAACAGCGAAACGAGCTCGAGGAATACGGCCTTACTGCAGCAGAATGTAAGGCCGCGGAGAACCTGTTGGTCAGACAGGCACAATTGGAGTCTTTCCCCGACGAGATGAGGTCGGCGGAAACTGGACAGGACGTCGGTAGATCGAGCGACATTCGAGGGTTGGTGCCCTACCTAGACGAGGACGGGATTCTGCGAGCTTACGGCAGAATTGATGCCGCACTGTGCATGCCGTACAGTGCGAGGAGGCCCGTATTACTGTCACACAGGCACAGTCTGACAGAGCTGATTGTGAGAGACTTCCACGCCAGGATGAAGCATCAAAATGTGGATGCTACGATTGCGGAGATCCGGACAAAGTTCTGGGTCACAAAGATGAGGCGTGTGATGCGGAGAGTCATCTCATCGTGCAACGAGTGCAAGTTGCAGCGAGCGCGGACGATGCCGCCGATAATGGGACCCCATCCGGAAGACAGACTGGATGCGGGTGGATGGCCATTCAAATACACAGGACTGGACTACTTTGGGCCACTGCTGGTGACTGTGTCCCGTCACAAGGAGAAGCGTTGGGTCGCCTTGTTTACGTGTTTGACGACAAGGGCGATTCACCTGGAGCTGGCGCATGACCTGTCGACGGATTCCTGCATAATTGCGATCAGGAACTTCGTCTGTCGTAGAGGGCCAGTATATAGACTGCGCAGCGATAACGGCAAGAACTTCGTGGGAGCTGACAGGGAAGCCAGGCGCTTTGGTGACGTATTCGAGATGGAGAAGCTTCAGAGTGAGTTGTCAAGCAGAAGCATTGAATGGGTTTTTAATTGTCCAGCGAACCCGTCTGAGGGCGGAGTTTGGGAGCGCATGGTGCAGTGCGTCAAGAGAGTACTGCGTCATACCCTGAAGGAAGTTGCGCCGAGGGACCATGTATTGGAGAGTTTCCTGATTGAGGCGGAGAATATTGTAAACTCGCGTCCGCTCACCCACTTGCCTGTGGATGCGGACCAGGAGGCGCCGTTGACGCCAAACGATCTACTCAAGGGAGTAGCCAATCTGCCGGATACGCCTGGATTGGATGCGGAGCTGCCCAAGGAGGGTTCTACGAGGAAGCAGTGGAGGATTGCTCGCCTGCTACGAGACCGTTTCTGGAGGAGGTGGGTCATGGAGTACCTGCCTACGCTTGTGCGCCGCGAGAAGTGGTGCCGCCGAACGGAGCCCATCCACCAGGGTGATATGGTCTTCGTCTGCGATCCTGCCTTGGCCCGACGAGAGTGGCGCAAGGGCATCGAGGAGGAGATCTACAGCGGAGCTGATGGAGTCGTCAGACGCGCTAAGGTGCGCGTGAACGACAACGGCCTATCTAGGACAATGATGCGACCCGTCTCTAAACTTGCAGTTTTGGATTTGAGTGAAGCGGTTCTTCACGGGGTCGTGGATGTCGCGGATCGAATATTGTTATCGATAGGCTAGTTAGTATTTTGAGAAGTCCGAATGTGGAAGGATTTGTAAGCCCATATGTGTCTGGGCACATTGTTATTCGCCATTGTAAATTACCGGGAAAATTTAGCTTTTCATTGTCGTGTAAAAGTTGGAGGACACACTGCGGTGAGCTATAAGTTAAGTTAGTTACAATTATGAAACATTGAATTCTTCCAGAATAAAACGTGTTCTACTACCACGGATTAGTCTGCCCTTTCTTTCGGGAACCAATGCGTGGAGTAGCCGTTTAAGGCAACTCCATTTGACGCACGACGACAAAGTTCATAGAAAACTCATTCGAAATAATAGAAAACAAAGTATGCGGTGAAAACAAAAATGAAATAACAACATTGTTGAAATCCTACTCAGATTCTTTTATACAGGGAACGCCTCAGACTCGCGTAAATTCGGGAGAAATGAAAATTCGATTGATTGATGAGACAAAAACGGTACAGAGAAGACCATATAGATTGAGCCCCAGTGAGAGAGATGTGGTTCGAAACAAAGTTCAAGAATTATTAGATTGCAAAGTTATCAGACCGAGTAGCTCCCCTTTTGCGAGCCCTGTTCTATTGGTGAAGAAGAAGAATGGATCAGCTAGGCTTTGTGTGGATTATAGAGAATTGAATTCGAATACAGTAGCTGACAAGTTTCCGTTGCCTTTAATATCTGATCAGATAGCCAGGTTGCGTGGTGCAAAGTTCTTTACCTGCTTGGACATGGCAAGTGGCTATTATCAGGTTCCTATGCATCCGAACTCTGTCGAGTACACGGCATTTGTCACCCCTGACGGCCAATATGAGTTCCTGTCGATGCCATTTGGACTTAAGAATGCGCCATCAGTCTTTCAAAGAGCGAGGTCGCTTATTCGTATGTCATTGTGTATATGGACGACATAATGATTGTAGCTCCAACCAAGGAAACGGCACTCGAAAGGTTAAAGATTGTTTTGGATATTTTATCAAAGGCAGGATTTTCATTCAATGTTGAAAAATGCTTCTTTCTGAGGACTTCTGTCCAATATTTAGGATTCGAAGTACGAGCAGGTGAGATTAGTCCAAATACTCGCAAAGTAGAATCTTTGAATGCCTTGCCACCTCCTAGGTCAGTGACAACATTGAGACAGTTCATTGGGTTAGCATCGTACTTTCGTCAGTTTGTTCCAGGATTTTCACAGCTAATGAAGCCTTTATATTTTCTCACCTCAGAGAAAAATAAATTTGAGTGGAATATAGAACATGAGGAAATTCGTAGAAAAATTATTCACATTCTTACTAATAAACCAGTTTTGATTATCTTTGACCCGCAATATCCAATAGAGTTACACACCGATGCGAGTGCAATCGGATATGGTGCTATACTCTTGCACAGAATTGAAAATAAACCGTATGTAGTGGAATACTACAGTAAGACAACAAGTGTATGCGAATCTAAATATACTTCGTATGAGTTGAAAATTACCCTTCTTGGGGTTCAGATTAATTTCCACAGCAGCCGTTATGCCGACAGGCTTATGGCCCACCCGAACCGACTAGCAACTATCCTAGCTGATCCCATCTCCCTCCGAAGACTGAAGAGGGTACACCCCAGCGATCTCCTTACCCGGAGGATAACATAACATATTACATTTTCTTTTGTACTTTATAATTAAGATACCACTTGGTCTCATTTATCTTTATCACACATTAGGTTAAGTTCAGAGGAATTACTGAACGATTCCTTTTGAAACCATAATAAATAGAATTAGATTATCTAAAAAAAAAAAAAAATGAGTTGGAAACTCTTGCGGTGGTAAGCAGTCAAGCAGTAAGCAGTAAGGCAGTCAAGCATTTCCGGTACTACTTACATGGCAGAAAGTTTGTAATGTTCACTGATTGTAATTCTTTAAAATCATCACGAAATAAGATTGAGTTGTTGCCTAGAGTCTATCGCTGGTGGGCTTATTTACAGACATTCGATTTTGACATACAGTATAGAGAAGGCAAGCATATGTATGGCTCATGCTGATTTCTTTTTCAGAAATCCACTTCCTCCGGAAAATTCCCCTGAATATGCGAAAGTTGTTGAAAAGCGAATCGACTTAACTGAAGTATCTGAGGATTGGATTTGTGCAGAGCAACAGAAAGATCAAGATATCGGGGAAATCGTTGCCAAGCTGAACAATGATGAATGTCCATTCGATTTGGCTAAGACATATGATTTGAGAGCTGGAGTTTTGTATAGAATCATACAAAGAAATGGCAAGACCCTATGTTTGCCAGTGGTGCCTCGTGGATTTAGATGGTCAGTTATTAACCAAGTACATGAATCCATAATGCATCTGGGCTGGGAGAAAACACTTGACAAGGTTTACGATTGTATAACCTGCCGAGTGTCCAAATCATCTTCTGGAAAATTACAAATGGAATTACATCCTATTCCCAAAGTAAACATTCCGTGGCATACTGTTCACATAGACATATCAGGCAAGCTTAGTGGTAAAAGCGATCGTAAAGAATATGTTATTGTACAGATAGATGCATTTACCAAGTATGTTTATCTCTACCACACGTTCACATTAAGTGCAGAAAGCTGTGTAATGGCGTTAAAATCGTCAATTTCGTTGTTCGGAGTCCCTATTCGTATTGTGGCTGATCAGGGAAGAAGTTTTACAGGTGCTAAGTTCGTTGAATTTTGCTCTTCACAAAAGATAAAATTACATTTGATAGCAACAGGAGCAAGCCGAGGTAATGGCCAGGTTGAGAGAGTTATGAGTACCTTGAAAAATTTATTAACAGCTGTTGAAATGAGTTATCGATCGTGGCAAGAGGCATTGGGTGACGTGCAATTAGCTATTAATTGTACTGCTAATAAGATAACAAAAGCGAGTCCATTAGAATTATTAATGGGAAAGGTTGCTCGACCTTTAGGCCTTGTTCCCATTCGTGAACCAGAAACTGAAATAGATCTGACTAAGATAAGAACCCAAGCTTTAGAGAATATAGAAAGATCAGGAAAGTATGAGAAGGAAAGATTTGATAAAGGCAGAGCTAAGATAGCTAAGAATTCAGTGTTGGAGATTTTGTGTTGCTAAATAATAGTGAGAGAAACCAGACTAAGTTAGATGCTAAATATAGAGGACCATTTGAGATTATTGAGGTATTGGATAGTGACAGATATACTTTAAAGAGTTTGAAAAGTAATAAGCGGTATAAGTATGCGCATGAGAGATTAAGAAGATTGCCAGATGGGCAGGTGCCAAGCGAGCTGGAGATCGATGTCAGCCCGCCAGGTGAAACTGTTGAAAGAGACAGTAGTGATGTTGATGAAAAAGATTACATATCATCTCTTTCATCAACATCACTACTGTCTCTTTGTTGAAAGAGACAGTAAAAGAAGTTGTTGAAAGAAATGGTATGGAAACTGTTGAAAGAGACAGTAAGTAAAGTTGTTGAAAGATATGAAATGGAAACTGTTGAAAGAGACAGTAGGCGGAAGGTGTATGGAAGTACACAGTTTATCGATGGCTACGTGGCGGTACCTGACCCTGAGTGGTAAAATGATAATGTTGTTAGAAAATGAGAAAAGAAAATGAGAGAAGAAAATAAGAGACGAAAATGAGAAAAGAAAATGAGAGAAGAAAATAAGAGACGAAAATGAGAAAAGAAAATGAGAGAAGAAAATAAGAGACGAAAATGAGAAAAGAAAATGAGAAAATAGAATAAGTAAAGACGAGATGAAAGAAGGAAAATTAATAGAATTTTGATTTGAAAAGAAATTGCTTAAATGAACGAAATAGTCAAGAAATTGAAGAATTCTAAGAAATGAATAATGAATGTTAAAGATTAAGTTAAAAAATTCAAAGTTGTTAATGAATAAGATTGTCACATTAAAAGTACAACTGAAGGTTGAAGGTTGATTTATTGCAGAGGGTAGCTCATACACGAGGGCGTGTAATTTATCAGAATGGCCGTGTCGGAGAAGGGAATGATATTTTGAAATATGCGCCCTATCGATGGTCAACTGTCCACGAGACTTATTTATAGGACGAGTTGTAATCGATTGTGAGATTTCAATAACATTGAGATCGAGTGTGGCCCTGATAGTAGTGTGGCCGTGCGTGTCTATCGAGAAGAGAACGAGGAAAACACACACGCCACACACGCAGCGGAAAGAATCAAAAGAGGAAAACTACAGGGACTCGCTTCACAATTTGGATTAAATCTTCGCTCCGTCAAGCTTAAAAATATACCTAAGAAAATCATTGTCAAATATTGTAAACAAAAAGAAGAACATCCGCACCTAGAAACTAATGTCAATGAAAATATTCAACTAGGAAATAATATTATGCTATATCCAAATTAAACGACCTGAGGACAGGCCAAATTCAAAGGTTGGGGGAGTGACATATCCATAAGTCCCTAAGACTTAAGAACATGCCTACACAGCACACCCAAATACCCCCTACACTACTCCGGAAGTACCTAATGGATTCCAGATAAAAATAATATGATCCTCAAAATTGGGTTGAGTGGAAAATTCCCAACTCCAAATAAGTCACCCACTGGTAGACTAAACATCCGTCCCATAATTTAAACATTCCTTGCCTAAGCCCTCACCCCATCGTCATGTCCCCACGTTCAAAGCTCGTACTCACAATCCCGAAAACAAAAGTATTAGATTTCAATAAACAAAACTATAAGAATTTAAGAGCATAATGTATCCAAGAGCGAATGCACTTGAATCCAAGAGAAATCCAAAGACAATTAAAGTCAGCATTATACGCAAACATTTTTTATTTTTGATTTTTTAGAAAAAAAAAAATAATATCATAATAATGAGAAAAACCTCATAAATAGAAAATCTCACTTTTTTCTCTCCTTCAAAAAAAAAAACGTTTCAAAAAATAAACAAAAAATGGGATGGTTTAGCGATTCTAGTGAGGAAAAGGACAATACCGCCAACGTAGTTAATAACGTAAAAATTATAGATCAAATAGACGATATAAATGCGCTGTGGATCTTATTGCTGATCATTACAATAGTACTACTTCTACAATTTCTGGTGGGCACTTGCCCACCAGTCAGTTTCAACGGGTTCCCAATCCCAGAGGTAGCCAATCCAAATTATCTTGGCTTTACACTGGACAGGAGACTTACATGGAGACCACACCTGCTAAAGAAGCGGAAACAGGCGGAGAACCGAGTCCGTGAATTCTACTGGCTGATGGGCAGACAATCTAAGCTACCGACTTCCACTAAGCTCCTTATCTACAAAGCGATCATAAGGCCAATCTGGACGTATGGCATTCAACTGTGGGGCACTGCATCGAAAAGTAACATCAACATTATCCAGACATTCGAAAACAAAACGCTCCGCCCAGTCACAAACGCCCACCCTTTCCACGATAATGCCACTATACACGAGGTCCTCAGCTTCCCCTGGGTGAAGGATGAGATTAAGAAAAGCAGCAGGCAGTACATGCAGAGGCTTCAAGACCACCCAAACAACCTGGCACAAGACCTGCTGGACACCAGTCAACGCACCAGGAGGCTGCACCGATCACACCCTTTGGACCTCTCTGGGATTAGACACGCAAATTAAATTAAATTATATACATACATTATTATATACATCATACATACAATATCGACAGTTATTGTATAGTTTCGCAACAATTTATGTAATCAATTAATTCTCTACCGTTAAGTTTAGTCATCATATTTAATGATTGTCCGCGAAGGACAGTTTTAAATTAATACATCAAAAAAAAAAAAAAAAAAAAAAAAAAAAAAAATGTTAAGCATAACAAGATCATCAAAAAAGTTATAAAAATAGGGCAAATCGTTTAGACCAGATTTAAACAAAAATATGGATTAGAAGAAAGCTTAATAAAAACTTTTTTTTTTTAACGACAAGAATGGAATAGAGCGAAATAGCGATACGAATAGACGAATTTCGCTTCAGGTTTGATAAGTCTTATAAATGTATCAATAGAGACGCAGTAATAAAATCCGAAACTTTGAAAAATCATATAGAGATATTAGTAGGAGAATATAATTATATAGTTACATTAGTAAATAAATATGCAAATAGGCTCACATCTGAACATAATAACAAATGTTTAAGGGTTATAAAATCCCTAAACACAAGATTAAATAAAATCAGAAAAAGAAGGCATATGCTGATAGATGTACCAGAAAGTCTAAGTCAATTGGTTGAATTCAACACAGACTAGTTCAAAGAACTAGACGAATCTGTTCAATCAAGCGGCGCTGAGTCCGATAGTGACATTGAAACGCTAGAACGAAGCGACCGAATTGAATTTAAATCTGAACCAATAACAATTTCTGAAATGGCACAGACAGTGATAGAATTTATCAGGCTAGCCACATCTCTGATACCAGAGTTTGATAGTAAACCAGAAAATCTACAAAGTTTTTTGGATGCTCTAGGTCTACTAGATAGCTTAAAGAGCACACATGAAACGGCAGCAATAAGCCTAATAAAAACTAAACTTAAAGGCCATGTAAGAAACCTTATAAGTAATGAGCAGACGATTGCTGCAATCATTACCCAACTGTCAAGTGCAGTAAAAGGAGAATCGGTAGAAGTGATATCTGCCAAGCTTCTGAATCTACAACAGAGATATAAAACGGCTAACCAATACACCCAAGAGATGGAGAAACTGACAACAGTTGCACAGAGATAAACAGGTCAAAGTAACACTGTACTCTATTATCGACGAGGTGCAAATAATTATAATAGAGGCGCCCGAGGCTATAATCGTAGAAGAAATAAGTACCACAACAATTACAACCGAGGCAGCAATAACAACAATAATAATAACTATAATAACCGTGGAAGTAGACGACATCAAAACCAAGGGAGAGGCCGCGGAAACTACAACCATGGTAATAATAATAATAGCAGTGTGAGAATCGTGCAAAGTACGTCGGAAAACTAACAGAACCCTTTAGGAAACAACCAATAAATGTAAAAGTTCATTCCATCAATTATAGTCTTAATATATTCGTAACCGTCTATAATCATTCAACTGAAAATAAACTAACATTTCTCGTAGATACTGGTGCAGATATCTCACTTTTGAAAGTAAATTCTGATAACTTCATAATTCAAAATGAAAAAATAATAAACATCGAAGGCATAGGCCAAGGTGTGATAAAGTCTCAAGGAACAACCTCAATAGAACTCCAATCAACAAAATATTTTATTCCATATGAATTTCATTTGGTAAACCCAAAATTTGCAATACCATGTGATGGAATAATAGGCATTGATTTTATAAAGAAATTCAATTGTCAACTAGATTTCAAACCAAGTGAAGACTGGTTTATAATTAGACCCCAAAATTTAAATTATCCAATATATGTTCCGATAACATATAGCGCTGGCAACAATACAGTTCTTCTGCCAGCCAGATCACAAGTTATTCGGAAAATAGACATTAATGTTGTAAATGATTTCACAATGAGATTTATGTTGCAAATACAATAGCAGCATCCAAACATATATACGTTCGACTTCTAAATACAATTAATTTCGACCAATTGGTCAAAGTAAATAAAATACAATATGAAAATTTAAAAGATTATGAAATTCATAATACCGACACTAGAAATAGAAGCGAACAAATACTTTCAAAACTAAAGAAAAATTTTCCAGACCAGTTTAAAAATCAATTAACAGAATTATGCACACAGTATAGTGATGTGTTCGGACTGGAAACCGAACCAATATCAACAAATAATTTTTATAAACAAACAGTAAGACTTAAAGATGATGAACCCATTTATATATAAAACTACAGAAGCCCGCATAGCCATATTGAGGAAATTCAAAAACAAGTAGGGAAATTAATAAGCGACAAAATCGTCGAACCGTCTGTATCTGAGTATAACAGCCCACTCTTGCTAGTTCCTAAAAAATCATTACCAAATTCACAAGAGAAGAAATGGCGATTAGTAATTGACTATCGTCAAATAAACAAAAAACTACTTTCTGACAAATTTCCACTCCCTAGAATTGATGACATTTTAGATCAACTAGATCGAGCTAAATACTTTTCATGCCTTGACTTGATGTCAGGTTTCCACCAAATAGAACTTGAGGAAAACTCTAGGAATATAACATCCTTTTCAATGAGCAATGGCTCATATCGCTGCACGCGATTACCATTTGGTCTTAAAATAGCACCAAATTCATTTCAGAGGATGATGACTATATCATTCTCGGGATTAGAACCCTCTCAGGCATTCCTTTACATGGATGACTTAATGGTGATAGGATGTTCCGAAAAACACATGATTAAAAACTTAACTGACGTTTTTAATGTATGTAACCTAAAGTTGCATCCAGAAAAATGTTCATTTTTCATGCACGAAGTGGCATTCCTAGGTCACAAATGCACAGACAAAGGTCCTAGGTCACAAATTGCCAGATGACAAGAAATCTGACGTCATCAAAAATTATCCTGTCCCTCATGATGCGGACAGTGCAAGACGATTTGTAGCATTCTGCAACTATTATCCTCGATTTATAAGGAACTTCGCCGACTATTCACGGCACATAACTAGATTATGTAAAAAGAATGTCCCTTTTGAATGGTCAAGCGAATGCCAGAACGCATTCGAATACCTTAAAGAAAATCTTATGCACCCCACACTATTACAATATCCTGATTTTTGCAAAGAATTTTGCATTATAACGGATGCTAGTAAACAAGCTTGCAGAGCGGTTCTAACTCAGAACCTTAACGGGATTCAGCTCCCAATAGCTTATGCATCACGTTCATTTACAAAAGGAGAATGCAATAAAAGTACAACGGAACAAGAACTAGGGGCAATTCATTGGGCAATTACCCATTTTAGACCATACATTTATGGCAAACATTTCACCATTAAAACGGACCACAGACCATTAACGTACCTATTTTCTATGACTAATCCCAGTTCTAAATTAACTCGCATGTGGCTAGAGCTTGAAGAATAAGACTTCACAGTAGAATACCTAAAGGGGAAAGGTAATTTTGTAGCAGAAGCACTCTCACGTATAAATTTAAAAGAACTTAAAGACATGCAACATAAAGTCCTGAAAGTCACTACCAGGCAACAAAGTAGACAAGAAAACTGTACAGTAACAAATAAGGAACTATTGCCTAGGCAAAGTATCCAAAATGTATCTAAGCCCAAAGTACACAAAGTCATAACAAATGATGAAGTACGAAAAGTAGTGACCTTGCGAATAACTGAATCTATTTGTTTACTAAAACGAGGAAATAAAGTTATTGCAAGAATTGATGTTGACGATTGATATACCAATGGAATTTTTGATTTAGGTCAGTTTTTCCAAAGGCTTGAAATGCAAGCCGGTATACTAAAAATCAGCCAACTCAAATTGGCACCGAGTGAAAAAATCTTTGAAACCATTTCAACAGATAATTTCAAAAATATGGGCAATATAAAATTGAAATCATTAAGAGTAGCGCTACTCCAGCCGGTGACCATTATAAAAACTGAAAAAGAGATACAATCGATACTGTCTACATATCATGACGATCCAATTCAAGGAGGTCATACAGGCATTACAAGAACGCAAGCGAAAATAAAAAGACACTGTTCAAGTTACAGGGTTTGGACTGTCACCCGCTCTCCACTCCCTCTTACGCTCTCCGCTCCCTCTTACGCTCTCCCGCTCTTCACCACAGAGTCTCCAAGGAGTCTCCGCTGCGCTTGGAAGAGCCTAACTAATTAGAATAAGCACCAGTGTCAAAACTAACCACGCTGAATAAACATTTTCTTTTCAGCATACTTGAAAAATTCCAGGACCAGCAACCCCCAAGCACACATCATTTTTTTGTCCTTCGAGCCGGATATCCTGGATTTTCAAGTTTGTCCACCAGCGACCAAGATAAGTACGAAATTTCCATTCCTTTTAATTCTGCAGCAAAAGGCAATTAAAGAAAAGTACTTATCCATTCTCACGGGCGCCGCCTTATTACCCACCGTTCTCCTTTCACCCTCATTCGTGAAAATTTCTAAGTCCAAATTTCCGAATATATATAAATATTCATCCAGTCCGAAAAGTGCAAAATTCCAAATGTGAAAAAGTGAAAATAATTTGTGCCAAGTTCAGTGAAAATTTCTAAGTCCAAAGCTCTGCCAAAAGTGGCAAAAATTCTGTTCTCGTTTCACTGTGTCCAACGCAAGCCGAATTCTTTTCGCAACACATTTTTTGCTTTAACTCCGCAGTCCACTTAATACAATTTGCTTTGCTATCGAAGAATACAACAACACATACCCTCTGGCCATTCCAAGTAAAATATTAATTAAACATTTACCCGCCAGTTCCATATATTACATCAACATATACTACATCCATATACATTGCATATATTACATCTACATATACTACATCCATATACATTGCATATATTACATCTACATATACTACATCCATATATATTACATATATTACATCAACATATATTATATCCACATATATTACCGACATACATTGCGCATATTATCTGCATTCCTTTTAAACATATACCAAAGTTTAAATTGTTTCCCGTCGGCAAATCCAAACCACAAATAAAATTTATTCCAAGTGCCGACGCGGAAAAGGCGTTTTGTTTTCCATCAATTTTTTCCGAAAAATTTCCAAATTAATTTCCGAGCAATAAATTAAAAGCTCTTTTTTCTCTTTTTTTTTTAACAAATAACTTTTTCAATATTTATTAAATTATTTTTTAAATTTTTTTTTGAAAATTAAAAAAAAATCATCCATAAATAAATAACACGACCGCCAAATACAAGTCGTTCACCCGACAAATATTTTTTCCTGTATTGCTTGGATATTAATTTGTGTTTGTTTTAGAAGTACTTACAACGCGGAGAAAAGACTCCAATTCCACCATTCCATTTTCTCCGTTTCCAGTTGTAAACAAAAAAATAAAATTTTCTTCGTTCTAATAATCATATTATTTCACCGTGTTCCACTTTTCAAGTGTTCCAACCGTAAATAAGGTGGACCTATTTATCATAAATCACAGGTCATTTATACAATTCGCTGTTCACTCCGAGTCACCTGTCCAATTAGTCTAAACTACGGAGTTCCCGCTTCGTAAATTTTACACCACTTTCTCACCCATTACATCCTATACCGTCTTTTTCCGCTGCTTTATACCGTTCACGGCGGCAAGCTTAAATTTATTAACTGCAGTCTGAGGAATATGTATACTTTTTCAAAAGTGTGACCGGGCTCCAAAACCGCTTCCCTTCCATTTCGTATTTCTTCGATTATGCCCATCGGGGACGATAAGAAGAAATTGTCCGCTGACAAGCCCAGGTCTATTTTTTCACCACAAGGGCCCAAGAGTCCAAGAATCCCAAGCATTTCGGTGAGAACGCCTGCGCAGATTTCCGACGACTGTGCTTCCCCATCCAAAGCCACAGTACAGCGCACAGCTAAAAATATGGCTGCTTCAGATCTAGCGCTAGCCAAATTCATTTCGGTTTCTGACCGCTTAAGCGAATTTGAGGCTCAGATCAACACTCCGGAATCCGCAGCTCCAACCGTCACGATGCTTGGCGTCCGTCGCGACCAAGTCCGAACCCTATGGGACAAGGTTAAGAAGGAATACGATCTCTGCTCAGAGTGCCTTGTGTCAGCAGGCGAAGCGGCAGCAAGCAACATGCCTATTCTCAGGGCTAAATACAGTTATTGCTATTCAGTCTATGAAAGGTGTGTTGCCCAGCTCGTTGATAAAATCGAGCAGGGCACTTCTCAGTCCATCCCAACCGCGAACGCTGCGCCCCAGGCCTACATTTCCTCTGGCTGTCGGTTGCCTCCATGCGATACAGAAGTTTTCGCAGGCGACTATCTTCGCTGGCCGACTTTCCGGGATCTTTTCACAGCCATTTATATTAATAATCCACGGCTGACTCCGGTTGAAAAGTTATTCCATAGTTTCGATGTCGCCTCTCACCAACGAGGGTTTCCGCTTTGCGTGGGAAAACCTGATAGAGCGTTTCGAAAATAAACGATTGTTGGTAAACAGTCAATTGAAAATACTGTTTAATGTGCAGTCGATACCACAGGAATCTGGGGCGGCCTTGAAGGTACTGCAAAGTACTGTTCAAGGTTGCTTGACTGCCTTAGAACTGTCAGGCATCAACACTGAGAACTGGGACTGCCTGCTGGTATATCTGTGTTCATCCAAGCTGCCGAAGATAACTCTCTCCTTATGGAAGCAGTCGCTACATAAGAAAGCCGACATCCCGACATGGGGAGAGCTGAACACCTTCCTCACAGAACGTCATCGAACCCTAGAGGCCATCGATGATGTGAGACCGTCCGTACCAAGTCAGTCGCACTCCAAAGCGATGAACTCAAGTGGGCCCTCTAGAAAACTAAATTCCTATGAGACGAAAGTGGCTCCAAAATCGAAAAGTTGCGACTTGTGCAACAAGGTAAACCATCCTGTCCGTGTATGTCCGCGTTTCCTCCAAATGTCGGTTGACGACCGGTCAGCCTACATTAAACGGAAGCAGTTACGCTTAAACTGCTTTGCAAAGGGACATCAGCTTCGTGAGTGCAAAAGCACGTACAATTGTTTTACTTGCCGTGGCCGGCATCACACGTTGTTGCACCGAAACAACCTCTTTTCCAGCAATTCAAGCCCTTCAAATCCTGCAAGGCCAATTTCCGCTAATCAGGCCAATTTCGTTCCAAATGAGCAAGCCGGTGTTCAAAATTATTTCGCCACGGGCTCAAGAGCTATCCTTCTTGGCACTGCCATAATCAATATCTCCCATCTTGGCACTAACTTTAAGGCACGCGCCCTGATCGACTCCGGATCAGAAGCGACATTCATAACCGAGCGACTGTTCAATCTAATTAGATTGCCATTCCAGGTGGTTCAAGCCCACGTCTCGGGCTTAAACCAAACAGTAGCTGCTCAGTCCAAGAAGCTATACAGTTTCACAATCCGATCTCCGACTAGGCCCGCGTTTCAGTTGAAGACGACGGCCTATGTCCTCCCTCAACTAGCCGGAAATCTGCCTTCCTACCCAATTCCGCAAAATTTCCTTAGGGATCTTCCCGAATTTCCAATGGCGGATCCAAAATTCTATGAGAGCGCACAAATAGATGTCCTTATCGGAGCCGACATTCTGCCTTTGGTGCTTCTGAGTGGAGCAAAAACCAACATCTGTGGCTCTCTCTTGGGGCAGGAGACCATTTTCGGCTGGGTACTAACTGGGCCAGTGTCAGCCTCAGCCCAAAGCAGAATTTCCTCATTTTCGACACAGATCTGGAGAATATACACTCACAGAGATGGAGAATATACCAACAAAGTTGGTAAAAGAATCCGATTCCATGTGCGAGAAGAATTTCTTTCAAACGACCACGAGAAACAAGTGCGGCAAATATGTCGTTCTCTGCCTTTTCGCGACCCAGAACATATCGGTTCTGGGCTATGGCATTCTAGGTCTTTCGCGTTGGCTCAGTTCTTAAGAAATGAGCAGCGTCTAAAAAGAGATGAGGCCTTGAAAGCGAGATACGATTCGGTGATCCAGGAATATCTCGACTTAAAGCACATGCGACAAGTTCTTCCTACCCATGATTGCAACGCCTATTATATGCCACATCACGCCGTCTTAAAACCGGAAAGCGTAACTACTAAGCTCCGTGTAGCATTCAATGCCTCCAGCCCTTCATCGAATGGTACCAGTTTAAATGATATCCTTCATGCTGGCCCTGTCTTACAGTCCGACTTGACCATTCAAATTCTGAAGTGGCGCTATTTCCGGTACGTGTTCAGCGCCGATATCGAAAAAATGTATCGGCAGATCTGGGTAGATTCGAAATTCCAGCGAATACTTTTCCGTAACAATAGAGGGGAAATCAGATATTTCGAATTGAAAACAGTAACCTTGGGAGTCAATTGCGCGCCTTTCCTGGCCATCCGAGTACTGCAGCAGCTATCAGCTGACGTAAAACTCAGCCATCCAAAAGCTAGCAATGTCATTCGAAATTTCATGTATGTGGATGATGTTCTAGCCGGAGCGGACTCCACGGAAGAAGCTCAGCTCATGGTGCAAGAGCTCCGAGACGCTCTGAATTCCGCCGGATTTCCATTGAGGAAATGGACCTCCAACCAAAAGGAAGTTTTAGCGGCCATTCACAGCAACCATCTTTTAAATACTGATTTTCTCGAGATCGATGCAGAAAGTACTGCCAAAACCCTCGGTATTCGCTGGAAGGCAACCTCAGACGAATTCTTCTTCGTCCCGCCAGAGTTGGCTATCGAAACGTCCATTACAAAACGCCAAGTCCTGTCCCAAATTGCCAAATTGTTCGACCCTGCAGGCTGGTTAGCGCCGTTTATCGTTCGAGCTAAAATTTTCATGCAGGAGATTTGGCTGCAGGAGCTTGGGTGGGACGAAAACAACATGGTGCATCTCCTAACCGCGAAAACCCGGGTAGCACCAGTCAAAACGGTTTCACTCCCAAGACTGGAGCTGTTCGGAGCGTTATTGCTTTCCGAAATGGCTGCAGCCATTATTCCGCAGATGCCTACGATTAACTCCGAACTTTACTGTTGGACGGACTCCACTATAGTGCTTGCATGGTTAAGCAAGCCAGCGTGCCAGTGGACCACATTTGTAGCCAATAGGGTGACGAAGATCGCCCAGGCCACAAAAACAGAGAATTGGTCTCATGTTCAATCTGAGCATAATCCATCAGACCTGGCAAGTAGAGGAGTTTCCCTCCAAGATCTAGCCGATAGCCAGTTATGGTGGCACGGACCGACTTGGTTGCAAAATCCACGCAACCAATGGCCAACTCAGGTCGACAACGCTCCGGTGACCGACCTCGAGAAGCGTGCTCTAAAAGTCAATCTCGCAAAAGCTCCTTCTGAAGAGTTGTTGGCACGTTTCTCCAAGCTAGAGAAAGCTCTACGGGTCCTTGCTTATGTTCACCGCTTCATTCAGCGGTGCAGGAAGCAGACATCTCCATCTGATGTGCGCCGCCGCCGAGCGGTTCCCAATTTCGAACACTCAGCGCAGAGAATTCCCTGTGGAATATCACTGCCTAAGTGAAAAGCGTCCAGTGCCAAGTTCAAGTGCCATCCTAAGCATGAACCCGTTTCTAGATCCGCAAGGACTGATCAGGACGTGCGGCCGTGTGGCGGCTTCCGAAAGCCTTCAATACAATGAACGGCATCCAGTGATTCTTCCGTATAACTGCCTGCTTTCTCGCCTCCTTGCCAATTTCACTCATCGCATAACTCTCCATGGTGGTAACCAGTTAATGGTGCGCCTCATCCGGTCGAAATACTGGATTCCGAGAATTAAGAACCTGATGAAAGCAGTAGTAAATTCGTGCAAAGTATGTGTGATCCACAAAAAGCGGTTGCAAAGCCAACTGATGGGTGTCCTGCCCAAAGAAAGAGCATCGTTCTCCCGACCATTCACGTATACTGGCATGGATTACGCCGGTCCGTTCGATATAAAGAACTATACCGGAAGAGCATGTCTTATTACAAAGGGCTATGTGTTAGTTTTAGTTTGTTTCTCCACCTAGGCCATCCGCGTCATGTCCAGTCAGACAATGGCAAAACCTTTGTTGGCGCTGCCACCCTGCTTTCCCGCGATTTCCTTCAAGCCGTAAAAGAGTCGGTGACGAATGCCTATATTCATCAAGAGATGCAATGGCAATTTATTCCTCCGGGGGCACCCCATATGGGAGGCCTTTGGGAATCAGGCGTAAAAAGTTTTAAGGCGCTATTTTACAAATGCACTGCCACACGAAAATACACGTTCGAAGAGCTCTCCACGCTCTTGGCAAAAATAGAAGCGTGCCTTAACTCCAGGCCGCTCTCTCCTATGTCTGAGGATCCGACAGATTTGCTGGCTCTGACGCCAGGTCATTTCCTTGTCGGGGGACCCCTTATGTCCACGGTGGAACCCGAAGTAAAGGGGGAAACGAAATCCATTCTTAATCGATGACAGCATTTGAAAGCTCTCCATCAGCAGTTCCGTGTGCGATGGAAAGGAGAGTACCTCAAAGAACTCCACAAGCGCTCTAAATGGCAGGCCTCGTCCAAAAATCTCCGCATCGATGACATGGTCGTCATCAAGGACGACAACTTACCCTCTAATGAGTGGCGGCTCGGCAGAATTGAGTCTGTTTTCCCAGGAGCCGACGGCAACGTCCGTGTAGTAAATATCCGTACTGCACGTGGAGTTGTTAAACGTCCAGTGGCAAAAGTGGTGCTTTTGCCGACGGAGTCTTCCGAATCTCCACAATAATAGACGCTCCTCTCGTCCTTAGTTGTAGTTCACTAGGACTAATCATCCATTATTTTTCATTTCGTTTCGATCTCCTTTCGACATTCAACTACGCGCATCATGGCCCCTCGTCAACAAAACGCACGCAGTTCTCGTGCCTTGGAGGGCAGACGTACCCGAGGTATTCAATCCTACCGATGCCGAGTCTGCCGCGGTATCCATCCTCTTCGGAAGTGCGCGAGGTTCCTAAAGCTCAGCGCTGAAAAGCGTTTGCGAGCAGTCCTCATTAACAAATACTGCGCCAATTGCCTCGCTCACGAGCATTCCACGGGAGACTGCCGAAGCGGTGATCGTTGCAAGAAATGCGACCGATCCCACCACACGCTGCTCCACATGCACGAGCAGGTTAGCTCGTGGTCGCGGTCGCGAGCGCGCTCGCGTCTCCAACCGGTGCCAACCCGGCAAGCAGCTTCGGCCTCGTCCCAACGTTCCCGCCGGCAAAATCCGCCAACTCAGCGTAGGAGTTCACCGCCACGACGCCCGGAATCGAAGACGCCAGGCTCATCGCTCTCGTCGCTGCTGCAACGCCACAGCGTGAACATCCTTCCGACAGCGCTGGTCAAGTTGGAGACCGGGACGAAGACCTTCGAGACCGCAGCACTTATCGATCCGTGCACCCCCATGAGCTGCATCGACGCTTCGTTGGCGTCAGCCTTTACGCTTCCGATGACCAATGTTGGCTACGAGAAGGTCTGCACGACGACGATTCGCTCCAGGATCGACGCGAACACTAAGCTGGAGGTCGTGCTCAAGATCGAGCCCAGTGTGGATTCGCACACCTGTCCGGGCATTGAGCGACACCGTGGTGTCCAAGTTCCGGGGCATCATGCTGGCTGATGACCAGTTCCATCGGCCTGCTACCGTCTCCATGGTCTTAGGAGCAGATGTTTATCCAAAGGTTATCCAATCCGGATTCCTGACTTTCGACGAGGGAATGCCGATCGCTCAGAAAACTGTTTTTGGGTGGATCGTGTCCGGTGCCTGCAGCCTGCCGTATGACGGCTGTGTTGCAACCCCAGAGATTGCAAGGGGGGCGGAATGTTCAAGTTACGGAGTTTGGACTGTCACCCGCTCTCCGCTCCCTCTTACGCTCTCCCGCTCTTCACTACAGAGACTCCAAGGAGTCTCCGCTGCGCTTGGGAGAGCCTAACTAATTAGAATAAGCACCAGTGTCAAAACTAACCACGCTGAATAAACATACGCCAGGTCGCGCCCGCGCAATTACAGAAAGTCTAGTGTTCGCTTTTCTTCGAGTGTTTTCTTTTCAGCATACTTGGAAAATTCCAGGACCAGCATCCCCCAACAACCCATCAGACACTATTATGGGAAAAATATGACTCGTCATATAAAAGAGTACATACGTAGATGTCATAAATGCCAAATGTCAAAAACAACGACACATACAAAGACTCCAATAACTCACACAGAAACCCCAACAAATGCTTTTGATATAGTGATAGTGGACACAGTTGGTCCACTACCAAAATCAGAATATGGCAACGTCATCGTCACACTAATATGTGATATGACGAAGTATCTAGTAACCATACCTGTTACTATATTCGAAAATTTTATACTAAAGTACGGTCCAATGAAGACGTTCATTTCGGACATGGGTACCGAGTATAAAAACAATGTAATTGAAGATATGTGTAAATATATGAAGATTGAAAATCTTACATCCACCGCATATCACAACCAGACTTTAGTGACAATCGAACGAAGTCATAGAAAATTCAATGAATACATTCGTTCATACATCTCTGCAGATAAAACTGATTGGGACGTTTGGATACAATACTTTACATATTGATTCAACACAACACCATCAGTCATGCATAATTACTGTTCATATTAACTAGTCTTTGGAAGATTACCAAGGCAGTTCGCAAATTTTAATAAAACAGATAGAATAGAACCACTGTATAATATAGAAGATTAATCGAAGGAAATAAAATTTAGATTAGAAATAGCATATAAAAGAGCTAGACTTATGTTAGAAAAAGCTAAGTCTTATAGAAA
This sequence comes from Drosophila mauritiana, assembly GCF_004382145.1. Taxonomy (NCBI): domain Eukaryota; kingdom Metazoa; phylum Arthropoda; class Insecta; order Diptera; family Drosophilidae; genus Drosophila; species Drosophila mauritiana. The sequence goes on from NW_022881566.1 coordinate 179,366, forward strand.
ACAACTTTATGATAAGAACTTCAGATTTTCAATTAAAAATAGGAGATAAAGTTATACTAAGGAACGAATCGGGTCAAAAGTTAGATCAAGTATATTTAGGCCCTTATACTGTAGAAACCATAGAAGTCAGAGATAACATAGTAATTAGAGATACAAAACAAAAGAAACAAAAAGTACATGATAGACTAAAAATATATAATCAATGAAACGTTTCATTTCACTTAAGAAAAGGTCTGATCAACCTCAAAAAAAAAAAAAAAAAACAAAAAAAAAATTATTTTTACTTCTAAAAAAAAAATATAGTAAATCAACATACATTTTTGTATTATTCTGTCATTATACAAAAATACATTGAGACACAACATTGCCACGATAATGCCACTATACACGAGGTCCTCAGCTTCCCCTGGGTGAAGGATGAGATTAAGAAAAGCAGCAGGCAGTACATGCAGAGGCTTCAAGACCACCCAAACAACCTGGCACAAGACCTGCTGGACACCAGTCAACGCACCAGGAGGCTGCACCGATCACACCCTTTTGACCTCTCTGGGATTAGACACGCAAATTAAATTAAATTATATACATACATTATTATATACATCATACATACAATATCGACAGTTATTGTATAGTTTCGCAACAATTTATGTAATCAATTAATTCTCTACCGTTAAGTTTAGTCATCAAATTTAATGATTGTCCGCGAAGGACAGTTTTAAATTAAAACATCAAAAAAAAAAAAAAAAAAAAAAAAAAAAAAAATAAGAAAAAATAAGAAAAATCTATATAAAAAAAAAAATTGCTTTCTAAACACAATATTAATATTGAGAACTAAATGACTACATTATACATTATTATATATATATATATATATATATACATATATACATATATACATATATATATTACGTCATTTCTTTAAAAAGGGAGGTGTAGCATATTGGACTAATCTACCCTAACAATACAATAAATGATTTGGTATAACTTAGCGTCAATATATTGTGACACTTTGTCATAATAAATATAAATATACAAATATACAAAAAGACCACCAAAAACTACGTAAGCACTCCAGCGCCCCAGTAATACGATCTAACGCTTATACATAAGCCGATCGCGGAGCGTGGGAATGCTGAGCATGCACTTTGCAGCCCAAGTGGTCAATGCCTTCTGCATACATATGTATATGTATAAATGTAAGTAAGAATACATAGATATAAGCAATGTATGTTCGGGTTAGCTGAACCTAACTTCAGCACACTTTGATCATTCAAATAAAGAACTTGAAACGGAGCAGAAGCTCTTCTTTTCTTAAACAATAAAAAAGCACCCTTCACATTCTATATAAACATGGAAGTATCCATTTTTTAGGTCTAACTTCGAGAACACAACTTTGTTTGCTAGGGTATCTAATAAATCATCAATTAATGGCATCGGGTATCTTACTTTCACCGTGACCTTAGTAAGTTTCCTATAGTCTATGCACATCCAAATGCCACACAATTTTTTTTTTACCAATACAATTGGCGAACAATACTCAGACTCACTTTGTCGTATAATACCATCTTTTAAATAATCATCAATGATTTCTTGTAAGGCGGCTTGGCGAAAATCTAAACGGCTTGTCTTTTAACCTAATTTATAATATTAATGTAATATTAATGTAATATATAATAATGTATTTAATGTAATATTCTTCAATAACATATATAAATTCGCATCTTTGTTTAAAATTTAATTGTGAACCTATCTCATATACCTTTTTAATATCATTATAATCTATTAATAATAGTTGTTTTTCAAAATTATTTTGTTCGTCTGCGTTTGTCTCATAATGACTTTTAAATTCTTTATTTTTATTTTGATTTTCTTCAACTATCGAATCTTTTTTAATTTCAGATATTTTTCATGTTCAATTACAATTTTGGCCTTTACTCTTGCTAAAAAATACCTTCGCAATAACATAGCATATCCCATAGATTCATCATCCACGACATATAGTAACATAGGAGTATCTTTATTTGAGAATTTAACTGAACATTTTAAGCTTCCATGAATTTGTAATTTACTTAAATTTAACACAACTTAACTTAAAGAGGTAGTCTTTTCCATTTTTATTTGACTTGGTAGAAAACGTTTTTTAATAATACTTATCGGGCTGCCAGAATCTATGAGACATTCTATGAAAATGGGGTTCAGCATATTATTCTTTGTACAAAATGTTAATTTAATATATCATACATAATCGTTGTCTCCGCTCTTCGACTTCTTGTATAGGTTTCACTCCTTATCCACATGTCCTTGCAAGCCACATGCGTAACAGGCCCCATCTTGTCCCTTAGGATTGCGGCACACTCTGGCTAGGTGGCCTCGACTGTGGCAATTGTAGCACTGTGCATTACCTCGTGGCTTCTGATAATCTCCTGCCCTACGGTCTTCTGCTAACTTGGGCTTAGGAATGGGCTTAGGAATTTATGAATAATTTTTGGTAATTTTATTAGTTATGTAAATATCTATCGATTTTACAAAAAATTTACTATCACTCCGATACTTTTGAAAAATGTGCCGAATCGACACTGTCGATATTGTTTCATAATTTTATTAGTAATGTAAATTTCTTTGGAATTGCCTAAAAACGTTTTGCCACGCTTACTCTAACGCCCTACTAAGGCCGCCAAGCCGGTCACTCACACACTTTTTAAGAATTTTTAAATTTATTTTCAATTTTGTCCCCAATATCTATCGATATCCCAAAAAAGATTAAATTTTGCGTTCGCATTCACACTAGCTGAGTAACGGGTATCTGATAGTCGGGGAACTTGACTATAGCATTATCCCTTGTTTAAATTGGATCTGTTATATGGATAGAAATAAATATATTGTTCAAGTTACAGGGCTTGGACTGTCACCCGCTCTCCGCTCCCTCTTACGCTCTCCCGCTCTTCACCACAGAGTCTCCAAGGAGTCTCCGCTGCGCTTGGGTGAGCCTAACTAATTAAAATAAGCAGCAGAGTCAAAACTAACCACGATGAATAAACATACGCCCGGTCGCGCCCGCGCAATTACAGAAAGTCTATTGTTCGCTTTTCTTTGAGTGTTTTCTTTTCAGCATACTTGGAAATTTACAGGACCAGCAACCCCCAACAACCCATCATTTTTTGGTCCTTCGAGCCGGATATCCTGGATTTTCAAGTTTGTCCACCAGCGACCAAATTATAAGATAAGTACGAAATTTACATTCCTTTTAATTGCCGGTCTGCAGCAAAATGTTTGAAAATCCAATTTCGTTCAATTTGCTGTAAGATTTATTGTCAAATCTAACGGATTTCTCCGACAAAAGGCAATTAAAGAAAAATACTTATCCATTCTCACGGGCGCCGCCTTATTACCCACCGTTCTCCTTTCACCCTCATTCGTGAAAATTTCTAAGTCCAAATTTCCGAATATATATAAATATTCATCCAGTCCGAAAAGTGCAAAATTCCAAATGTGAAAAAGTGAAAATAATTTGTGCCAAGTTCAGTGAAAATTTCTAAGTCCAAAGCTCTGCCAAAAGTGGCAAAAATTCTGTTCTCGTTTCACTGTGTCCAACGCAAGCCGAATTCTTTTCGCAACACATTTTTTGCTTTAACTCCGCAGTCCACTTAATACAATTTGCTTTGCTATCGAAGAATACAACAACGAAACAAACAACACATACCCTCTGGCCATTCCAAGTAAAATATTAATTAAACATTTACCCGCCAGTTCCATATATTACATCAACATATATTACATCAACATATACTACATCCATATACATTGCATATATTACATCTACATATACTACATCCATATACATTGCATATATTACATCTACATATACTACATCCATATGTCGTGGCGAAAATAATGAGTATGCGTGTAGTCGTTGTTTACTTCTTCTCCATGTTCCCTTTGCTATTATGCGTGTTCCTATTTATTGTCAATGTGTGAGGATGAATAGATGAATTATCTATGAACGGGATTTTGCAAAAACGAGAGCGATAGATCTGTTGCTGAACGTGGCCACTTGCGCTGCTTAGTTAGAAAGGGAAAACGATATAATGAAAAGGGAATGCCAAAAATTGAGAAGAGACAAAGCAGGCTGCACGAAACTGGAGGGAGGGCACTAATCGTGGAGAAGCCAAAGCAGACGCAAGTGGACTCGTTGACTGCGCACAGCTGCATAAAATTATATAGTGAAAAGAGATATGAGCGACGCTGATATGGACGGACGGACGGACGGCGAGGCCCCTGATATTCATAACCCGACATCAGAAGTGGGATCTGTGCCACACCCTGCATTTTCTGAGGATCAGTGGCGTGCAGTAGTCGAAATGCAAAATCGGAATTTGGCTGAACTTGCAGCAACCTAGTTGTGATGTTAAGCTACCCTAATTTAACCCTGATGCTGCATGCGTAGAGGCAGCAAAGTGGTGTTCAACAACCGATATAATTCTAACTGAGCACCCCCTTAAAGGAAGTAAATTGATCATGGCATTAAGTAACTGCATGGAGGGAACTGCATCTCAGTGGCTAACACAAATTTCGTACCAGGGCCCTGGTACCCTGCAGGGTATTACTTTGCAAGAGTTCCAGGAATTATTTCTGCAGCGCTTTGAAACCAAAGAGACGCCGGCCGCTACGTTTTTAAATTTACTCAACAGCCGCCCGACTGCCGCCGAATGTTACGCGGTGTATGCGAGTCGGCTGGTGACGACGCTGACTACGAAGTGGCGGAATATGGAAATAGAAGAAATTGCCGTTACAACTGTTCTTGCGCATATGGCAAACATTGACAGTCGTTTGCAGCGCGTCCTCTTCACATCCAATGTGCGTACCAGAAGTAAGCTACAGGCGGAGTTAAATGCGTTTACGTTCGACAAGAAGCGACATGCTCGAGATGACAACCTTGGACCTGACCAGAAGAACCGTAAGGCATCGCCAGTTGTATGTCACTTCTGTTCAAAGCCGGGACATCGAATTGTTGAATGCCGAAGTAAAATGCGACAAGATAGAGAGGCGAAACCGCAGCGTGAAAAATCAAATTTTACGTGCTATCGGTGCGGCCAACCGGGACATTTCTCCAACCAGTGCCCGAAAAACGGAAGTGCAGCCAAACAAGATGTGACTCAACAGAAGACTGTTAACCAATGTTGTGTGACTGAGCCAAAGGGAAGCTTGCATCAACGAGGTGAGATCTATCCAATTTGTTTGAGCTATTGAAAAGCACTCGACTTCATTTACCAACGGGATACCTCATACTCGAGTAAATACAGGCGAAATGAAACTAAACAACTAAAACTGTTCAGCGCCGACCTTACAGACTTAGCCCCGAAGAGAGAGAAGTAGTGCGAATGCAATTGAGCGAATTGATAAGATGTAATATTGTTCGCCCAAGTTGCTCTCCCTTTGCTAGCCCCATGTTGCTCGTCCAAAAGAAGAACGGAACCGACCGTCTATGTGTTGATTTTAGAGAGCTAAACTCGAACACGATTTCGGATAAATACCCCTTGCCGCTTATCAGCGATCAAATTGCTAGACTTCGCGGAGCAAATTATTTCACATGCCTGGATATGGCAAGTGGTTTCCACCAAATCCCGATTCACCCTGAATCCGTGGAATATACTGCATTTGTGACCCCAGACGGCCAATTTGAATTTCTTACAATGCCTTTTGGCCTCAAAAATGCGCCATCTGTTTTCCAGCGCGCAGTCATGAATGCACTTGGTGACCTTGCTAACTCTTTTGTAATCGTTTACATGGACGATATAATGGTAGTATCGCCAACCAAGGAATTGGCTTTGGAAAGGTTAAAAACTGTTTTGAATGTTCTTACAAAGGCTGGTTTTACCTTTAACCTTGCTAAATGCAGTTTTCTCAAAACAACGGTTCAGTATTTGGGCTATGAAGTGCGAGCGGGAGAAATTCGTCCGAATGTGCGAAAGATAGCTTCATTAAGCTCCTTGCCTCCTCCTCAAACTGTCTCCGGCCTTAGACAATTCATTGGCTTGGCCTCTTACTTTCGCAAATTCGTGCCTGGATTCTCCCAACTTATGAAACTATTGTATTCACTTTCGTCTGGTAGCGGCAAGATTACATGGAACGCTGAGCTGGAAGAGATCAGACTTAAAGTTGTGACGATCCTCACAAATGAGCCAAATGTTCAAACAAATGTTCTGGTAATCTTCGACCCGCAATATCCTATTGAGTTGCACACTGATGCAAGTGCCTGTGGATATGGAGCGATACTTTTGCACCGTATAGAAAGTAAGCCCCATGTAATCGAACAATTATGTTCGAAAATTTGTTTCAAACTGCATAACTTGTAGATCAGTGAAATCATCTTCCGGGAAGGTTCAGGCGGAACTTCATTCCATTTCGAAGACATGTATACCGTGGCACACCATTCACATAGATATAACGGGGAAATGAAGTGGCAAGAGCGATTTGAAGGAGTATGTCATTGTTCAGATCGATGCCTATACAAAGTTTGTTTATCTGTATCACACCTTAAAGATAGATGCCGAAAGCTGTGTTAATGCTATGAAATCTTCCATATCCTTATTTGGAGTACCAGATCGCATCATCGCCGACCAGGGCAGATGTTTTACTAGCTCTAAGTTTTCAGAGTTTTGCGTATCGCAGAAAGTTGAACTTCACTTGATTGCTACGGGAATGAGCTGTGCAAATGGGCAAGTGGAACGGGTGATGGAAACACTGAAAAATTTGTTGTCAGTGGTAGAATCAAGTCAACGATCGTGGCAGGACGCACTTGGCGAAGTCCAACTTGCACTGAATTGTACAATTTCTCGTGCCACTGAGGCAAGTCTGTTAGAAATGTTAATTGGTAAACAGGCTCGACCCCTTGGATTAGTTCCCCCATGTGAGACCGAATGTGAAATAGATTTGGCAACTGTTAGAGCTCATGCGACAGAAAATATGAATTCCTTAGCGTCTTACGACAAATCCCGATTTGATAGCAGTAGGGCAGCCGTTGACAAACACCACGTAGGTGACTATGTGCTATTGAGGAATGAAGAAAGACACCAAACTAAGTTAGATCCGAAATTCAGAGGACCGTTTTTGGTAACTGAAGTATTAGAGGGTGACAGGTATACACTAAAGTTGTTGACGAGTAACCGATCGTTCAAGTATTGCCATGAAGATATACGCAAAATGCCGGATGCAGAAATCCCGAATGAGTTAAACGAGAATGTAGAGCAATAGCTGAAATATAGAAACAGTTGAATGAAAAGAAAAGCCCGCCAATGAGTTCTTTTGTGAACGAGAGTTATCCGTCTAGGTGAGACGATGAATTGTGAGTTATCCGTCAGGTGAGACGATGAATTGTGAGTTATCCGTCCAGGAGAGACGATGAGTTTGGATTGAATTAATAATCAAGTGTGTGTGAACTGGCGGAAGATCGATATATAGAAATCGATAAATGATAATGTTAAGATAAGTTGTAAGCTGATGTATTACTGATCAATGGAACTGAATATGAAAATAGAATAAGTTATCCCAGCAACAATGAAATAAAAGCTGTTTTGTTTCTTCACAGAATTAAGATTTAAGAAATACACCTAATAAAGTCAAACTAATGAAATTAAATGTTATTGAATAGTGATGAAAGTATGTGATCTTGATATCTTGGTATCTCGGTATCAAAAGCTTACACGAGGACGTGTAAATGTCAGAATGGCCGTGTCGTGGCGAAAATAATGAGTATGCGTGTAGTCGCTGTTTACTTCTTCTCCATGTTCCCTTTGCTATTATGCGTGTTCCTATTTATTGTCAATGTGTGAGGAACGGGATTTTGCAAAAACGAGAGCGATAGAGCTGTTGCTGAACGTGGCCACTTGCGCTGCTTGGTTAGAAAGGGAAAACGATATAATGAAAAGGGAATGCCAAAAATTGAGAAGAGACAAAGCAGGCTGCACGAAACTGGAGGGAGGGCATTAATCGTGGAGAAGCCAAAGCAGACGCAAGTGGACTCGTTGACTGCGCACAGCTGCATAAAATTATATAGTGAAAAGAGATATGAGCGACGCTGATATGGACGGACGGCGAGGCCCCTGATATTCATAACCCGACATCAGAAGTGGGATCTGTGCCACACCCTGCATTTTCTGAGGATCAGTGGCTTGCAGTAGTCGAAATGCAAAATCGGAATTTGGCTGAACTTGTAAAAATCATGCAAGTGACGCCGGCACGTGAGCAGCAACCTAGTTGTGATGTTAAGCTACCCAAATTTAACCCTGATGATGCATGCGTAGAGGCAGCAAAGTGGTGTTCAACAACCGATATAATTCTAACTGAGCACCCCCTTAAAGGAAGTAAATTGATCATGGCATTAAGTAACTGCATGGAGGGAACTGCATCTCAGTGGCTAACACAAATTTCGTACCAGGGCCCTGGTACCCTGCAGGGTATTACTTGGCAAGAGTTCCAGGAATTATTTCTGCAGCGCTTTGAAACCAAAGAGACGCCGGCCGCTACGTTTTTAAATTTACTCAACAGCCGCCCGACTGCCGCCGAATGTTACGCGGTGTATGCGAGTCGGCTGGTGACGACGCTGACTACGAAGTGGCGGAATATGGAAATAGAAGAAATTGCCGTTACAACTGTTCTTGCGCATATGGCAAACATTGACAGTCGTTTGCAGCGCTTCCTCTTCACATCCAATGTGCGTACCAGAAGTAAGCTACAGGCGGAGTTAAATGCGTTTACGTTCGACAAGAAGCGACATGCTCGAGATGACAACCTTGGACCTGACCAGAAGAACCGTAAGGCATCGCCAGTTGTATGCCACTTCTGTTCAAAGCCGGGACATCGAATTGTTGAATGCCGAAGTAAAATGCGACAAGATAGAGAGGCGAAACCGCAGCGTGAAAAATCAAATTTTACGTGCTATCGGTGCGGCCAACCGGGACATTTCTCCAACCAGTGCCCGAAAAACGGAAGTGCAGCCAAACAAGATGTGACTCAACAGAAGACTGTTAACCAATGTTGTGTGACTGAGCCAAAGGGAAGCTTGCATCAACGAGGTGAGATCTATCCAATTTGTTTGAGCTATTGAAAAGCACTCGACTTCATTTACCAACGGGATACCTCATACTCGAGTAAATACAGGCGAAATGAAACTAAACAACTAAAACTGTTCAGCGCCGACCTTACAGACTTAGCCCCGAAGAGAGAGAAGTAGTGCGAATGCAATTGAGCGAATTGATAAGATGTAATATTGTTCGCCCAAGTTGCTCTCCCTTTGCTAGCCCCATGTTGCTCGACAAAAAGAAGAACGGAACCGACCGTCTATGTGTTGATTTTAGAGAGCTAAACTCGAACACGATTTCGGATAAATACCCCTTGCCGCTTATCAGCGATCAAATTGCTAGACTTCGCGGAGCAAATTATTTCACATGCCTGGATATGGCAAGTGGTTTCCACCAAATCCCGATTCACCCTGAATCCGTGGAATATACTGCATTTGTGACCCCAGACGGCCAATTTGAATTTCTTACAATGCCTTTTGGCCTCAAAAATGCGCCATCTGTTTTCCAGCGCGCAGTCATAAATGCACTTGGTGACCTTGCTAACTCTTTTGTAATCGTTTACATGGACGATATAATGGTAGTATCGCCAACCAAGGAATTGGCTTTGGAAAGGTTAAAAACTGTTTTGAATGTTCTTACAAAGGCTGGTTTTACCTTTAACCTTGCTAAATGCAGTTTTCTCAAAACAACGGTTCAGTATTTGGGCTATGAAGTGCGAGCGGGAGAAATTCGTCCGAATGTGCGAAAGATAGCTTCATTAAGCTGCTTGCCTCCTCCTCAAACTGTCTCCGGCGTTAGACAATTCATTGGCTTGGCCTCTTACTTTCGCAAATTCGTTCCTGGATTCTCCCAACTTATGAAACCATTGTATTCACTTTCGTCTGGTAGCGGCAAGATTACATGGAACGCTGAGCTGGAAGAGATCAGACTTAAAGTTGTGACGATCCTCACAAATGAGCCTGTTCTGGTAATCTTCGACCCGCAATATCCTATTGAGTTGCACACTGATGCAAGCGCCTGTGGATATGGAGCGATACTTTTGCACCGTATAGAAAGTAAGCCCCATGTAATCGAACAATTATGTTCGAAAATTTGTTTCAAACTGCATAACTTGTAGATCAGTAAAATCATCTTCCGGGAAGGTTCAGGCGGAACTTCATTCCATTTCGAAGACATGTATACCGTGGCACACCATCCACATAGATATAACGGGGAAATGAAGTGGCAAGAGCGATTTGAAGGAGTATGTCATTGTTCAGATCGATGCCTATACAAAGTTTGTTTATCTGTATCACACCTTAAAGATAGATGCCGAAAGCTGTGGTAATGCTATGAAATCTTCCATATCCTTATTTGGAGTACCAGATCGCATCATCGCCGACCAGGGCAGATGTTTTACTAGCTCTAAGTTTTCAGAGTTTTGCGTATCGCAGAAAGTTGAACTTCACTTGATTGCTACGGGAATGAGCCGTGCAAATGGGCAAGTGGAACGGGTGATGGAAACACTGAAAAATTTGTTGTCAGTGGTAGAATCAAGTCAACGATCGTGGCAGGACGCACTTGGCGAAGTCCAACTTGCACTGAATTGTACAATTTCTCGTGCCACTGAGGCAAGTCCGTTAGAAATGTTAATTGGTAAACAGGCTCGACCCCTTGGATTAGTTCCCCCATGTGAGACCGAATGTGAAATAGATTTGGCAACTGTTAGAGCTCATGCGACAGAAAATATGAATTCCTTAGCGTCTTACGACAAATCCCGATTTGATAGCAGTAGGGCAGCCGTTGACAAACACCACGTAGGTGACTATGTGCTATTGAGGAATGAAGAAAGACACCAAACTAAGTTAGATCCGAAATTCAGAGGACCGTTTTTGGTAACTGAAGTATTAGAGGGTGACAGGTATACACTAAAGTTGTTGACGAGTAACCGATCGTTCAAGTATTGCCATGAAGATATACGCAAAATGCCGGATGCAGAAATCCCGAATGAGTTAAACGAGAATGTAGAGCAATAGCTGAAATATAGAAACAGTTGAATGAAAAGAAAAGCCCGCCAATGAGTTCTTTTGTGAACGAGAGTTATCCGTCTAGGTGAGACGATGAATTGTGAGTTATCCGTCAGGTGAGACGATGAATTGTGAGTTACCCGTCCAGGAGAGACGATGAGTTTGGATTGAATTAATAATCAAGTGTGTGTGAACTGGCGGAAGATCGATATATAGAAATCGATAAATGATAATGTTAAGATAAGTTGTAAGCTGATGTATTACTGATCAATGGAACTGAATATGAAAATAGAATAAGTTATCCCAGCAACAATGAAATAAAAGCTGTTTTGTTTCTTCACAGAATTAAGATTTAAGAAATACACCTAATAAAGTCAAACTAATGAAATTAAATGTTATTGAATAGTGATGAAAGTATGTGATCTTGATATCTTGGTATCTCGGTATCAAAAGCTTACACGAGGACGTGTAAATGTCAGAATGGCCGTGTCGTGGCGAAAATAATGAGTATGCGTGTAGTCGCTGTTTACTTCTTCTCCATGTTCCCTTTGCTATTATGCGTGTTCCTATTTTATGTCAATGTGTGAGGAACGGGATTTTGCAAAAACGAGAGCGATAGAGCTGTTGCTGAACGTGGCCACTTGCGCTGCTTGGTTAGAAAGGGAAAACGATATAATGAAAAGGGAATGCCAAAAATTGAGAAGAGACAAAGCAGGCTGCACCAAACTGGAGGGAGGGCATTAATCGTGGAGAAGCCAAAGCAGACTCAAGTGGACTCGTTGACTGCGCACAGCTGCATAAAATTATATAGTGAAAAGAGATATGAGCGACGCTGATATGGACGGACGGCGAGGCCCCTGATATTCATAACCCGACATCAGAAGTGGGATCTGTGCCACACCCTGCATTTTCTGAGGATCAGTGGCGTGCAGTAGTCGAAATGCAAAATCGGAATTTGGCTGAACTTGTAAAAATCATGCAAGTGACGCCGGCACGTGAGCAGCAACCTAGTTGTGATGTTAAGCTACCCAAATTTAACCCTGATGCTGCATGCGTAGAGGCAGCAAAGTGGTGTTCAACAACCGATATAATTCTAACTGAGCACCCCCTTAAAGGAAGTAAATTGATCATGGCATTAAGTAACTGCATGGAGGGAACTGCATCTCAGTGGCTAACACAAATTTCGTACCAGGGCCCTGGTACCCTGCAGGGTATTACTTGGCAAGAGTTCCAGGAATTATTTCTGCAGCGCTTTGAAACCAAAGAGACGCCGGCCGCTACGTTTTTAAATTTACTCAACAGCCGCCCGACTGCCGCCGAATGTTACGCGGTGTATGCGAGTCGGCTGGTGACGACGCTGACTACGAAGTGGCGGAATATGGAAATAGAAGAAATTGCCGTTACAACTGTTCTTGCGCATATGGCAAACATTGACAGTCGTTTGCAGCGCGTCCTCTTCACATCCAATGTGCGTACCAGAAGTAAGCTACAGGCGGAGTTAAATGCGTTTACGTTCGACAAGAAGCGACATGCTCGAGATGACAACCTTGGACCTGACCAGAAGAACCGTAAGGCATCGCCAGTTGTATGCCACTTCTGTTCAAAGCCGGGACATCGAATTGTTGAATGCCGAAGTAAAATGCGACAAGATAGAGAGGCGAAACCGCAGCGTGAAAAATCAAATTTTACGTGCTATCGGTGCGGCCAACCGGGACATTTCTCCAACCAGTGCCCGAAAAACGGAAGTGCAGCCAAACAAGATGTGACTCAACAGAAGACTGTTAACCAATGTTGTGTGACTGAGCCAAAGGGAAGCTTGCATCAACGAGGTGAGATCTATCCAATTTGTTTGAGCTATTGAAAAGCACTCGACTTCATTTACCAACGGGATACCTCATACTCGAGTAAATACAGGCGAAATGAAACTAAACAACTAAAACTGTTCAGCGCCGACCTTACAGACTTTAGCCCCGAAGAGAGAGAAGTAGTGCGAATGCAAGTGAGCGAATTGATAAGATGTAATATTGTTCGCCCAAGTTGCTCTCCCTTTGCTAGCCCCATGTTGCTCGTCAAAAAGAAGAACGGAACCGACCGTCTATGTGTTGATTTTAGAGAGCTAAACTCGAACACGATTTCGGATAAATACCCCTTGCCGCTTATCAGCGATCAAATTGCTAGACTTCGCGGAGCAAATTATTTCACATGCCTGGATATGGCAAGTGGTTTCCACCAAATCCCGATTCACCCTGAATCCGTGGAATATACTGCATTTGTGACCCCAGACGGCCAATTTGAATTTCTTACAATGCCTTTTGGCCTCAAAAATGCGCCATCTGTTTTCCAGCGCGCAGTCATAAATTCACTTGGTGACCTTGCTAACTCTTTTGTAATCGTTTACATGGACGATATAATGGTAGTATCGCCAACCAAGGAATTGGCTTTGGAAAGGTTAAAAACTGTTTTGAATGTTCTTACAAAGGCTGGTTTTACCTTTAACCTTGCTAAATGCAGTTTTCTCAAAACAACGGTTCAGTATTTGGGCTATGAAGTGCGAGCGGGAGAAATTCGTCCGAATGTGCGAAAGATAACTTCATTAAGCTCCTTGCCTCCTCCTCAAACTGTCTCCGGCGTTAGACAATTCATTGGCTTGGCCTCTTACTTTCGCAAATTCGTGCCTGGATTCTCCCAACTTATGAAACCATTGTATTCACTTTCGTCTGGTAGCGGCAAGATTACATGGAACGCTGAGCTGGAAGAGATCAGACTTAAAGTTGTGACGATCCTCACAAATGAGCCTGTTCTGGTAATCTTCGACCCGCAATATCCTATTGAGTTGCACACTGATGCAAGTGCCTGTGGATATGGAGCGATACTTTTGCACCGTATAGAAAGTAAGCCCCATGTAGTCGAACAATTATGTTCGAAAATTTGTTTCAAACTGCATAACTTGTAGATCAGTGAAATCATCTTCCGGGAAGGTTCAGGCGGAACTTCATTCCATTTCGAAGACATGTATACCGTGGCACACCATCCACATAGATATAACGGGGAAATGAAGTGGCAAGAGCGATTTGAAGGAGTATGTCATTGTTCAGATCGATGCCTATACAAAGTTTGTTTATCTGTATCACACCTTAAAGATAGATGCCGAAAGCTGTGTTAATGCTATGAAATCTTCCATATCCTTATTTGGAGTACCAGATCGCATCATCGCCGACCAGGGCAGATGTTTTACTAGCTCTAAGTTTTCAGAGTTTTGCGTATCGCAGAAAGTTGAACTTCACTTGATTGCTACGGGAAAACTCTCTTAGCTTTCAAAGCGAACGGTCGTGTTTTTTTTGCTCCCCGGTTTTTATTTTGTGTTTGTTAAACCAGCCGTGGTTTTTAAATAATTTTCTGTATTTATCATATATTTAAACATAATTATTAAAGATCCGTTCGCTTCGCGAGTGATTCTTTTGTGATTTGTGTAGTAGTTTAAACAAATATACAAAGTAGTTTGCATTTTTCGTCTCTTTGTTTTGTTTACTCTCCCATTTTGTGCGTTCTTCGCAGTGGTGTTTGGTGTTGTTTTTTTTTGCATGCACATAAACTGCACTTTGCGCTCTCACTCTCTCTCTCTCTTTTGCTCTCCCACACAAAATCTAAATTTCTCTGCGTGCAGACTGCTCTCGTGCGGTTCTTTTAACAGCTCGCTTGAAAGTTTTGGTCTTGTGTTTTCGTGCTCGCACAGTGGTCTGATTTCAGTTGAACATGGAAACCGTAAATGTCGTCTGCTTTTATAAAAATTGTTGCCAGGTTATAAAACCTGAGCAGCCAAAAATGACTTGTTGGCTATGTGATAGAATGGTGCATACTAAGTGCGCTGGTTTTAATGGCCGTACAAGTGATGACCTAGCAAAGGGTAAAAATCTAAATTACTGTTGTGATGCTTGCCTTGTGGTTGCGAACGAGATGAAATCGTTTATGCGCCAAACTAAAGGTGGCTTGAAAGAACTGATCAACAGTTTTGGCGTAGCTAGAGATAGTTTTCGTCGAGCCGATGATCTTCTTTCAGCGCTTAATTCACAGTTTAATGGCCTTAAGCTATTAGATGAATCTCCAAAGCGCAAAAAAGCCGCTGGTGGTAGGCTGCCTAAGGCCCCGCAACCACGGGCAAATGATCAACAGGACTCCACAACTGATCAGCTGTCAATCGCAGCAAATCCACATATGCTGCTAAGATCGGCAGCTAAAAAAGATTCGGAGCAATCCGATCAATCAGCTGTGGATGGACCCCACCCTGTGATTGCTAAAAATTCCGAATTATCTGCACTGGTTTCTCAACCTGTGATTCCGCCTGTCTCGATTAGTTTACCACCACAAGAGAACATTGAGTCCGGACTACCGGCACAAGTTGGCGCTTCAGAAATACAATCTGCAGCGCCAAAACCCCTCGCGGTGGTTCTACTAAAGAAACAAATTTTTGTTTCTCGGCTTTCCCCTGATCAAACATCGTCGGATGTATTGTCTTATATACAAGACAAAACAAAAGCCGATAATATAAAAGTGGAAAAATTTAATTTCTCTTATGCTAGGGACATATCATCTTTCAAGATAACTGTCCCAAACGAGCTCTTTTCGACCACTGAATTGTACAATTTCTCGTGCCACTGAGGCAAGTCCGTTAGGCTCGACCCCTTGGATTAGTTCCCCCATGTGAGACCGAATGTGAAATAGATTTGGCAACTGTTAGAGCTCATGCGACAGAAAATATGAATTCCTTAGCGTCTTACGACAAATCCCGATTTGATAGCAGTAGGGCAGCCGTTGACAAACACCACGTAGGTGACTATGTGCTATTGAGGAATGAAGAAAGACACCAAACTAAGTTAGATCCGAAATTCAGAGGACCGTTTTTGGTAACTGAAGTATTAGAGGGTGACAGGTATACACTAAAGTCGTTGACGAGTAACCGATCGTTCAAGTATTGCCATGAAGATATACGCAAAATGCCGGATGCAGAAATCCCGAATGAGTTAAACGAGAATGTAGAGCAATAGCTGAAATATAGAAACAGTTGAATGAAAAGAAAAGCCCGCCAATGAGTTCTTTTGTGCACGAGAGTTATCCGTCTAGGTGAGACGATGAATTGTGAGTTATCCGTCAGGTGAGACGATGAATTTTGAGTTATCCGTCCAGGAGAGACGATGAGTTTGGATTGAATTAATAATCAAGTGTGTGTGAACTGGCGGAAGATCGATATATAGAAATCGATAAATGATAATGTTAAGATAAGTTGTAAGCTGATGTATTACTGATCAATGGAACTGAATATGAAAATAGAATAAGTTATCCCAGCAACAATGAAATAAAAGCTGTTTTGTTTCTTCACAGAATTAAGATTTAAGAAATACACCTAATAAAGTCAAACTAATGAAATTAAATGTTATTGAATAGTGATGAAAGTATGTGATCTTGATATCTTGGTATCTCGGTATCAAAAGCTTACACGAGGACGTGTAAATGTCAGAATGGCCGTGTCGTGGCGAAAATAATGAGTATGCGTGTAGTCGCTGTTTACTTCTTCTCCATGTTCCCTTTGCTATTATGCGTGTTCCTATTTATTGTCAATGTGTGAGGAACGGGATTTTGGAAAAACGAGAGCGATAGATCTGTTGCTGAACGTGGCCACTTGCGCTGCTTAGTTAGAAAGGGAAAACGATATAATGAAAAGGGAATGCCAAAAATTGAGAAGAGACAAAGCAGGCTGCACGAAACTGGAGGGAGGGCATTAATCGTGGAGAAGCCAAAGCAGACGCAAGTGGACTCGTTGACTGCGCACAGCTTCATAAAATTATATAGTGAAAAGAGATATGAGCGACGCTGATATGGACGGACGGCGAGGCCCCTGATATTCATAACCCGACATCAGAAGTGGGATCTGTGCCACACCCTGCATTTTCTGAGGATCAGTGGCGTGCAGTAGTCGAAATGCAAAATCGGAATTTGGCTGAACTTGTAAAAATCATGCAAGTGACGCCGGCACGTGAGCAGCAACCTAGTTGTGATGTTAAGCTACCCAAATTTAACCCTGATGCTGCATGCGTAGAGGCAGCAAAGTGGTGTTCAACAACCGATATAATTCTAACTGAGCACCCCCTTAAAGGAAGTAAATTGATCATGGCATTAAGTAACTGCATGGAGGGAACTGCATCTCAGTGGCTAACACAAATTTCGTACCAGGGCCCTGGTACCCTGCAGGGTATTACTTGGCAAGAGTTCCAGGAATTATTTCTGCAGCGCTTTGAAACCAAAGAGACGCCGGCCGCTACGTTTTTAAATTTACTCAACAGCCGCCCGACTGCCGCCGAATGTTACGCGGTGTATGCGAGTCGGCTGGTGACGACGCTGACTACGAAGTGGCGGAATATGGAAATAGAAGAAATTGCCGTTACAACTGTTCTTGCGCATATGGCAAACATTGA
Organism: Drosophila mauritiana; assembly: GCF_004382145.1. Taxonomy (NCBI): domain Eukaryota; kingdom Metazoa; phylum Arthropoda; class Insecta; order Diptera; family Drosophilidae; genus Drosophila; species Drosophila mauritiana. The sequence goes on from NW_022881566.1 coordinate 196,916, forward strand.
CAGTCGTTTGCAGCGCGTCCTCTTCACATCCAATGTGCGTACCAGAAGTAAGCTACAGGCGGAGTTAAATGCGTTTACGTTCGACAAGAAGCGACATGCTCGAGATGACAACCTTGGACCTGACCAGAAGAACCGTAAGGCATCGCCAGTTGTATGCCACTTCTGTTCAAAGCCGGGACATCGAATTGTTGAATGCCGAAGTAAAATGCGACAAGATAGAGAGGCGAAACCGCAGCGTGAAAAATCAAATTTTACGTGCTATCGGTGCGGCCAACCGGGACATTTCTCCAACCAGTGCCCGAAAAACGGAAGTGCAGCCAAACAAGTTGTGACTCAACAGAAGACTGTTAACCAATGTTGTGTGACTGAGCCAAAGGGAAGCTTGCATCAACGAGGTGAGATCTATCCAATTTGTTTGAGCTATTGAAAAGCACTCGACTTAATTTACCAACGGGATACCTCATACTCGAGTAAATACAGGCGAAATGAAACTAAACAACTAAAACTGTTCAGCGCCGACCTTACAGACTTTAGCCCCGAAGAGAGAGAAGTAGTGCGAATGCAAGTGAGCGAATTGATAAGATGTAATATTGTTCGCCCAAGTTGCTCTCCCTTTGCTAGCCCCATGTTGCTCGTCAAAAAGAAGAACGGAACCGACCGTCTATGTGTTGATTTTAGAGAGCTAAACTCGAACACGATTTCGGATAAATACCCCTTGCCGCTTATCAGCGATCAAATTGCTAGACTTCGCGGAGCAAATTATTTCACATGCCTGGATATGGCAAGTGGTTTCCACCAAATCCCGATTCACCCTGAATCCGTGGAATATACTGCATTTGTGACCCCAGACGGCCAATTTGAATTTCTTACAATGCCTTTTGGCCTCAAAAATGCGCCATCTGTTTTCCAGCGCGCAGTCATAAATGCACTTGGTGACCTTGCTAACTCTTTTGTAATCGTTTACATGGACGATATAATGGTAGTATCGCCAACCAAGGAATTGGCTTTGGAAAGGTTAAAAACTGTTTTGAATGTTCTTACAAAGGCTGGTTTTACCTTTAACCTTGCTAAATGCAGTTTTCTCAAAACAACGGTTCAGTATTTGGGCTATGAAGTGCGAGCGGGAGAAATTCGTCCGAATGTGCGAAAGATAGCTTCATTAAGCTCCTTGCCTCCTCCTCAAACTGTCTCCGGCGTTAGACAATTCATTGGCTTGGCCTCTTACTTTCGCAAATTCGTGCCTGGATTCTCCCAACTTATGAAACCATTGTATTCACTTTCGTCTGGTAGCGGCAAGATTACATGGAACGCTGAGCTGGAAGAGATCAGACTTAAAGTTGTGACGATCCTCACAAATGAGCCTGTTCTGGTAATCTTCGACCCGCAATATCCTATTGAGTTGCACACTGATGCAAGTGCCTGTGGATATGGAGCGATACTTTTGCACCGTATAGAAAGTAAGCCCCATGTAATCGAACAATTATGTTCGAAAATTTGTTTCAAACTGCATAACTTGTAGATCAGTGAAATCATCTTCCGGGAAGGTTCAGGCGGAACTTCATTCCATTTCGAAGACGTGTATACCGTGGCACACCATCCACATAGATATAACGGGGAAATGAAGTGGCAAGAGCGATTTGAAGGAGTATGTCATTGTTCAGATCGATGCCTATACAAAGTTTGTTTATCTGTATCACACCTTAAAGATAGATGCCGAAAGCTGTGTTAATGCTATGAAATCTTCCATATCCTTATTTGGAGTACCAGATCGCATCATCGCCGACCAGGGCAGATGTTTTACTAGCTCTAAGTTTTCAGAGTTTTGCGTATCGCAGAAAGTTGAACTTCACTTGATTGCTACGGGAAAACTCTCTTAGCTTTCAAAGCGAACGGTCGTGTTTTTTTTGCTCCCCGGTTTTTATTTTGTGTTTGTTAAACCAGCCGTGGTTTTTAAATAATTTTCTGTATTTATCATATATTTAAACATAATTATTAAAGATCCGTTCGCTTCGCGAGTGATTCTTTTGTGATTTGTGTAGTAGTTTAAACAAATATACAAAGTAGTTTGCATTTTTCGTCTCTTTGTTTTGTTTACTCTCCCTTTTTGTGCGTTCTTCGCAGTGGTGTTTGGTGTTGTTTTTTTTTGCATGCACATAAACTGCACTTTGCGCTCTCACCCTCTCTCTCTCTCTTTTGCTCTCCCACACAAAATCTAAATTTCTCTGCGTGCAGACTGCTCTCGTGCGGTTCTTTTAACAGCTCGCTTGAAAGTTTTGGTCTTGTGTTTTCGTGCTCGCACAGTGGTCTGATTTCAGTTGAACATGGAAACCGTAAATGTCGTCTGCTTTTATAAAAATTGTTGCCAGGTTATAAAACCTGAGCAGCCAAAAATGACTTGTTGGCTATGTGATAGAATGGTGCATACTAAGTGCGCTGGTTTTAATGGCCGTACAAGTGATGACCTAGCAAAGGGTAAAAATCTAAATTACTGTTGTGATGCTTGCCTTGTGGTTGCGAACGAGATGAAATCGTTTATGCGCCAAACTAAAGGTGGCTTGAAAGAACTGATCAACAGTTTTGGCGTAGCTAGAGATAGTTTTCGTCGAGCCGATGATCTTCTTTCAGCGCTTAATTCACAGTTTAATGGCCTTAAGCTATTAGATGAATCTCCAAAGCGCAAAAAAGCCGCTGGTGGTAGGCTGCCTAAGGCCCCGCAACCACGGGCAAATGATCAACAGGACTCCACAACTGATCAGCTGTCAATCGCAGCAAATCCACATATGCTGCTAAGATCGGCAGCTAAAAAAGATTCGGAGCAATCCGATCAATCAGCTGTGGATGGACCCCACCCTGTGATTGCTAAAAATTCCGAATTGTCTGCACTGGTTTCTCAACCTGTGATTCCGCCTGTCTCGATTAGTTTACCACCACAAGAGAACATTGAGTCCGGACTACCGGCACAAGTTGGCGCTTCAGAAATACAATCTGCAGCGCCAAAACCCCTCGCGGTGGTTCTACTAAAGAAACAAATTTTTGTTTCTCGGCTTTCCCCTGATCAAACATCGTCGGATGTATTGTCTTATATACAAGACAAAACAAAAGCCGATAATTTAAAAGTGGAAAAATTTAATTTCTCTTATGCTAGGGACATATCATCTTTCAAGATAACTGTCCCAAACGAGCTCTTTTCGACCACTGAATTGTACAATTTCTCGTGCCACTGAGGCAAGTCCGTTAGGCTCGACCCCTTGGATTAGTTCCCCCATGTGAGACCGAATGTGAAATAGATTTGGCAACTGTTAGAGCTCATGCGACAGAAAATATGAATTCCTTAGCGTCTTACGACAAATCCCGATTTGATAGCAGTAGGGCAGCCGTTGACAAACACCACGTAGGTGACTATGTGCTATTGAGGAATGAAGAAAGACACCAAACTAAGTTACATCCGAAATTCAGAGGACCGTTTTTGGTAACTGAAGTATTAGAGGGTGGCAGGTATACACTAAAGTCGTTGACGAGTAACCGATCGTTCAAGTATTGCCATGAAGATATACGCAAAATGCCGGATGCAGAAATCCCGAATGAGTTAAACGAGAATGTAGAGCAATAGCTGAAATATAGAAACAGTTGAATGAAAAGAAAAGCCCGCCAATGAGTTCTTTTGTGAACGAGAGTTATCCGTCTAAGTGAGACGATGAATTGTGAGTTATCCGTCAGGTGAGACGATGAATTGTGAGTTATCCGTCCAGGAGAGACGATGAGTTTGGATTGAATTAATAATCAAGTGTGTGTGAACTGGCGGAAGATCGATATATAGAAATCGATAAATGATAATGTTAAGATAAGTTGTAAGCTGATGTATTACTGATCAATGGAACTGAATATGAAAATAGAATAAGTTATCCCAGCAACAATGAAATAAAAGCTGTTTTGTTTCTTCACAGAATTAAGATTTAAGAAATACACCTAATAAAGTCAAACTAATGAAATTAAATGTTATTGAATAGTGATGAAAGTATGTGATCTTGATATCTTGGTATCTCGGTATCAAAAGCTTACACGAGGAGGTAAATGTCAGAATGGCCGTGTCGTGGCGAAAATAATGAGTATGCGTGTAGTCGCTGTTTACTTCTTCTCCATGTTCCCTTTGCTATTATGCGTGTTCCTATTTATTGTCAATGTGTGAGGAACGGGATTTTGCAAAAACGAGAGCGATAGAGCTGTTGCTGAACGTGGCCACTTGCGCTGCTTGGTTAGAAAGGGAAAACGATATAATGAAAAGGGAATGCCAAAAATTGAGAAGAGACAAAGCAGGCTGCACGAAACTGGAGGGAGGGCATTAATCGTGGAGAAGCCAAAGCAGACGCAAGTGGACTCGTTGACTGCGCACAGCTGCATAAAATTATATAGTGAAAAGAGATATGAGCGACGCTGATATGGACGGACGGCGAGGCCCCTGATATTCATAACCCGACATCAGAAGTGGGATCTGTGCCACACCCTGCATTTTCTGAGGAGCAGTGGCGTGCAGTAGTCGAAATGCAAAATCGGAATTTGGCTGAACTTGTAAAAATCATGCAAGTGACGCCGGCACGTGAGCAGCAACCTAGTTGTGATGTTAAGCTACCCAAGTTTAACCCTGATGCTGCATGCGTAGAGGCAGCAAAGTGGTGTTCAACAACCGATATAATTCTAACTGAGCACCCCCTTAAAGGAAGTAAATTGATCATGGCATTAAGTAACTGCATGGAGGGAACTGCATCTCAGTGGCTAACACAAATTTCGTACCAGGGCCCTGGTACCCTGCAGGGTATTACTTGGCAAGAGTTCCAGGAATTATTTTTGCAGCGCTTTGAAACCAAAGAGACGCCGGCCGCTACGTTTTTAAATTTACTCAACAGCCGCCCGACTGCCGCCGAATGTTACGCGGTGTATGCGAGTCGGCTGGTGACGACGCTGACTACGAAGTGGCGGAATATGGAAATAGAAGAAATTGCCGTTACAACTGTTCTTGCGCATATGGCAAACATTGACAGTCGTTTGCAGCGCGTCCTCTTCACATCCAATGTGCGTACCAGAAGTAAGCTACAGGCGGAGTTAAATGCGTTTACGTTCGACAAGAAGCGACATGCTCGAGATGACAACCTTGGACCTGACCAGAAGAACCGTAAGGCATCGCCAGTTGTATGCCACTTCTGTTCAAAGCCGGGACATCGAATTGTTGAATGCCGAAGTAAAATGCGACAAGATAGAGAGGCGAAACCGCAGCGTGAAAAATCAAATTTTACGTGCTATCGGTGCGGCCAACCGGGACATTTCTCCAACCAGTGCCCGAAAAACGGAAGCGCAGCCAAACAAGATGTGACTCAACAGAAGACTGTTAACCAATGTTGTGTGACTGAGCCAAAGGGAAGCTTGCATCAACGAGGTGAGATCTATCCAATTTGTTTGAGCTATTGAAAAGCACTCGACTTCATTTACCAACGGGATACCTCATACTCGAGTAAATACAGGCGAAATGAAACTAAACAACTAAAACTGTTCAGCGCCGACCTTACAGACTTTAGCCCCGAAGAGAGAGAAGTAGTGCGAATGCAAGTGAGCGAATTGATAAGATGTAATATTGTTCGCCCAAGTTGCTCTCCCTTTGCTAGCCCCATGTTGCTCGTCAAAAAGAAGAACGGAACCGACCGTCTATGTGTTGATTTTAGAGAGCTAAACTCGAACACGATTTCGGATAAATACCCCTTGCCGCTTATCAGCGATCAAATTGCTAGACTTCGCGGAGCAAATTATTTCACATGCCTGGATATGGCAAGTGGTTTCCACCAAATCCCGATTCACCCTGAATCCGTGGAATATACTGCATTTGTGACCCCAGACGGCCAATTTGAATTTCTTACAATGCCTTTTGGCCTCAAAAATGCGCCATCTGTTTTCCAGCGCGCAGTCATAAATGCACTTGGTGACCTTGCTAACTCTTTTGTAATCGTTTACATGGACGATATAATGGTAGTATCGCCAACCAAGGAATTGGCTTTGGAAAGGTTAAAAACTGTTTTGAATGTTCTTACAAAGGCTGGTTTTACCTTTAACCTTGCTAAATGCAGTTTTCTCAAAACAACGGTTCAGTATTTGGGCTATGAAGTGCGAGCGGGAGAAATTCGTCCGAATGTGCGAAAGATAGCTTCATTAAGCTGCTTGCCTCCTCCTCAAACTGTCTCCGGCGTTAGACAATTCATTGGCTTGGCCTCTTACTTTCGCAAATTCGTTCCTGGATTCTCCCAACTTATGAAACCATTGTATTCACTTTCGTCTGGTAGCGGCAAGATTACATGGAACGCTGAGCTGGAAGAGATCAGACTTAAAGTTGTGACGATCCTCACAAATGAGCCTGTTCTGGTAATCTTCGACCCGCAATATCCTATTGAGTTGCACACTGATGCAAGTGCCTGTGGATATGGAGCGATACTTTTGCACCGTATAGAAAGTAAGCCCCATGTAATCGAACAATTATGTTCGAAAATTTGTTTCAAACTGCATAACTTGTAGATCAGTAAAATCATCTTCCGGGAAGGTTCAGGCGGAACTTCATTCCATTTCGAAGACATGTATACCGTGGCACACCATCCACATAGATATAACGGGGAAATGAAGTGGCAAGAGCGATTTGAAGGAGTATGTCATTGTTCAGATCGATGCCTATACAAAGTTTGTTTATCTGTATCACACCTTAAAGATAGATGCCGAAAGCTGTGGTAATGCTATGAAATCTTCCATATCCTTATTTGGAGTACCAGATCGCATCATCGCCGACCAGGGCAGATGTTTTACTAGCTCTAAGTTTTCAGAGTTTTGCGTATCGCAGAAAGTTGAACTTCACTTGATTGCTACGGGAATGAGCCGTGCAAATGGGCAAGTGGAACGGGTGATGGAAACACTGAAAAATTTGTTGTCAGTGGTAGAATCAAGTCAACGATCGTGGCAGGACGCACTTGGCGAAGTCCAACTTGCACTGAATTGTACAATTTCTCGTGCCACTGAGGCAAGTCCGTTAGAAATGTTAATTGGTAAACAGGCTCGACCCCTTGGATTAGTTCCCCCATGTGAGACCGAATGTGAAATAGATTTGGCAACTGTTAGAGCTCATGCGACAGAAAATATGAATTCCTTAGCGTCTTACGACAAATCCCGATTTGATAGCAGTAGGGCAGCCGTTGACAAACACCACGTAGGTGACTATGTGCTATTGAGGAATGAAGAAAGACACCAAACTAAGTTAGATCCGAAATTCAGAGGACCGTTTTTGGTAACTGAAGTATTAGAGGGTGACAGGTATACACTAAAGTTGTTGACGAGTAACCGATCGTTCAAGTATTGCCATGAAGATATACGCAAAATGCCGGATGCAGAAATCCCGAATGAGTTAAACGAGAATGTAGAGCAATAGCTGAAATATAGAAACAGTTGAATGAAAAGAAAAGCCCGCCAATGAGTTCTTTTGTGAACGAGAGTTATCCGTCTAGGTGAGACGATGAATTGTGAGTTATCCGTCAGGTGAGACGATGAATTGTGAGTTACCCGTCCAGGAGAGACGATGAGTTTGGATTGAATTAATAATCAAGTGTGTGTGAACTGGCGGAAGATCGATATATAGAAATCGATAAATGATAATGTTAAGATAAGTTGTAAGCTGATGTATTACTGATCAATGGAACTGAATATGAAAATAGAATAAGTTATCCCAGCAACAATGAAATAAAAGCTGTTTTGTTTCTTCACAGAATTAAGATTTAAGAAATACACCTAATAAAGTCAAACTAATGAAATTAAATGTTATTGAATAGTGATGAAAGTATGTGATCTTGATATCTTGGTATCTCGGTATCAAAAGCTTACACGAGGACGTGTAAATGTCAGAATGGCCGTGTCGTGGCGAAAATAATGAGTATGCGTGTAGTCGCTGTTTACTTCTTCTCCATGTTCCCTTTGCTATTATGCGTGTTCCTATTTATTGTCAATGTGTGAGGAACGGGATTTTGCAAAAACGAGAGCGATAGAGCTGTTGCTGAACGTGGCCACTTGCGCTGCTTGGTTAGAAAGGGAAAACGATATAATGAAAAGGGAATGCCAAAAATTGAGAAGAGACAAAGCAGGCTGCACGAAACTGGAGGGAGGGCACTAATCGTGGAGAAGCCAAAGCAGACGCAAGTGGACTCGTTGACTGCGCACAGCTGCATAAAATTATATAGTGAAAAGAGATATGAGCGACGCTGATATGGACGGACGGACGGACGGACGGACGGCGAGGCCCCTGATATTCATAACCCGACACATATATATTACATATATTACATCAACATATATTAAATCCACATATATTACCGACATACATTGCGCATATTATCTGCATTGCTTTTAAACATATACCAAAGTTTAAATTGTTTCCCGTCGGCAAATCCAAACCACAAATAAAATTTATTCCAAGTGCCGACGCGGAAAAGGCGTTTTGTTTTCCATCAATTTTTTCCGTAAATTTCCAAATTAATTTCCGAGCAATCAATTAAAAGCGTTTTTTTCTCTTTTTTTTTAACAAATAACTTTTTCAATATTTATTAAATTATTTTTTAAATTTTTTTTTGAAAATTAAAAAAAAATCATCCATAAATAAATAATACGATCGCCAAATACAAGTCGTTCACCCGACAAATATTTTTTCCTGTATTGCTTGGATATTAATTTGTGTTTGTTTTAGAAGTACTTACAACGCGGAGAAAAGACTCCAATTCCACCATTCCATTTTGTCCGTTTCCAGTTGTAAACAAAAAAATAAATTTTTCTTCGTTCTAATAATCATATTATTTCACCGTGTTCCACATTTCAAGTGTTCCAACCCTAAATAAGGTGGACCTATTTATCATAAATCACAGGTCATTTATACAATTCGCTGTTCACTCCGAGTCACCTGTCCAATTAGTCTAAAAAACGAAGTTCCCGCTTCGTAAATTTTACACCACTTTCTCACCCATTACATCCTATACCGTCTTTTTCCGCTGCTTTATACCGTTCACGGCGGCAAGCTTAAATTTATTAACTGCAGTCTGAGGAATATGTATACTTTTTCAAAAGTGTGACCGGGCTCCAAAACCGCTTCCCTTCCATTTCGTATTTCTTCGATTATGGCCATCGGGGACGATAAGAAGAAATTGTCCGCTGACAAGCCCAGGTCTATTTTTTCACCACAAGGGCCCAAGAGTCCAAGAATCCCAAGCATTTCGGTGAAAACGCCTGCGCAGATTTCCGACGACTGTGCTACTCTACCCAAAGCCACAGTACAGCGTACAGCTAAAAATATGGCTGCTTCCGATCTAGCGCTAGCCAAATTCATTTCGGTTTCTGACCGCTTAAGCGAATTTCAGGCTCAGATCAACACTCCGGAATCCGCAGCTCCAACCGTCACGATGCTTAGCGTCCGTCGCGACCAAGTCCGAACCCTATGGGACAAGATTGAACAGGAATTCGACCTCTGCTCAGAGTGCCTTGTGTCAGCAGGCGAAGCGGCAGCAAGCAACATGCCTATTCTCAGGGCTAAATACAGTTATTGCTATTCAGTCTATGAAAGGTGTGTTGCCCAGCTCGTTGATAAAATCGAGCAGGGCACGTCTCAGTCCATCCCAGCCGCGAACGCTGCGGCCCAGGCCTATATTTCCTCTGGCTGGCGGTTGCCTCCATGCGATACAGAAGTTTTCGCAGGCGACTATCTTCGCTAGCCGACTTTCCGGGATCTTTTCACAGCCATTTATATCAATAACCCGCGGCTGACTCCGGTTGAAAAGTTATTCCATTTAAATGCCAAAACAAGTGGCGACGCGTATGCCATAGTTTCGATTTCGCCTCTCACCAACGAGGGTGTTCATCCAAGCTCCCGAAGATAACTCTCTCCTTATGGAAGCAGTCGCTACATAAGAAAGCCGACATCCCGACATGGGGAGAGCTGAACACTCCAAAGCGATGAACTCAAGTGTTGCACCGAAACAACCTCTGTTCCAGCAATTCAAGCCCTTCAAATCCTGCAAGGCCAATTTCCGCTAATCAGGCCAATTTCGTTCCAAGTGAGCAAGCCGGTGTTTCAAATTATTTCGCCACGGGCTCAAGAGCTATCCTTCTTGGCACTGCCATAATCAATATCTCCCATCTTGGCACTAACTTTAAGGCACGCGCCCTGATCGACTCCGGATCAGAAGCGACATTCATAACCGAGCGACTGTTCAATCTAATTAGATTGCCATTCCAGGTGGTTCAAGCCCAAGTCTCGGGCTTAAACCAAACAGTAGCTGCTCAGTCCAAGAAGCTCTGCAGTTTCACCATCCGATCTCCGACTAGGCCCGCGTTGCAGTTGGAGACGACGGCCTATGTCCTCCCTCAACTAGCCGGAAATCTGTCTTCCTACCCAATTCCGCAAAATTTCCATCGGGATCTTCCCGATTTTCCACTGGCGGATCCAAAATTCTATGACAGCGCACAAATAGATGTCCTTATCGGAGCCGACATCCTGCCTTCGGTGCTTCTGAGTGGAGCAAAAACCAACATTTGTGGCTCTCTCTTGGGGCAAGAGACCATTTTCGGCTGGGTACTAACTGGGCCAGTGTCAGCCTCAGCCCAAAGCAGAATTTCCTCTTTTTCGACACAGATCTCCCACGCGTACGATAATTCACTGGACAAACTACTCACAAAATTTTTGGAGGTGGAGAATATACCAACAAAGTTGATAAAAGAATCCGATTCTATGTGCGAGAAGAATTTCCTTCAAACGTCCACGAGAAACGAGTGCGGCAAATATGTCGTTACTCTGCCTTTTCGCGACCCAGAACATATCGGTTCCGGGCTAGGGCATTCTAGGTCTTTCGCGTTGGCTCAGTTCTTAAGAAATGAGCAGCGTCTAAAAAGAGATGGGGCCTTGAAAGCGAGATACGATTCGGTGATCCAGGAATATCTCGACAAGTTCTTCCTACCCATGATTGCAACGCCTATTATATGCCACATCACGCCGTCTTAAAAACGGAAAGCGTAACTACTAAACTCCGTGTAGCATTCAATGCCTCCAGCCCTTCATCGAATGGTACCAGTTTAAATGATATCCTTCATGCTGGCCCTGTCTTACAGTCCGACTTGACCATTCTGAAGTGGCGCTATTTCCGATACGTGTTCAGTGCCGATATCGAAAAAATGTATCGGTAGATCTGGGTAGATTCGAAACACACTCCATTCCAGCGAATACTTTTCCGTAACAATAGAGGGGAAATCTGAGATTTCGAATTGAAAACAGTAACCTTTGGAGTCAATTGCGCGCCTTTCCTGGCCATCCGAGTACTGCAGCAGCTATCAGCTGACGTAGAACTCAGCCATCCAAAAGCTAGCATTCGAAATTTCATGTATGTGGATGATGTTCTAGCCGGAGCGGACTCCACGGAAGAAGCTCAGCTCATGGTGCAAGAGCTCCGAGACGCTCTGAATTAGGCCGGATTTCCATTGAGGAAATGGACCTCCAACCAAAAGGAAGTTTTAGCGGCCATTCAGAGCAACCATCTTTTAAATACTGATTTTCTCGAGATCGATGCAGAAAGTACTGCCAAAACCCTCGGTATTCGCTGGAAGGCAACCTCCGACGAATTCTTCTTCGTCCCGCCAGAGTTGGCTATCGAAACGTCCTTTACAAAACGCCAAGTCCTGTCCCAAATTGCCAAATTGTTCGACCCTGCAGGCTGGTTAGCGCCGTTTATCGTTCGAGCTAAAATTTTCATGCAGGAGATTTGGCTGCAGGAGCTTGGGTGGGACGAAAACATTCCAAATGAGCTTTTTCAGCGATGGCTTAATTTTCTCCAACGTTATTCGTTTTTAGAGCAGATACGCGGAGCGTTATTGCTTTCTGAAATGGCTGCAGCCATCATTCTGCAGATGCCTACGATTAACTCCGAACTTTACTGTTGGACGGACTCCACGATAGTGCTTGCATGTTTAAGCAAGCCAGCGTGCCAGTGGACAACATTTGTAGCCAATAGGGTGACGAAGACCGCCCAGGCCACAAAAACAGAGAATTGGTCTCATGTTCAATCTGAGCATAATCCAGCAGACCTGGCAAGTAGAGGAGTTTCCCTCCAAGATCTAGCCGATAGCCAGTTATGGTGGCACGGACCGACTTGGTTGCAAAATCCACGCAACCAATGGCCAACTCAGGTCGACAACGCTCCGGTGACCGACCTGGAGAAGCGTGCTCTAAAAGTCCATCTCGCAAAAGCTCCTTCTGAAGAGTTGTTGTTTCTCAAAGCTAGAGAAAGCTCTACGAGTCCTGGCTTATGTTCATCGCTTCATTCAGCGGTGCAGGAAGCAGACATCTCCATCTGATGTGCATTTGCTGGCCACTGAAATCGCCGCCGCCGAGCGGTTCCTAATTTCGAACACTCAGCGCAGAGAATTCCCTGTGGAATATCACTGCCTAAGTGAAAAGCGTCCAGTGCGTGCGGCCGTGTGGCGGCTTCCGAAAGCCTTCAATACAATGAACGCCATCCAGTGATTCTTCCGTATAACTGCCTGCTTTCTCGCCTCCTTGCGAATTTCACTCATCGCATAACTCTCCATGGTGGTAACCAGTTAATAGTGCGCCTCATCCGGTCGAAATACTGGATTCCGAGAATTAATAACCTGATGTATGTGTGATCCACAAAAAGCGGTTGCAAAGCCAACTGATGGGTGTTCTGCCCAAAGAAAGAGCATCGTTCTCCCGACCATTCACGTATACTAGCATGGATTACGCCGGTCCGTTCGATATAAAGAACTATACGGGAAGAGCATGTCTTATTACAAAGGGCTATGTGTTAGTTTTTGTTTGTTTCTCCACCAAGGCCATCCATTTAGAGCCTACATCTGACTTAACGACCGAAAAGTTTCTTGCCGCTTTCTCTCGTTTTGTATTCAGAAGAGGGTGTCCACGTCAAGTCCAGTCAGACAATGGCAAATGGCAGATGCAATGACAATTTATTCCTCCGGGGGCACCCCATATGGGAGGCCTTTGGGAAGCAGGCGTAAAAAGTTTTAAGACGCTATTTTACAAATGCACTGCCACACGAAAATACACGTTCGAAGAGCTCTCCACGCTTTTGGCAAAAATAGAAGCGTGCCTTAACTCCAGGCCGCTCTCTCCTATGTCTGAGGATCCGACAGATTTGCTGGCTCTGACGCCAGGGCATTTCCTTGTCGGGGGACCCCTTATGTCCACGGTGGAACCCGAAGTAAAGGGGGAAACGAAATCCATTCTTAATCGGTGGCAGCATTTGATAGCTCTCCATCAGCAGTTCCGTGTGCGATGGAAAGAAGAGAACTACATAAGCGCTCTAAATGGCAGGCCCCGTCCAAAAATCTCCGCATCGATGACATGGTCGTCATCAAGGACGACAACTTACCCTCTAATGAGTGGCGGCTCGGCAGAATTGAATCTGCTTTCCCAGGAGCCGACGACAACGTCCGTGTAGTAAATATCCGTACTGCACGTGGAGTTGTTAAACGTCCAGTAGCAAAAGTGGTGCTTTTGCCGACGGAGTCTTCCGAATCTCCACAATAATAGGCGCTCCTCTCGTCCTTAGTTGTAGTTCACTAGCACTAATCATCCATTATTTTTCATTTCGTTTCGATCTCCTTTCAACATTCAACTACGCGCAGCGTGGCTCCTCATCAACAAAACGCACGCAGTGCTCGTGCCTTGGAGAGCAGACGTACCCGAGGTATTCAATCCTACCGTTGCCGAGTCTGCCGTGGTATCCATCCTCTTCGGAAGTGCGCGAGGTTCCTAAAGCTCAGCGCTGAAAAGCGTTTGCGAGCAGTCCTCATTAACAAATACTGCGCCAATTGCCTCGCTCACGAGCATTCCACGGGAGACTGCCGAAGCGGTGATCGTTGCAAGAAGTGCGACCGATCCCACCACACGCTGCTCCACATGCACGAGCAGGTTAGCTAGTTGTCGCGTTCGCGAGCGTGCTCGCGTCTCCAACCGGTTCCCTTCGACCTTCGACACCGCAGCACTTATCGATCCGTGCACCCCCATGAGCTGCATCGACGCTTCGTTGGCGTCAACCTTTACTCTTCCGATGACCAATGTTGGCGACGAGAAGGTCTGCACGACGACGATTCGCTCCAGAATCGACGCGAACACTAAGCTGGAGGTCGTGCTCAAGATCGAGCACAGTGTGCGGATCCGCACACCTGTCCGGGCATTGAGCGACACCGTGGTGTCCAAGTTCCGGGACATCATGCTGGCTGATGACCAGTGTAGTATATACGAACATAATAACAATAATAATGATAATAATATTAATAATAATAATAATTTGAATCATAATAAAAAGTCAACTAATAAGTAAACTTAGGACCACCCTAGTTCCTTAGGTCGACCCCACCCGCTTTTAGGGGTCGCACTCGACTCCCATTGGTTATCGAGTATGAACTTCATACATACATATTGCAGAATTTGCTAGTGTCAGCACTTGGCTGTCACGAGCGATCTGCCTGTAGATCACACTAAGTTCAGTCTTAAATCAGGAATAAATCAGGACTGTAACCATGCTGAATAAAAACCAAATAAAGATAAAGATGACCGATTGCGTTTTGAAACTTAATTAACTTCATGGAAGATGGAATTAACTACATGGCGACCGTGACAGGACCGTTATAAGTGGTAGCAGAAACTAAAGGAAACCGCTTCACTAAACGTGAGAGGATCAGCATGCCCGGCATTCAATGCTTATCCACCGAGACGGCGGCAATTGTGGAGAAACAGCGATCTGAGTGAGTAGAGCGTTAGTGTGATGGGTAAAAACAGGGGCGGAGTTCGAAATAAAGCAAAAAGGAGAATAGCACACATAAAGTGGTTATTATATACGAACACTCCAGCGCCCGAATGGTCGAAAGCTCAAAAACTACAAGCTGAGCTAGACCACTGTGTCGAATATCTTAAGAAAAAAATTCCCACCACACCCGCTCACTCAGAAAAACAAATAAAATCGTTACCTATTAACAAAACTCTAACTCCCCATCCGAAAAACCTGCCTGCTTAAAAGAAAAGCTGCCCGAACGACTGCGAGGGACCACTGTTCACACCACATTGTGAAAATACATGCAGACATTGCAGCCCCAGCACATAACCCCTAAATGAGGACATCATCATCAACGTGGTGAACAGCCCGCTCACTACGTCATCGAGGGAGTGTCAGCGTGCCAACCCCGGCGACGTCCAGCTGACGCAAGGAGGGTCAGAGTGCCAACACCGGCACGGAACTTTTTCTGCCCGATGAGAAGAATGGCCCGTAAAGCCATACACCAATTAGGCAGGAAAATGTAACAATATTTAAAAAAAAAAAAAATCAAAACAACATATTTTTAAAGTAAAATAAACCAATACCCAAAAATAAAAAAAAAAAATATATACAAAAATGGGTTGGTTTGGATCTGACGATAGTCAGACAAAAGATAATACGGCCAATGTGGTCAATAACTTAAAAATAGTCGACCATACAGAAGACATTCAGTCACTGTGGTTACTCCTTTTGATATTGACGATCGTAACAGTCGCTCAGTTTATATTAACGCTTTATGTTAAGCATAACAAGATAATAAAGAAGCGTTATATAAGCAGAGCAGAGAATAATTTGAATAAAATTTAAAAAAAAAAAAAAAAAAAAGATGAATGCATAAATAAATACTTTAATAATCATCTAATTAATTTACTTTAATATATATAAACATATATATGTTACATATAAAAAAAAAAAAAAAACACACCCAAAATGCATTTTGAATTAAGATGATCTAAAATTTTTATTTTTAATATCAGAAAACTAGAATGAGAAAAAAAAAAAAAAAGATTATTGAAAAAACCTTTTTAGGAGAGGCCACAATTTATAAAGTTCGATTGCGCAGATAAATCCATATTATTCTTTAAATGGACTGGCAAGAAATAAAAAAAACGAGCTTAAAGAAATTAAAACGACTTTCGACAAGTCTTATAAATGCATGACACCAAATAGAGAAGTGCAACAAGACACTCTCAACAAGCATGCGCAGATATTGGTAAGATGCTTTAATGAAGCACGCCAATTAATTCACAGAGAAAGGAAAAGATTAACAAAAAATCATTTATCCCAAGCAGTAAAATTTCTAAACAGGTTCCGTGAGAACTTGTTAAACGTAAAGTACCGACATAACTTAAATATTACAATCCCAACGATTTTAAGCACACCTATAGTGGCTGAGATCGGTGAGGATATCAAAAGTGTAGGAGAATCGGAAATAGAAATAAAAGAAGAGGATCTCCACGATCTTGCAATTCCAGCGGTAATAACATTACCCGAACTACTTGAAGAAGAACTTTCAGATTCAAATACTTCAAGTATACAGGAAACAGCCAAAATGACCGACTCTGCCGCAACATCAAGGGAATATGTGCGACAAATTTCGTCCACAATACCTGAGTTTGACGGCAAAAAGTTAAACTTAAATAGATTCCTCACGGCCCTCCGGCTAATAGATCTGACAAAAGGAGATCAGGAGATGCTAGCGGTAGAGGTAATCAAGACAAAGATACTTGGTCCATTATCACACAAAGTTGAAAATGAAAAGACCATTATCGGTATAATAAATGTATTAAAAGCATCAGTTAAAGGCGAATCGCCCGATGTCATCAAAGCAAAAATGCTTAGTACACAACAGCGCGGCAAAACTGCAGCGCAATATACCACAGAGATAGAAAACCTACGTGGGTTGCTCGAAGCAGCCTATATAGATGATGGTTTAGATTCAAACAATGCAGACAAATTCGCTACAAAGGAAGCCATATCTGCAATGACCAAGAATTGTGGGCACGATAAGCTCAAAACCATATTGGAAGCTGGAAATTTCAACACAATGAATAGCGTGATTGAAAAATACATACACTGCAGAAATGACCGGCAATTCAAATAATTCTATAATAATAGAGGACACTATCGAGGTAATAATTACCGAGGAAATTACCAAAACAGAGGTAATGGCCGAGGAAATTATAACTCATGCAATAACAATTATAGAGGCCGAGGTGGTTACCATAGTGGAAACAGAGGACGAGGTGGTAACCAAAATTATAATAGAGGTGGAGGTTACTCAAGAGGTAACCAAAACCATAACTATAAAACAAGTCATACCCGCAATGTCCGAAACATACTATCGGAAAACGAACATGCCCCCTTGAGCGACAATCTACAGTAAAACTATACAAAATTAATCTCAATTTAAGCATTTTTATACGACTAAAGAATATGAGTACCAATTCATGTGTAACTCTTTTAATAGATACAGGTGCAGAAATTTCCCTGCTTAAATGCAGAAACAATAATCTTAACGATTTAAATCCAAAAAGCACAACAAATATATCAGGAATAGGGCAAGGGACAATTCAGTCTCTAGGTACACTACATTTACCATAGAAATGTGTATTGCTAATGCAGCAATACCATATGAATTCAATATCGTACCTGACAATTTTCCTATACCAGGGGATGGTATAATTGGCTTGGATTTCATTAAGAAATACAATTGTATTTTGGAATTCCACGACCAAGAAGATTGGTTCACTTTGAGGACCAAAAATTTCAGGAACATAAACATTCCTATTATACATTCACTAGATAACGAAATAATTTTGCCAGCTAGATCAGAAGTGATTCGAAAGATTCAGCTAACATCTACTGACACACATGTCCTCATCCCCAACCAGGAATTGCAACCTGGCATAATAATAGCAAGTGCACTCGTAAACACTCAAAACGTCTTGATTCGAATTATTAATACAACTGAAAAAGACGCTATAGTTAGCAGCGCAAATATAAAGAGCGAATCATTGGATGATTATGATGTATACAATGCAAACATAGAAAATAATGCACAAAGAACTTCAGAAGTATTAAAACTTCTTAAATTTCCATCGTTATTCAAAAGTGATTTAACAAAATTATGCACCGAATATAGCGATATTTTTGGTCTTGAAACAGAAACCATAACAGCCAATAATTTTTATAAGCAAAAATTGAGATTAAATGAAAAAACTCCAGTCTATATTAAAAACTATAGAATGCCAGAAAGTCAAAAGCCAAAAATTCAAAGGCAAGTTGACAAATTAATAAAAGATGGCATTGTCGAACCATCTATTTCAGTATATAATAGCCCACTTCTCTTGGTACCCAAGAAATCACTGCCTAACTCGGCGGAAAAGAGATGGCGATTAGTAGTCGATTATCGCCAAATCAACAAGAAACTGCTAGCAGATAAATTCCCACTTCCAAGAATAGAAGATATTCTTGATCAATTAAGTCGAGCCAAATATTTCTCGTGCCTAGACCTAATGTCAGGATTTCATCAAATAGAATTAGACGAAAGGTCAAGAAATATAACATCATTCTCAACTTCAACAGGAGCATACCGCTACACGCGATTACCATTTGGTTTAAAAATAGCCCCAAATTCTTTCCAAAGAATGATGACCTTGCATTTTCAGGCTTAACGCCTTCGCAAGCATTTCTGTATATGGATGATTTAGTAGTCATAGGCTGTTCTGAAAAGCACATGCTTAAAAATTTAACCGACGTTTTCAAATTATGTAGGCAACATAATTTAAAACTACATCCAGAAAAATGCACTTTCTTTACGAAAGAGGTTACTTATTTAGGTCACAAGTGTACTGACTCTAAATATGAGGTAATAAAAAATTACCCCAAACCAGTAAACGCAGACGAAGCTAGACGATTCGTGGCATTTTGCAATTATTACAGAAGATTTTTTTAAGAACTTTTCTGAGAAATCACGCCACTTAACGAGGCTTTGTAAAAAGAATGTTCCATTTGAATGGACAAGCGAATGCAATGATGCATTCGAATATCTCAAAAGGGAATTAATGAAACCAACACTCCTTCAGTACCCAGATTTCAGCAAACAATTTTGCATAACCACAGATGCTAGTAAACAAGCATGTGGAGCGGTACTATCTCAAGACCATAACGGTCAACAGCTACCAGTGGCATACGCTTCAAGAAGCTTTACAAAAGGTGAAAGTAATAAGTCCACTACAAAGCAGGAGCTAGCAGCTATTCACTGGGCAATAAATCACTTCAGACCATACGTATATGGTAGACATATCTTAGTACAATGTGACCATAGGCCACTATCATATATTTTTTCGATGAGAAACCCCAGTTCAAAATTAACCAGAATGAGACTAGACTTGGAGGAGTTTGAATTCACAGTAGAATACCTCAAGGGGAAAGATAATCATGTCGCAGACGCTTTGTCCCGAATAACAATCGGAGAACTTAAAGCAATAAATAGACAGATACTAAAGGTAACAACAAGATCAACAACAAGACAGAAAAATACCTGCGCAGGTGAAAAATTACATGAACCAAATAAGAAAGAAAATATAAAAATGCCCAATATCTATTAGGTAATCAATAACATTGATGCCAAAAATATGTTATACTCAAAATAGACAAACATAAGGGCTTGTTAAAAAGAGGAAAACACATCATAACACGTTTTGATATGACTAATTTTTATTCTAATGAAATAATCGATTTAGATCAATTCTTTCAAAGGCTTAATGAAGAAGCAAGAATAAATAGCATCATTCAAACACAATTGTCACCAAGTGAACAAATCTTCGAATTTGTCACTATAAAGAATTTAAAAGAAGAGGGCAATAAAATACTAAAAAACTTAAAAATAGCGCTATTAAACAAGGTGACTAAGATAGATAAAAATGATAAGGTTCAAATAAAAGCAATACTGTCTAAATATCATGATGATCCATCAGAAGGAGGCCATTCAGGAATTTCTAGAACCCTGAGGAAAATAAAAAACAATTATTATTTTTGGCCACAAATGACAAAGGCAATAAGTAAATATGTTAAAACATGTTTAAAATGTCAACAAGCCAAGACAACAAAACATACTAAAACACCGTTGACAATAACAGAAACGCCAGCAACGGCATTTGATATAGTTTTGATAGATACCATTGGTCCACTGCCAAGATCAGAAAACGGAAATGAATATGCTGTTACTATCATTTGCGATTTAACAAAATATTTGGTAACGGTACCTATTCCAAATAAAAGTGCAAGATCAGTTGCTAAGGCTATATTCGAAAATTTTATTCTAAAGTACGGTCCAATGAAAACAATCATAACGGACATGGGAACGGAATATAAAAACCAAATTATAGACGACCTGTGCAAATATATGAAGATAGAAAACATTACTTCAACAGCACACCATCACCAGACATTAGGAACAATAGAACGAAGTCACAGAACTTTCAACGAGTATGTTCGCTCATATATATCTGTTGACAAAACCGATTGGGATATATGGATACAATATTTTACTTATTGTTTCAACACAACACCATCGGTAGTTCATGAATATTGTCCATACGAATTAGTATTTGGAAGATTACCAAGACAGTTCACAGATTTTAACAGGATAGACAGAATAGATCCTATTTACAATATGGATGACTATTCAAAAGAAGTTAAGCTACGATTAGAAATAGCATATAAAAGGGCTAAAAATATGTTAGACAAGGCAAAAGCCGATAGAAAAATAAAATATGATAGAAATATTAGTAACTTTGAATTAAAAATAGGAGATAAGATATTACTTAAAAACGAAACGGGTCATAAACTTGTCAATAATTATTTAGGACCATATTTAGTTTCAGAAATAGGAGATAAGACAACATTACAATTATAGGAAATAAAAATAAAAAACAGATAGTCCATAAAGATAGGTTAAAAATTTTTAATTCATTTGTTGTTTGGTTGGCCAACCACAAAAAAAAAAACCAATAAAAACATTATAATACAAAACTCTTACTTTGGAAAATACAATAAAAATATATATATATTTTTTTTAATATCTCTTTAATCATTCATTTCAAATATTAATATACATCTTAAAAAAAAAAAAAAAAAAAAAAAATTATCGCACTCGACTCCCATTGGTTATCGAGTATGAACTTCATACATACATATTGCAGAATTTGCTAGTGTCAGCACTTGGCTGTCACGAGCGATCTGCCTGTAGATCACACTAAGTTCAGTCTTAAATCAGGAATAAATCAGGACTGTACACATGCTGAATAAAAACCAAATAAAGATAAAGATGACCGATTGCGTTTTGAAACTTAATTAACTTCATGGAAGATGGAATTAACTATACCAGTTCCATCGGCCTGCTACCGTCTCCATGGTCTTAGGAGCAGATGTTTATTCAAAGGTTATCCAATCCGGATTCCTGACCTTCGACGAGGGAATGCCGGTCGCTCAGAAAACTGTTTTTGGGTCTGCCGTAGGATGGCTGTGTTCCAACCCCAGTGATTGCAAGGGGGGCGGAATGTTCAAGTTACGGGGTTTGGACTGTCACCCGCTCTCCGCTCCCTCTTACGCTCTCCCGCTCTTCACCACAGAGTCTCCAAGGAGTCTCCGCTGCGCTTGGGAGAGCCTAACTAATTAGAATAAGCAGCAGTGTCAAAACTAACCACGCTGAATAAACATACGCCCGGTCGCGCCCGCGCAATTACAGAATGTCTAGTGTTCGCTTTTCTTCGAGTGTTTTCTTTTCAGCATACTTGGAAAATTCCAGGGCCAGCAACCCCCAACAACCCATCATATATTAAATTCTTTAGATTACTCAAGTAATGCGGATTTGGTATATACTTACTCCTTCAACAGTATCAATTAAATTATTTCCAAGGCTGATAATTACAAGCATGTTTAACATATCGATATTCTCAATAGCTTCAATTTTGTTACTAAATAACGACAGAACTTCCAAATTTACTAAGGTGTCAAGATTTTCGATCTTCTCAATAAAATTGAAACTTAGATTTAAATCTTTAAGGTTTGTCAACATTTCAATATTTTCAATGGTCTCTATTTTATTGCAATTAAGGCAAAGTTTGGTCAAATTAGGTAATATCCATAAGTGATCAATACGTAAAATATCTGAAAAAGACGTATATCAAGATTTAAAATTAAAATAAATAGAAAAAAAGAGCAAATGGCACTAATGAAAAAGTTAACGAAAATAATGAGTACCGTCAATTGTGTTGTAAGTAACAGGTAGAAAGAAAGTTATCCGAGCCATTATAGTGCATATTCTTGAAAATAAGGGTGTTCGTGACTCGAGTTTTCCGACTGTCAGATTTGTGGTGGGCGTGGTAAAAAGTTACTTGACAACTCGAAATTTTTAAGACTAATAATAATATGAAAATGTATGTATGTAATATAAAATGTACCTGACCCACACCTGAGATTTCGACGTTCATACGGACAGACAGACATGCCCAGGTCGACTCGGCTATTGATCTTGATCTAGAATATATATATTTTTTATTGTCGGAAACGCTTGCTTCTGCCTGTTACATACTCTTTGACGAATCTACTATACCCATGCCCACCCAGACAGCAGTCACTGGATTAGATCGTAAAGATGTGCTGATTGCAACATATGCTGACGAATCCGCGGTACTGACAAAAATACTCTTTGACGAATCTCAAAGAATAAAATCAAATCTCACCTGAATAAAATTCGGAAATTCACAGGCGCGCCTTGGTACATGAGGACCAGAAATATAGAACGTGATCTGAATGTGACAAAAATTGGAGACATGATTTAGGAAATAGCGAAAAAATACAATGACATACTAGAATCTCATTCTAATAGTCTAGCTAGACGACTAAGTATTCCAGTCCAAAGCCATCGGACAAGTACGAGAAGAAGATTGAAACGCCTTCACCCTCAAGACCTAACTGACCGGGACTGCCTAAACATTCCATTTCTTTAATACTCATAATCAAATAATCTTTTTACATAACTTAGATATTAAGAATCGTTAAAGTTGATACTGATTAGATTAAGTTGCCGCCCAAGACAGGTAATAGTACGCTACTCAATTAAATAAACAAATTTCGTTAAAAAAAAAATGTTACATACAACGAATCTAGTATACCCTGTTACTCAACGAGTAACGGATATAAAACTGTAGATTTTGGGTCCATCTTACTACAATTCTCATTCTAATACGTGAATTAAGAGTCATGGTTGTCGCTCAACACATTTTTACTATGTTCCTGTCTCTCAATAGAAAGCAAGCCCAACTGTTTAAATATTTATTTTGTGAAACTTGCTCATTTGCCTTCTGCATAGCAAAGTCAGATACAAATTAAGTGTTGATCACACCGGTACTGCTGTGATGCACTTTAACTCTTAATCGGTTCGGTACGGGCACTACCGCCGTTCTTTTTATACATTACAGCCCTGTGTGGCAAAATATATTGAAATAAAACTGAAACATTAATAAAACATTAACTTTACCTATAAACACGGTAAAAAATTGCCACAACAATTCACAAAGTCAATGAAAAAGATCATTGCCTTAATATTTGGTAACACCGACCAGTAACATTTATTTCGGTGAACTTTTGTGTGTACATAAGTAGCTGTTCTTTTCGCCCTAGCTGATTTTTGTTTATCGCAAGCATTTTCGCATAGCGGCATTTGCACCCGTTTCGCTTGCACTCGTTTCGTTTTCGGTTTCTCTTGCCTATAAGCCACATAAGCATTCACGCGTAGTATTAACCCGCCTCGCTCGCCCCATTGTCGGGTTCTTCTTTGCCTATCGCCAAATTCGTGACGTTTTGGCGATATTTTCAATATTTGTCGACGCTAAAAAAATTCTTGCCTTAATTATGATGGTCTGCATTTAAAGCTAGATTTAATAAACCAAACAAAGGCTTCGTTCAACTTGGCTCATTATTCCCTGGAGGAACTGGACCTTAATCAAATGGGATGCGAATTGCGTAACTATTTCAAAGACATTATCTTTGAAATGCGGTATGTTGTACAAACGGAACTCAGTAAACGCAAAGTGCGAGAGATTGCTTGTTTTGATGTTTTCCACTGTCATCGATAAAAACCCAATACTGGCTGACATGGAGAAGCTTCAACACATCAAGTCTTGTCTAAGAGGTCCCCCTTTGGATGCCGTTGGTGCTTTAGAGGTTACTGGTGCAAATTACGCGGCTGCCCTGGAGTTGTTGGATAAGTGCTACAACAATAAGCGACTTAAATTCGAGTCTCCTATTTAGGCGATCATGAACATTCCAAAGGCAGAGGGTTCATCTTCTGTAAAGCTGGGTGAACTGTCCGACCAAATTAATTTGCGTTTACGGGCACTTCACAACATGGGCACCCCTATGGAAATATCCGAGTGTATTCTTGTTTATTGTCTTCTCCAAAAGGTCGACCGTGAAGCCCAGCTATTATGGGAGAATGCTTCTCCCACTGCACTGTGGTCCAGAATTCGATTTTTTTGGCATAAAGTCTAAAAATTGAGCTACATACTTGAAACTTTGTACATTTTGTTGTTAAATCACAAATAGTTTGCACACAAAATTTGGAGTCTGTGCGACCACGCCATCTCTTGCTTCCCATATTAACTACTAGTATGACTCAGGAGTCAACGAAATTGCATTGTTGTTTTTTTTTTTTTTTAATAAAAGTGTGTATATTGTTGTTTTAAAAATAATCGCTTCCTCTTCTTCTTCTAGTTGTACATTATAAATTTTCGAATCTGAACTCTCAACCAGCTATTTAACACTTCACCTTTAAAAGCTCATAAAACAATTTAGTGTAGCTTTCGGTCAATTTTGTTTTTTGTTTTTATTTATATGATCAATTTTCTATCTATTTTCTAGAAAATAACTGCTAAAGGACGATATATTGACATAAAAACTTAGACTTTATGCCAAAAAAATGAATTCTGGACCATAGTGCACCGAAAGGCTTCCCGTCTGTAGTGAATTTGTTAGATTTTTGGAGACAAGATGCCAGAAATTTGAAAACATCGAACGTACCAATGTTGCACTTCGAATCATGCCACAGGTTGTAAAACCTAGGAAAGCCATCCACAATTCTAGAAATTCATTTGTCGCCACTACCCCTGTCTCTTGCTGCCAAGTCTGCAATGCTGTAGACCACATATTTTTTGATTGCCCACAATTCAGAAAACTGTCGCCTTAAGATCCCTTACAGGAGGCAAAAGGGTTGGTTTTTTGCACACGAATCATCAGGGGCTCGAAATCTCGGAGCAGACTTTTTGTTGTTGGCCACTACCGTTATCAATATTAAAAATAAATCCGGATCCTGGATTCCTTGTCGCGCCTTACATGACTCCGGCTCGCAACTACACATAATCACCTATCGTCAGTGCACTCACTGACAAAAGTTAACAGCGACGGAAATCACCTAACGATCTGTTCTCCGGGCGTAGCATACATAAATGGGCGGCCGACGGTTATCCTTGGCAACATTCCATGGAAACCCGGAGACAGATCCATAAATCGAGCGGGAGAGGCAGAAGAAGAGTCCTTGAAAAAGTCAAGGAGCAGACAAACAGCCAAACACGCCGCGAAGGCTGCACTCTATAAACTCGGGCCTCTGGCGACCGAGCTGGAGCGGTATATCTCCCACCGTCGCAACTTTTTTTCCCTGCTCACTCCCCCACACCCCCCCAGGATCGCACGGCGCTGTCCGCGAAGAGAGCCCAGCGACCCGACCACCAGAAGGCTGCGGGACCCAAGCGCCTAGCATGGGCTCCGCCCCAAGCCGCTGCAGCAGCGGGAAATAAGCCGCAACAAAGATTGCAGCAACCGCCCGGACCGCGCAGGAAGAGACCGCCGAGGGAGAGGCCAGATGCGCTGGTTATCACACCCTCAGCTGGTTTACCGTTCAGCGAAGTGCTGTCGCTGGTCACAAGAGGGCAGGACGCCAGGCTCAGGGCCATCGGGGAGAACGTATCAAGGGTGAAGAGGACGGCCAAAGGCGAACTGCTCCTCGAGGTACGTCCCTCTGCCCAAGACTTGACGCAGAAGCTCAAGATGGACATGGGAGCGGTGCCAGGAGACCGCGCCAGCCTTCGCGCGGTAACGCAATCAAAGTATTCTTGATTCGCGACCTCGACGAGCTCACTACGGAAGACGAGTTGAAAAGGGCCCTGGAGGCCCAGGCAGAGATCCCTGCAGCAGTGGTGGCTATCAAGAGCCTCCGGCAAACGCAGTACGGGGGGAAGACTTCGGTAATAGCAGCCCCAGCCAATCTGGCGGATCCGCTGATCAAGCGTGGCAAGCTGAGGGTAGGATGGTCCCAATGCTTCAGATGTCTGGAAGAAGGCCACATAGAGGCCCAAGACCTGCTAGACGGTGCGTGAACGCAGAGAGGAGCTTGCGCTACCTAGCGAGCCCTACCGGACGGCGGCTAGCCCAGACAGGGCTTTCGAGCGAACCAAGAAAGCAGCGATCTGGAGGTGCAGCAGAGAAGCCCAGCAATTAACCGATGTTCTTTCGGACATCGGATTTGTTAGGGCTAGGGTAGGCGGATGGTGGGTGTACAGCTCCCATCCGGACCCTAATCGCATTCAGCCGGGCACTGGATAGACTGGCAACGGATGATAGAGGCCGCACCCAGGTTCTCACTGGCAGTGACCACTTGGCCATCATCTGCGACCTGGGATGCCCTCCCTCGTCCCAAGCTCAGATAACAGCCCAAGCCAGGATAAAATACAAGACGGACACTCTGGACACGCAGTTATTTCGAGAGCAGTTCCTACCCACGGCGAACAGACAAGGAGCTGAGCTGACAGCAGTGGAGCTGATGAGGCGGCTGAAGGCCGCGTGCGACGCCAGCATGCAAACGAGCAGGACGCATAGCCGACAAAGAGCCCCTGTCTACTGGTGGTGTCTGCCTCTCCGCCAGACGTGGCTATCAACGCGCTAGAGGTGCGGAGTCCTTTGCCGAACGCCAATCCGAGAAATCCAATCCCGCAGAAAAGCTCTCAAGATAGCCATAAGGGAGAGCAAGCGGAAATGCTTCCTCGACCTATGCGATTCTGCCGACAGCGACCCATGGGGAAGTGCCTTCAAGGTGGTGGTCAAGAAGGCGTACACAAGGACTCCCAAGCAACATCTGTTCCCTGTGATGGATGGGTTACGTCCCGCCGACCCAGCCACAGGGGACCAATTCGAAACCGACGCCACGGTCAGCAGTGAAGAGATACTGGAGCTGGCAAAACTGCTGAAGGACGCAAGTCCCCCGGGCCCGACGGCATCCCGATCAGGGTGCTTCGGCTTGCTCTCTACCTCCAGCCAGACTCGTTTGCGAAGGCATTCCCCAAGTGCCTGACGGAAGGAGTCTTCCCGAGTTGCTGGAAAATACAAAAGCTGCTGCTCCTCCCAAAAGGGAAGCCACCCGAGGAGCCTTCATCGTTCCGTCCAATATGCCTCATCGATGGAACGGGCAAGCTCCTGGAGAAACTGGTGTGCATTCGGCTAGAGAGAGCTATCGCCGACGCGGGTGACCTCTCACGGTCCCAGTTTGGCTTCAGGAATGCGCGGTCCACCGTCGACGCTGTCAACAGAGTGATCGAAGTAGGGGCCCAAGCAATCGAGGGCACCAGATGGAAGGGGGGTAGCAAAGAGTACTGCCTGCCATGGTCACACTAGACCGGACCCTATAAGCACTAATTGGCTTCAGCGTCCCAGCCTACCTAGTCAGGATCATCCGCAGCTATTTTTCTGATCGGGTCCTACTGTGCGAGTCGTCCGAAGGAGTCTTCAGGCACCAGCTCACCGGTGGAGTCCCGCAAGGCTCGGTCCTCGGCCCGCTTCTGTGGAACACCATGTACGACCGGATAATTCGCCTACCGCTGGTCGGGAGGAGCGAGATCGTAGGCTTCGCGGACGACGTGGCCTTGGAGAAGTGTAACCAAAAGACTGAGGCTGTCCTGATTAGCTCAAGGAAGGCAATGGAGACGTCCAATGTCGAAATAGGCAGTACCACGGTGTCCTCCTCTCGGGCAATTAAGTACGTGGGAGTCATGATAGACACCAGGCTTTCGTTCCGGGAACGAAAGCCTACGCTAGCCTACGCTAGCTCGAAAGCAGCGGGAGTAAATCGGGCGCAATCAACCATAATGTTGAACACCCGAGGCCAAAAACAGGCGAGTAGAAGGCTGCTGACGAGCGTCACCCGAGCGACCATGCTCTATGCCGCCCCGGTGTGGACAAAAGCGCTTGGAACCGAAAGATATGCCCACGGCCTAAATGATACCCACAGACTGTCGGCACTACGTATCTGCTACGCCTTTAGAACAGTGTCCAACGCGGCGGCATTGGTGATCGCAGGAATACCGCCTCTAGACCTGTTAGCGCAGGAAAACAAAGTGGAGCGGTCGAAGCCTCTCCCCCTGCGTCAAGAGGGCAATACGAGCAGAAGCAAGGCAGCACACCCTGGAGACATGGCAGAACAGGTGGAACAACGAGCTTAAGGGTCGCTGGATGCAGCAGCTGATACCCAACCTCAAGCCGTGGCTAGAACGGAAGCATGACGAAATAACGTTCCACTTAACGCAGCTGATCAGCGGGCACGGTTGCTTTCGCAGCTATCTGAAGCGCTTTGGACATGAGGAGGCGGATGATTGCCCATGGTGCGGAAGTGGACGGAGCGAAACAGCTGAGGACGTTCTCTTCTCGTGCGATAAATACGTTAGGCAACGGAGCTCTCTGGAAACCGAGGCGGAATGGCAAGAGCCGAGAGAGTCAGGAGGGTCCACGAGTGAGCAAATCCTGGTCGTCCTCGCGAAGCAATGCTTCACGGCCATACCGCCGGGAGTCCTGGATTTGCCCTCCTTAATGTTATATTGTAAATAGTTAATCTTAATGGTTCCATAAATGAATTAAAAAAAACCTATCGTCCGGCACACACTGTACAAGTCTGCCTAAGTACAAGTCTGCAGCTACAGTTTCTGCAATTGGTGAAACCAGATTTAGCTAAGATGAATGTATGGTAAATATTAATCTCAAACTTCAGAGTTGGAGTTGGTAAACTTCGCAGCTTTGGTGGCTCCTACTATCACGGACAACTAGCCCAACCTAACTGTAAACTCAGAAGACTGGAAAATACCAGCTAATCTTAGCTTGGCCGATCCCCAATTCTTCAGGCCACAAAAAATTTACTTGCTGATAGGCGCTTTACTTTTCTTTGATCTGCTGTGTGTAGGCCAAATAAAATTGGCCGATGGACCTTGCATTCTCCAAAAAAACTCGTTTTGTATGGATTGTCACTGGTGGTAGCTCCAACCCTGACAAGGCTTCATCATTGACCGTTAAATCAAGTGCGCCTCAAATGCTTTATTATGACATCCGCCTAGAGGAACTGGTGCGCAAATTTTGGGAGACAGAAACCATGGCTGAATCCGTCTCTAAGCGCACAAAGGAAGAACTCGACTTCGAGGCCCACTTTAAGTCTACACTTTCTAGGCTTTCATCTGGAGAATATTCAGTTGGACTTCCTGCAAAGCACAGCCCGGACGTCTTGGGAGATTCCTATCGACAAGTCTATCGCCGATTTTTAAATCTGGAAAACAAACTTGAACGCCATCGCCAGCTCAAAGATAAGTATTCAGCCTTTATTCACGAGTACTTATCTTTAAATTATATGCCTCTGGTACCATTTGACTCCCAGAAACTGTCCAAATTTTATTTGCCGTATCACTGCGTTTTAAAGGAAGACAGCACAACAACTAAGCTGCGTGTTGTCTTTGATGGCTCTGCAAAAACTTCTTCTGGATACTCTTTAAACGAAATACTAATGGCAGGCCCCACTTTGCAGCCCGAACTGTTTCACACTTTGTTACAGTTTCGAACCTTCCCTGTTGCATTAACTGGTGACATCTGCAAGATGTACTGATGCGTACGGGTCAAGGAACCGGAAAGCTACTTACAATGCATTTTGTGGCGTGACACACCCCAGGAAGAATTACAAGTATGGTATTTAAGCTTAAGCTCACCTTAAGCTCTGTCAGACCTATGCCACAGCTAGCAGAAGTCCAAAAAAATTTCGCTTCCAATTGATCGATGACCTCATCACAGGAGGTAACTCAACCGATTTGTACGGGTCAAGGAACCGGACAGCTATTTACAATGCATTTTGTGGCGTGACACACCCCGGGAAAAAGTACAATTATTTAAGCTTAAGCTTCATTTCTATCTGTCAGAGCCATGGAGCACCTAGCAGAACACGAAATTTAAAATTCTTCTACGAGACTTTTGTCGATGACCTCATCACAGGAGGTAACTCAACCTAAGAAGTCTTGAAGATCATGCGACAGACCATAGGATTACTGGATAAAGGTCATTTTAAATTAAGAAATTTGTGCTCAAATGACCCTGGTACTTTGAAGCAAATTTCCGATTCTTGGTCTATTGGTCTTATGACGGGGCAGTCATAACGAAGGCCGAAATCCTGCTAGAGAGAAAAACTTGACTGGGACGAAAGTTTACCTTCGACGCTTCATTCTGCTTAGCTAAATTTGTCTACTGATTTCGCACTAGTACCCCATAGCGTGGTCGAAATCCATGGATTCAGTAAAGCCAGCATTGATGCATATGGAGAACATTAACTTTACCGTTTTTATAAATTACCACAATGAAAAAGCTCATTGCCTCAACAGTAGATAACGATCCGTAAACCTTACTGGAACATGTTCAGATTATGAAAATGAGTGGCCTTAACGTACCCTAAAATGATCATCCTCTGCTCCAATAATTTGACTGCGTGTTTTTTCTGAATAACGCCCCTTTTATTGGGATTCTTGAAATGAGTCTTTGAGTTTAATTACTAACTTACATTCAAACTACAATATTTTTTCGATGCAGCAGGCCCCCGAAAGGCGGAATCCTAGACTGTCCTCCTAAGCCATGACCTAACCTTTTGGGCAACAACATAGGCCAATTACTGTCTCATATTTGTTCCACGTATTACACGCCCCATGTAGTCATGTCTAAGTGTCAAGGAAAAACATTAAAATGCTACTAACTGTTCAACATCACCCAAGAGTGTAAAATACCACAAATCTTTAAATTTGATTTTTATTATTACTGATTTGTAAGGCACTTCTTTTATTTTGTCTGGGTCAAAGAAATGAATCCTTGCACTTAAAGGCGAAAAAAAAATAAAAGGAAAGATGAGTACCAAACATTACTTCACATACATAAAGAGCACATATTTAGAGTTACTTAAGTTATAAAATTAATTAAATATGCGAAAGATTCGAGTAATAAGTCAGAAATAACAATTTGTATGAACGGCACTAATAATAGGGTATACTATATTCGTTGAAAAGTGTGTAACATTTTAAAGGAAGCATTAACGACCATATAATGTATATAGTGACCTATTCAAATAACTAGCACTGTCCAAATGAAATAAGAATATGCTGAGTGTCAAAAACCACACAATCCACATCCACTCATCTTATACAACAATATCCCAAGCGGTCGATTTCGCTGCAGAAATAATTTAAACCAAAAGGCATAAGGAAGATAAGGAAGATAAGGAAGATTTTTGTCAGTAACATTTTGTCTTAAGCTAAGATCAAAAGAATAAAGACGTGAAAACTATTTATCCGATAATTTTTCCTTAGTCCTTAGTCAAATAGAAACATTTTATTTTATCAATTCTTGATCAGAATCAATAGCCTGTCGGTCAGTCCGTATGAACGTCTCAATCTGAGGAACTATAAAAGCTAGAAGATTGAGATAAAACATACATATACTACAGACATAGCTGCGGGGCGGCACGCCCAGAACTGCCACGCTCTGAAAAATGGTTTGAAATTTTTTGTTTTTATATTTTCTATCGATTTTCCAGAAAACCACGCCCACGAACCCCCCAAAGGTTCCACGCTTACGTTTTTGGAAAAAGTTTTGATATTTTTCATATTTTTATTAGTCTTGTAAATTTCTATAGGTTTGCCAGAAAACTTTGTTCCAGGAACCGCCCAAAACTGCTACGCCCTCACTTTTGAACAATTTAAAATTTTTTTTTGGTACGTGCGTGGCTCTACACTTCACCGTGATCTCAATCTACACACTGCACTGTGGTCCAGAATTCGATTTTTTTTTTTAAAGTGTATATTGTTGTTTTAAAAATAATCGCCCTCTTCTTTTAGTTCTACATTATACATTTCCGAATCTGAACTCGAATCAGAATCAGAATGTGAATCCAATATTTTGCCTCATGGATCAGGTTTAAAATTAGACTGTATTTCCAAAAGACTTATTACTGCCTTCGGATGTGGTTTTTCATATTTTTTCTCTCTCTTTCTTTTAAAGAAATTGTTGATAATAGTGGGTCCGAGGAATTAATCGCTCTTTGGAAAATATCACTCATCCTATTGATCCGACTATTTTTCCTTGCATGTGATAGTCGGTTGCTTTTGTAAAATTTATTCCGGGCTTCACTCGCATTTTCAGTTTCCTTATTAATCTTTCTCCTGCATTTTGGTAAGATAAGAGTCGGCGTCCCATTTGCTTGGGTGTCTTCTCTTCTTTCTTTCGATTCCAAATTATTGTTGTTGATTGCGGAATAAACGTAATCTGAAACATAACTTATTTACCTATTGTTACGCCTCCAAATGTCCAGAGGGTCTCTATGTGTGCACTCGAACTTGCCTATATAAAATCAAATTTTTAAGAAAACGAGCAAAAATGGGCAAAAGATATTACTTTACCGTCAAAGACAATACTTAAAGGTACAAACTGACGTTTTTAACTTTTGTCAGAAATTGTCCGAAAAGTAGTTATACTCCACGAAACACAGGGGACACGTTAGAATTTTCTGTTAAAATACACATAAATTGGATGTTACACAACACAAAAACAGTACAACTACACATATATTACATACATACGTTAAAAACATCATACCTTGGCATTTATTTTCCATATTTTACTATAATTTATGGATGCGTATTAACGATCATACCACATGCAAATGTAAGCAAATAATTTTTCGGAAATTGCATTCTCTCAATCAGCTGTTTAACACTTCACCTTTAAAAGCTCATAAAACGATTTAGTGAAGCTTTCGGTCAATTTTGTTTTTGGTTTTTATTTATATGATTAATTTTTTAGATTTAATCGTAAAGGACGATATATTGACATAAAAATGTAGACTTTATGCCAAAAAAAACGAATTCTGGACCATAGTGCACTGTGGAAGTACAGATCTGTAGACATTCCAGCAGATACAACGATCGGCTTGCTAGACACCGCAGTATACTTGTAAGGAGATTGCTTCCAGCTAAGGCCGTTCAGGATCCATGGGACAGAATCTTGTGGAACCGAGCAGCAAAGCAACTCAAATCATCTTAAGGGAACTCAGAAATGATTTCTTTGAGCAAAAATTATCCTTCATGAACTATACCGTTGATGCAAACTATTCGCTGTGGAAGTGCACAAGAGCGCTTAAACGACAACCACTTCGATGGGTACCCGTACGATGTCCAGGTGGGGAATTTGCAAAAACTAAAGTGGAACAGGCTAATGCACTCGGCTTCCACCCAGAGGATCGCTTCACTCCTTATGACTTCGCTACGACAGAACAAATAAGAGAGACTCACCAGTATCTACAAATGCCATTGCAGATGTCTTGGCCTATTAAGCCAATAAGGATAGAAGAAATATCTGAAATAATTAAATTACCGCCGAAACATAAAGCTCCAGGAATTGACAGGATTTGCCATGCCACGCTAAAGGTTTTACCTATAAAAGCGATAATCTGTATAGCACTAATCTTTAATGCTATTTAAAGAATCCAAGGGTTCCCAAGACAGTGGAAAATGGCTGTTATTTTGATGATCCACAAGCCTGGAAAAACAGAAGTTGATCCTGACTCGTATTGGCCTATAATCCTCCATTTCTAAATTATGGGAGAGACTTATTGCCAATCGGATCAACGACATTTCGAAAGGGACACAGAACTATTGAACAGGTCCACAGACTGGTGAAACACATAATACAGGCTTTTGACGACTGAGAGTACTCCAACGCTGTCTTTATAGATATGCAACAAGCCTTCGACAAAGTATGGCATATTGTATTATTATGCAAGATAAACCTTTCTACTTGCGCCCTACTTCTGTATTTTAAAGTCATATCTGGAAGAACGACAATTTAAAATCACGGTGAGATATAGCTATTCCTCTATATACCCAATGAGAGCTGAAGTCCCACAGGGCAGTGTTCTCGGACCGCTACTATTCCTATATTCCTTTCTGGTGTAAACGGTGGAACCTAAAAATAAACCCACTGAAAACAACAAATCCATGCTGCACATTAAGAACGCTTATCCCGAACACCTCTCCAATCACCTTTGGACCGATCTCAAAAACACAGGGAGACCGGGTAGACAGCGACCTTCTTGCACCTGAACTGACCCCTTGGGTAGGCTATTAGTATATGGATGATGTTTGCGGACTGGAGGACTCTAATTTTAGTTATATTAAGCTTACTATAGGAGTGTCTTGTTCGACAAGCGATTTCAGATCGGCATGATTATGGATTGTGGGGATTACTATATTCGACTTGGCCAGCGTAATGGTAAGAACCAAATTTTGGATTTCTGTGAAAAGCATCCTATTTATTGCCAATAGTGCTTCGAATAGATGTGGGGAGTCAACCAAGTCGTTTTTTCGGGCATTAATTATCTTATTGATTGTGTCGGTTAATCTATTAATCTGTTTTTAAGTCTCCGAGTTGATGATTATCTGCCTAGAGTTAGATTCCACTAGCTGAGCCTCCGTAATCTTGATCTTTAGGAAATCGGAGGCATCAGGAGTACCCGCCACTACCTTCAAGGCTGTACCTAAGAAGTCTAACCTCCTGGCAATCCTGTGGTGAATATTAAGAACGGACAACAACGTTCTCAGGTGATCTGTATCAACCTCCAACAACTTACGCATATGGGATTGAGGAAAGGACTCGGTTAGTTTCTGTGTTTCGTCTATCTTGATAGCGTACTCGGAAAGGTTACTCGAATGATTCAAAAGGTCACGCTGTTCAAACACCAGCACATCCCCATCTAACACAGGAATGTATTTGGCATGCTAAAAGTCGGTGATCCGAGCATTCGCTACCACCAGGGACATTAACATCATGACGGTGAACCCGGAAATTAAAGACAAGGGTAGACTCCAGTGCTCGAGTTTTCCTTAACGTAACTTATTAACTAACTGTAAAGGTAGCGCTTACTTGAGGTTGTCCTTATGGACCACCCTCCTCTTAATGAGAACAGACGTTCCTAGGTCTGCTTGCACCTTTTGTTCCGTGCATAACGGAGTCAGCTTGTTTCGTAACCACTTGTTTTTTTACAAAGACCTGTTCTCCTACCTCAAATACACGGTTTTGTCTGGTCGGGTTACATCTTTCGATGTTGTCCTGCTGGGCTTTAATCAATCTGGCCTTGATGTTTAGGCAACGCTCGTGGGTCCCTGAGTGTATAACCTCAATTGGCCTCTCACGAGTGACCGAGTGCACGGTTTTGTTATATTCTACCGTCGCCCTTAGGATTAGTTCTACTGTGTCATTTGTCTTTTTGTCCAACTTCAGACATCTGGCAATTTCTGTCAGTGTGCTGTGGGACCGTTCAACTTGTCCATTGGACGAGCTGTGGAGTGGGGGCGCATTCACTATGTCAATGTCGAAGCTTTTCTTGAGCATTGAGGTGACAGTTTCTGAGTTGAATGCGGGTTCGTTGTCGCAATAGACCGTTTTGATATTGGGAAAGAGGTCAACAATCTGCAGTAGGGGTGCTATGATGTCCACTTTTTTTCTGGACACCACTGGTTGCACTATTGCAAATTTTGAAAATTTATCAATGCACGTCAGGAATAGCTTCCTGTCGGTTGAGAATATGTCAATATGCACCAATTCGCCAGTATAACTGGGGATATGTGTTTCCCCGAGCTCTTGCTTCTTTGGGTGCCTGTCATACTTTGCTTGGGTGCAGACCCTGCAATTGGCTACCACTTCCTTTGCTTAACTGCCCATTTTAGGAAAATAATAGTCACGAAGGACTTGTTTAATATTTTCCTGCGCGGCTCGGTGCGCACTATTGTGTTCTGCAGTGACGATTTATAACTGCGCGTCCCTATCGGTTATATCTGACACGACAGTCTTGGAGTGACGGAATTGGGTAGCCGGGAAATGCGTAATGAGGTCGTGTTGGAAACTTGCTAGAGTGGGCAAATCGCAATGAATAGCGTTTACAACGTCAGGGTTAACGCCATCTTTTAGGGCTTGCAATAAATGACTCTTGTCAGTAAAACTGACGAAGTGGCGACTTTTGCTTCGGAACGGAACTACGTTTCGCTTAAGCGGAAACCATGCTGCCCCCAGAATGATCTGGTTCCTGAAGCAATTAAACGGTTTATCAGTAGTTTCGACCGTGTAGGTCACGGACAGCTCTCTGTGTATAGCCGAATCGTCTGACTGGGGTTCGTTTTGTTGGCATTATGCTGGTCTATGTAAGATTTCCAACTTTTCATTTTGGCATTCGTGTGTCTATCGGCAAAAGTGAATGTGAGGGGTTGGTGGTCGGTAAAAATATTGATTTCCCTCGAGCCATACAGGAAGTTCTGCAGCTTACCTAAGGCCCATACAATCGCCAGCAATTCCCTTTCGTTTGTTGCATAGTTTTGATCGGGCGGTTTAAGGGTACGAGAAATCTTGGTGATTGGCCTGCCCTCTTGAGACAGGACTGCACCAATGCCACTAGCGGACGCATCTGTCGTGAGGTCAAAGGGCTTCTTGAAATTGGGGTAGTTGAGTATAACATCTTTGGATGCTAGAATATTACGCAGCCTTTGAAATGCGTTCCGCTGAGTCTCGTTAAACTCAACACGAATCTTTTTGGACATGTGTCTACTCACCCAACCATTTTCCCCTTTCAGGATATCTGTAATCGGCCGGGCTATGGCGGCAAAGTCTTTGAGTCAAGAAAAGATCTAACTTTATAGACGCTGAATGGTTCAGGGTATTCCTGAATGGCCTTCACCTTTTCCGGATCGGATTTAGTTCCGTCCTGGCTTACTATAAAGACGAGGTACTCTACACTTTCTTTAAAGAACCTAGCCTTTTCTTGGCTTACTCTCATATTGTCATCGATTAGGCATTTCAGCACAGTATCGATGTGGCGGGCGTGGTCGAATTCGTTTTCTGAGAAAATTATTACATCATCTACAAAGACATAACATATCTTCCCAATTTGTTCTCTTAATACATGGTCTAAGGCTCTTTGAAAAATTCTGCTTGCATTTTGTATTTGCCCCCATTTACCGTGAACGACTTCTTCTCACGGTCATGTTCCGCAAGGTATATTTGGTGATACACTGAATTAAGATCAAGGGTAGTGAAGAATTTTGCCTTGCCCAGATTCGCTAGAATCATGGGAATGCTAGGCATGGGGTAACGGTCTGGGATGGTTCGCTCATCAAGCTTTCTGAAATCTATGACCAACCTCTTTTTCGGGTTACCGAAGGCGTCGGTGCCCTTTTTGTCAACAATCCACGTCGGGCTGTTGTAGTGTGACCTTGATGGCCTGATAATGCCATCCTTTAGCAGTTGTTTGACTTCGTTGTTTACGAAGTCAGATACACCCATGGCGTTTTGGGTAAGCTGTCGAGTACACCTGTTCGTTGTCTACTGTACGAATTGTGGCAGTGACCGCGGTGTTGAAAGGGAGAGCTTCGTGTGAAGCAGAGAAGGGCTTTTTCCTTCTCAAGATTGTGTCCTTGAACTCCTTTTTAACGGAGGCAGGCACCACAATGTCATTCACGTTAAAAAAATTCAGTCAGTCATCGCTTGGAGCGTACTCATTGTTTTTCGACTGTAGCCTATGCTGCCTTCTCATA
The DNA here is from genome assembly GCF_004382145.1 of Drosophila mauritiana. NCBI lineage: Eukaryota > Metazoa > Arthropoda > Insecta > Diptera > Drosophilidae > Drosophila > Drosophila mauritiana. The sequence goes on from NW_022881566.1 coordinate 234,801, forward strand.
CTCCTGCTTGGAGTCTTTTGCGTTAGGGTCTTTAGTCTTGGGGTTTTCTTGGACAACATTATTGATGCGATGGCGTCTGCACCTGTCGAACGGTCCGAGGAATTTCTCCTCTTAGAAGTGTTGGGCTTATTAGGGTTGTCCCTATTGTACTCGGTGCGCTGTCTGAACTTGGAGGACGAGTCGACCTCCATCGGTTGAGGTGCGTGCGCCTGGTTGTCATTATTATTCTGCCCACTGGTATTACCTTTTTGTCGCCTGACAAAGCGTGGGTTTCTGTCCTGTTCTTATTTGTTGTCTTTCCCTTGTCTACCCTGGAAGCGGCTTTTGCCGTTTCCAGACGTTTGCGTTTGGCTCGAGCCACGGCAGATGGCAAGTCTTTAGGTTGACCCGAAAATCACAGCTCTAAGGGACTTTTTGAGGCCCGAAGTGAAGGCATGCAGGTCATCGGTTCTTACTTCAGCGTTGAGTAAATCAGCGCCCTCTTGCTCTTGTTTCACCACAATTTTGTTGGTGACGAGCGTAAATTTTTTTTCGACTTCGTCGTAGTATTGCATCAATGGCAGGTCCTCTTGCCTGACCATCTCTAATCCCTGCCTCAGTAGGCGTAGGGATGACTTGTCCGAGTACGTGCAGTCTAACCTAGTCAAAATGGCATCGAAATATATTCGTCTATTAGCTTTCAAAGCGAACGGTCGTGTTTTTTTGCTCCCCGGTTTTTATTTTGTGTTTGTCAAACCAGCCGTGGTTTTTAAATAATCTTCTTTAATAATCTTTCTTCTTCATATATTTAAACATAATTATTAAAGATCCGTTCGCTTCGCGAGTGATTCTTTTGTGATTTGTGCAGTAGTTTAAACAAATATACAAAGTAGTTTGCATTTTTCGTCTCTTTGTTTTGTTTACTGTCCCTTTTTGTGCGTTGTTCGCAGTGGTGTTTGGTGTTGTTTTTTGCATGCACATAAACTGCACTTTTCGCTCTCAGTCTCTCTCTCTCTCTCTTTCGCTCTCCCACACAAAATCTAAATTTCTCAGCGTGCAGACTGCTCTCGTGCGGTTCTTTTAACAGCTCGCTTGAAAGTTTTGGTCTTTGTGTTTTCGTGCACGCATAGTGGTCTGATTTCAGTTAAACATGGAAACCGTAAATGTTGTCTGCTTTTATAAAAATTGTTGCCAGGTTATAAAACCTGAGCAGCCAAAAATGACTTGTTGGCTATGTGATAGAATGGTGCATACTAAGTGCGCTGGTTTTAATGGCCGTACAAGTGATGACCTAGCAAAGGGTAAAAATCTAAATTACTGTTGTGATGCTTGCCTTGTGGTTGCGAACGAGATGAAATCGTTTATGCGCCAAACTAAAGGTTGCTTGAAAGAACTGATCAACAGTTTTGGCGTAGCTAGAGATAGTTTTCGTCGAGCCGGTGATCTTCTTTCCGCGCTTAATTCACAGTTTAATGGCCTTAAGCTATTAGATGAATCTCCAAAGCGCAAAAAAGCCGCTGGTGGTAGGCTGCCTAAGGCCCCGCAACCACGGGCAAATGATCAACAGGACTCCACAACTGATCAGCTGTCAATCGCAGCAAATCCACATATGCTGCTAAGATCGGCAGCTAAAAAAGATTCGGAGCAATCTGATCAATCATCTGTGGATGGACCCCACCCTGTGATTGCTAAAAATTCCGAATTGTCTGCACTGGTTTCTCAACCAGTGATTCCACCTGTCTCGATTAGTTTACCACCACAAGGGAACAATGAGTCCGGACTACCGGCACAAGTTGGCGCTTCAGAAATACAATCTGCAGCGCCAAAACCCCTAGCGATGGTTCCACTAAAGAAACAAATTTTTGTTTCTCGGCTTTCCTGATCAAACATCGTCTTATATACAAGTCAAAACAAAAGCCGATAATATAAAAGTGGAAAAATTTAACTTCTCTTACGCTAGGGACATATCATCTTTCAAGATAACTGTCCCAAACGAGCTCTTTTCGACCATATGTTCGGGTTATTTTTGACCGGATAGTATGGTGGTAAAAGAGTTTGAAGCTAAGATCAAAAATAAGAAAAAGGTGCCCGTGGGAATTAAACTTCCCTCACGTGGCCAGACCACTGCACCATCCGCCTCTTCATCTTCTTCCTCTTCAAAAAACTAACTACAAAGCTTACTATCTCCTATCAAAATGTTAGAGGCTTGCGTAGCAAATTAATCAAATTGTATTGTGATAGTCTTTCATTTGCATCCCATATTATAGTGCTCATTGAGACTTGGTTAAAGCCGGAGATACTTAACTCAGAAGTCTTCCCAGGTATGTACACTATATATAGGTTTGACCTTCCCTCCAGACGGGGAGGTGGAGTCTTAATTGCGGTTAGATCTACCCTCGCGTCGGAGGAGTTACTTTTGGACGATTCCCAGAACTCGGAATTCGTATGTGTAAAGCTGTCTTTTTCCGACAAATCAGTTTATATTACGTGCTCCTATATTCCGCCATCTTCTGAATTCCCAGAATATCAGAATCATCTGTCCGCTATCCAGTCCATCTTGAATAAACTTTTTGACAGGGACCAATTGGTAGTTCTAGGTGATTTTAATATACCTGGCACAATGTGGTCCCCAAAAAATTAATCGAATATCCTTCTCCCTTTAGCACAACATGACTTTATTGACGGCTTGCTCGACTTATCGCTGTCGCAAGTTAATTATATTCAAAATTCTCTTGGTCGACTTTTGGATCTATGTTTTGTAACAAGTCCTGAAAGTGTGTTTCTGTCCAGGGTAGTACCTCTTACTCAACCTGAAGATCAATATCATCCTACTTTCGAGGTGGAAATCGACTTAGGTACGGTATTAAAAGTAAATTCAGAGAAGTAAACAAAGCGAATTCCCTGTTTTCGAAAGGAAAATTTTCGGAGGCTAAACAATTTTATAGCTGGCTTTAATTGGTCCGATCTTTACTCCTGCGACATAATGGCGGATGCGATTAATATGTTTTATACCGCAATTAAATCATTTTTTGACTCTTGTGTTCCGATGTACTATCCGTCAATCTCTAAACCTCCTTGGTTTAATAAAGAGTTGACACACCTAAGAAATGTAAAGTCCAGACTCTATATGAAATTTAAAAATACCGGTTCTCAGTCCATCCTTTGTAAATATTTAAGCGCTCGGTTAAACTTTACCGTGCTTAATGCTCAGTGCTACAAAAATTATTTAAACCGTTGTAAGTTCCAGGTTGCACAGGATCCGAAACAGTTTTATAATTTCGTTAGCACTAAGCGAAAAACAAGTTCTTACCCTTCCTCGCTGTTTTTTGAAAACACTACGGTTACATCGGATCAGGCAATAGCCGATCTATTCGCCAAGTTTTTTCAAACAACATATTCAACTTTACCTCATTCCGAACAGCCATACTCTTATGTGGTATCTAAGTCGAATCTAATATTTTGCCCCACTATAAACGAAAGCTCACTGCTTAACGATCTTCAGCGTGTTAAACCGGTCTATTCGCCAGGTCCCGATGGAATCCCTGGCTGTGTGCTCAGATTCTGTGCGGAAGCCTTGTGCAAGCCTCTACTGAAACTGTTTACCTTATCTTTGGAATCTTCACAATTCCCTCATATATGGAAGGAGTCCTTTGTGATTCCTCTTCACAAAAAAGGTAGCAAACTGGATGCAAGCAATTACAGAGGAATCTCTAAATTGTCGGCTATCCCAAAACATTTCGAAAATGTTATCACTCCTCATTTGCAGCACCTTTGTAGATCAATCAAATCACCGTGTCAACACGGTTTTATGAAACGCAGATCTACAACCACTAACCTTGGAGCTAGCTTCTTTCGTAATACAGGGTTTCAAAAATAATCTTCAAACAGATGTCATCTACACTGATTTTAGTAAAGCATTTGACTCTGTTAATCATTACCTTCTAATAAAAAAACTTGATCTTATAGGATTCCCTGTTGATCTTCTAAATTGGATTTCAAGCTATCTAAATGGCAGGATTAGATCTATCTTTAAAAATTCGTTATCTTCTATTCTCCGAGTCACATCCGGTGTGCCACAAGGGAGCAATCTTGGTCCGATTCTTTTTACCTTATTCATTAACGACCTCCCCTTAATAATAAAACATTCGCGTGTACTTATGTACGCAGACGATGTTAAATTATGCCTCCAGTACAAGGACACTTCTTGCCATTTGGACTTACAATCCGATCTAGACCGATTTCAAATATGGTGCCGTGATAACATATTAGACTTAAATGGCTCCAAGTGTAAAGTTATGACCTTTTGTCGTGCCAACCCAATACGCACGACTTACACTCTAAGTGGGTGCTCTCTGGACAGAATAACACGAGTTGATGATCTTGGTGTTCTTCTGGACCCAAAACTAAAATTTTCTGACCATATTTCGTCTATTGTCAATAAGGCCAGGGGTGTGCTTGGTTTTATAAAAAGGTGGTCTAAGGAATTTGATGACCCTTACTTGACTAAAACCTTATTTATTTCGTTAGTCCGTCCGATTCTCGAGTACGGATCACCTGTTTGGAGTCCACAATACGCAGTCCACTCGGACCGCATTGAATCGGTCCAAAAAAATTTCTTACTTTTTGCCTTGCGGCGCCTTAATTGTGATGCAAACCGTATATTACCTCCTTATTCCAGTAGACTACTTTTAATTAATTTACCGTCCCTAGCTAACCGTAGAACTATGCTTGGAACAGTCTTTATTTGTAAGCTTATTCGTGGGGATGTTGTGAGTCCCGACTTGATTAGTCGGCTTAACTTCTCGGTTTCAAGTAGATTCACTAGAAACTATATACCCCTTATCTTAAATCATTGTAGATCTAATTATGAGTTGCATGACCCTTACAAAATTTTATGTTCTGACTATAATAGACTTTATCCTATTATCTGTAATCTTGACTCTCTGCCGCTATTAAAGCAATCGATTTTATATTTCTATTACATAATTAGATCCTACTAACACTAAGATTTAACATAGTTATTCCACATTATATTCATTTCCTCGTTCCTGTTCTCTTTTTTATATCGCGTCTATATCTTCTCGCGAATCGAGCCGTACGATACACGGCAGCGCCACTCGGTCGGTTGGGCGGGAGGTGTGGCCGTGGAACCAGTGCCGATTGCCTCCAGGCCACATATTCATCATGGGAGCCACAAAACTCTTTCACGGACTTCATTATGTCTAGTGGTAAGTCACACCTGACCTCAGGATTCACAGTAACCTTACTGACACAAGACAAATATATGCGTTCGCCGAGAACAAGCGATCGGCTTATTAAATATGGCAGGAAAATGTGTGCAATATAATAAAACGGATCTCGCCCACCAAGGAGGCTCAATAGAAGGCAACCGAGGGATCTCATTTCCCAATCTCCTTTGACAAGGGTCAACAGAAGGTGACACTTATTTTAAATCCTATTTGATTGTGATTGTTATGGAATTGTAGTAAAATTTTTGTAAAGTAGAAAAAGCTAACTATAGTTAGCCGGCGCGCCCAAATGGGCTATTCCCGAGTGGCGGCCACCCGCCGTCGGCGTTAGGAGCGCACTCCTAGTTGTTAGTTAAAAGGGGGGGGACTAAGAGACAGGCTTGATTTTCAAATAATTTAATAACTAATTGATTTTCATCCTGGTTTCCGATTTTTGACTTTCTCCCAATTTGTGTCTCAACCGTGTGAATATTGAGGTCTTTATGGAGTGTAGAGTAACGTACACACCAGGGACAGTTGGTTATTGGTCGTAGTGCGCGATTTTGCATCAACTGGATACGTTTATAATTAGATTTGGCTGCAATTCCCCAAATCTGGAGCCCGTATAATCACATCGGTACAATACAGTGCACATACACGGCTCTTTTGCACCTCATTGAAAGAGTGCTCCTTCTATTTATGAGCCATCTCAGCTGTTGTGATCTGTGACCACATTTCTTTACTGTGTTTTTGAGATGCGGCCCAAAGGTGAGCCGTTTATCCAGGGTGATACCTAGATATGTTGCTTGCAGGGGTTGATTCAGGGAAACTCCTAGCCGAATTGGAGGGGTGTTCGGGATAAGCGTTTTTAATGTGAAGCATGGATTTGTTGTTTTCAGTGGGTTTATTTTTAGGTTCCACCGTTTACACCAGGCTGCCAGAGCATTAATATATTCTTATAGTCCGTTAGCTGCCTCTCTGCTGTCCCTGTAATAAGAGTCCTGTTCGGTACTTCCATGTGTTCGAAACTCGGGCAAGGGATATCAGCAGTGTACAAGGAATATAGTAGCGGTCCGAGAACACTGCCCTGTGGGACTCCAGCTCTCATTGGGTATATAGAGGAGTAGCTATTTCTCACCGTGATTTTAAATTGTCGTTCTTCCAGGTATGACTTTAAAATACAGAAGTAGGGCGCAGGTAAAGGGTCTTTAACTTGCATAATAATCCAACATGCCATACTTTGTCGAAGGCTTGTGGCTTGTTGTTTATAGATAAAGACAGCGTTGCAGTACTCGCAGTCGTCAAAAGCCTGTAGTATGTGTTTCACAAGTCTGTGGACCTGTTCAATAGTTCCGTGACCCTTTCGAAATCCGAATTGATGATCCGGCAGGATATTGCCTTGTCTTATAATGTCGTGGATCCGATTGGCAATAAGTCTCTCCCATAATTTAGAAAGGGAGGCTTATAGGCCGATACGACTCAGTATCATCTTCAGGTTTTCCAGGCTTGTGGATCATCAAAATAGAAGCCATTTTCCACTGTCTTGGGAATACTTGGATCCTTAAAATAGCATTAAAGATTAGTGCTATATTATCGCTTTTATAGGTAAAACCTTTAGCGTGGCATGACAAATCCTATCAATTCCTGGAGCTTTATGTTTCGGCAGTAATTTAATTATTTCAAGGATTTCTTTTATCCTTATTGGCTTAATAGTCCAAGACATCTGCAATGGCATTTGTAGGTACTGATCAGTCTCTCTTATTTGTTCTGTCGTGGCGAAGTCGTAAGGAGTGAAGCGATCCTCTAGGTGGAAGCCAAACGCATTAGCCTGTTCCACTTGAGTTTTTGCAAATTCCCCACCTGGACAGCGTACGGGTACCCATCGAAGTGGTTGTCGTTTAAGCGCTTTTGTGCACTTACACAGCGAATAGTTTGCATCAACGGTGTAGTCCATGGAGGATAATTTTTGCTCAAAGAAATCACTTCTGAGTTCCCTTAAGATGATTTTGAGTTGCTTTGCTGCTCGGTTCCACAAGATTCTGTCCCATGGATCCTGAGTTCGAATTGCTCTTCTTCGAAGGCGTCTCTTAGTTCTGATAAGTTCTCTGGCCTCTCTTGTTAGTACAATACCATAACTTCTGGGGCATGTCCCAGGCTCAGACGGCGTAGAAGCAGAAGCAGCTCTATGTATATTTTGCGTTAGAATGTCTACTGCGTTCTCGATGTCTTCCTTAGAGCTCAGAACCGTATTTAATTGAAGAGAGTTTTCCAGATGTTGTCTGAAAACAAAGAGATCAGTTCGGCTGTTTATTAATCGAGAGCATGGTCTGACATAGGCACCTTCTGTTTGTAGAGCAGCAACGAGGGTTACATGATCGGAGTCTAGATCCCAATTTTTGCAAATACTAGTTCTGTCTAAGTTTATCCCATGGTACACAGCAAAATCAATGCAGGCAGGTCTGTGACTGGGCACATGTGGGTATCCAGTTGGTGAACCTGTTGCAAGGATATAAGCACCTCTAGCTGAAATGGCTTCTGCTAGTTCTCGACCTCTGGGTGAATTGTACGTATCACCCCATAGCCAATGTCGGGCGTTCCAGTCCCCACCAACTAAATACCTTTGTCCACAAGAGACAAGTATGTCACTGAAGTGCCTTTCCTCAATTCTATTTGTTGGTAGACAGTATATTGCCCTAAAGTCCATATCCCCCAGCCCGGTGGAGACCTTAACTGAAGACATCTGAATAGTTCTCGTTTCAATAACTCTTTGCGGGAACTGTACTGCTGCTCCTCCCATTCCGTGATTATGGCTTGAAGATTTGTATGCGGGATAAAAGCTATACACATATATCTTGACTGGGTTCTCTCTGTTGAGTCTGATCTCGTTTAGGAGAAGAATGTCAATGCAGTTGTTGTGTGCCAAGAGCTCGACTTCTCTGGCTTTACCTGAAATACCATTTACATTCCAGATAAGAATCTTCAGAGTGTTCCCCAGAATCCCCCAGTATCCCCAGTCCGTTGCTTCAGCATATTGGCCATTTCAAAAACCATTTTTTCCAGCCGTTGAGTCGTTGACTACTCAGCTTTTTTTTTTTTGTTGTTGTTTCTCCTGTTGCTGCTGCTGTAGCCACGATATGAATTGCTGCTGTTGTTGCTGTTGAAGCTGTTGCAGCCACTTCATAAATTGTTCCTGCTGCTGTGCGAATATTAATATTTAATATTAATTCCCTTTAATTGTACATTATGTTGACGAGGCTGGGCTGTTGTATTGCCATTTCTTGCAATATCTGCGTAGGACAAGCTCCCAGTATGATCTTTGGGAGTGCTAGCTATTGCATGCTGCTGTTTTTGCTGGGGTTGTTGCTGGTTTGTTGCACTTTTTTCTAACCTGGCTTGCTTAGGTTGTTGCTTTTTTATTGTGCCCATTGATCGTCGAAGATAGTCCTGGTACCACTGGCAACCTTTGTAACTTGCTTGTGATTTCCTCCACAGTGTATACAGATAGGCTGTTGATCATTGGGAAGTACGCATAACTTGGTTAAGTGATTTTCACCACAGCGAGCACAATTGGGATGACGACGACAGGTATTTAGCTGTGTGGCCGATTTCCTGATGATGGGTTGTTGGGGGTTGCTGTCCTGGAATTTTCCAAATTTGCTGAAAAGGAAACACTCGAAGAAGAGCGACCACTAGACTTTGTATGTTTATTCAGCGTGGTTAGTTTTGACACTGGTGCTGGTTCTAAATAGTTAGGCTCTCCCAAGCGCAGCGGAGACTCCTTGGAGACTCTTTGGTGAAGAGCGGGTGAGCGTAAAAGGGAGCGGAGAGCGTAAGCGGGAGCGGAGAGCGGGTGACAGTCCAAACCCCGTAAATTGAACATTCCGCCGCCCTTGCAATCACTGGGGTTGCAACACAGCCATCCTACGGCAGGCTGCAGGCACCAGACACGATCCACCCAAAAACAGTTTTCTGAGCGACCGGCATTCCCTCGTCGAAGGTCAGGAATCCGGATTGGATAACCTTTGGATAAACATCTGCTCCTAAGACCATGGAGACGGTAGCAGGCCGATGGAACTGGTCATCAGCCAGCATAATGTCCCGGAACTTGGACACCACGGTGTCGCTCAATGCCCGGACAGGTGTGCGGATCCGCACACTGGGCTCGATCTTGATCACGACCTCCAGCTTAGTGTTCGCGTCGATCCTGGAGCGAATCCTCGTCGTGCAGACCTTCTCGTCGCCAACATTGGTCATCGGAAGCGTAAAGGCTGACGCCAACGAAGCGTCGATGCAGCTCATGGGGGTGCACGGATCGATAAGTGCTGCGGTCTCGAGGGTCTTCGTCCCGGTCTCCAACTTGACCAGCGCTGTCGGAAGGATGTTCACGCTGTGGCGTTGCAGCAGCGACGAGAGCGATGGGCTTGGCGTGGTCCTACGCTGAGTTGGCGGATTTTGCCGGCGGGAACGTTGCTTGCCGGATTGGCACCGGTTGGAGACGCGTGCGCGCTCGCGACCGCGACAACGAGCTAACCTGCTCGTGCATGTGGAGCAGCGTGTGGTGGGATCGGTCGCACTTCTTGCAACGATCACCGCTTCGGCAGTCTCCCGTGGAATGCTCGTGAGCGAGGCAATTGGCGCAGTATTTGTTAATGAGGACTGCTCGCAAACGCTTTTCAGCGCTGAGCTTTAGGAACCTCGCGCACTTCCGAGAAGGATGGATACCGCGGCAGACTCGGCATCGGTAGTATTGAATACCTCGGGTACGTATGCTCTCCAAGGCACGAGCACTGCGTGCGTTTTGTTGACGAGGGGCCATGCTGCGCGTTGTTGAATGTCGAAAGGAGATCGAAACGAAATGAAAAAATAATGGATGATTAGTGCTAGTGAACTACAACTAAGGACGAGAGGAGCGCCTATTATTGTGGAGATTCGGAAGACTCCGTCGGCAAAAGCACCACTTTTGGCACTGGACGTTTAACAACTCCACGTGCAGTACGGATATTTACTACACGGACGTTGCCGTCGGCTCCTGGGAAAACAGACTCAATTCTGCCGAGCCGCCACTCATTAGAGGGTAAGTTGTCGTCCTTGATGACGACCATGTCATCTATGCGGAGATTTTTGGACGGGGCCTGCCATTTAGAGCGCTTGTGGAGTTCTTTGAGGTACTCTTCTTTCCATCGCACACGGAGAGCTTTCAAATGCTGCCACCGATTAAGAATGGATTTCGTTTCCCCCTTTAATTTCGGTTCCACCGTGGACATAAGGGGTCCCCCGACAAGGAAACGAACGTGTACTTTCGCGTGGCAGTGCATTTGTAAAATAGCGTCTTAAAACTTTTTACGTCTGCTTCCCAAAGGCCTCCCATATGGGGTGCCCCCAGAGAAATAAATTGCCATTGCATCTCTTGATGAATATAGGCATTCGTCACCGACTCTTTTACGGCTTGAAGGAAATCGCGGGAAAGCAGGGTGGCAGCGCCAACAAAGGTTTTGCCATTGTCTGACTGGACTTGACGTGGACACCCTCTTCTGGATACAAAACGAGAGAAAGCGGTCGGCTTTCTTATGTAGCGACTGCTCCCATAAGGAGAGAGTTATCTTCGGGAGCTTGGATGAACACAGATACACCAGCAGGCAGTCCCAGTTCTCAGTGTTGATGCCTGACAGTTCTAAGGCAGTCCAGCAACCTTGAATAGTACTTTGCAGTACCTTCAAGGCCGCCCCAGATTCCTGTGGTATCGACTGCACATTAAACATTATTTTCAATTGACTGTTTACCAACAATCGTTTATTTTCGAAACGCTCTATTAGGTTTTCCCACGCAGACCGGAAACCCTCGTTGGTGAGAGGCGAAATCGAAACTATGGCATGCGCGTCGCCACTTGTTTTGGCATTTAAATGGAATAACTTTTTAACCGGAGTCAGCCGAGGATTATTGATATAAATGGCTGTGAAAAGATCCCGGAAAGTCGGCCAGCGAAGATAGTCGCATGCGAAAACTTCTGTATCGATTTTATCAACGAGCTGGGCAACACAACTTTCATAGACTGAATAGCAATACCTGTATTTAGCCCTGAGAATAGGCATGTTGCTTGCTGCCGCTTCGCCTGCTGACACAAGGCACTCTGAGCAGAGGTCGAATTCCTTTTCAACCTTGTCCCATAGGGTTCGGACTTGGTCGCGACGGACGCTAAGCATCGTGACGGTTGGAGCTGCGGATTTCGGAGTGTTGATCTGAGCCTCAAATTCGCTTAAGCGGTCAGAAACCGAAATGAATTTGGCTAGCGCTAGATCGGAAGCAGCCATATTTTTAGCTGTGCGCTGCTTTGGATGGAATAGCACATTCTTGGACTCTTGGGCCCTTGTGGTGAAAAAATAGACCTGGGTTTGTCAGCGGACAATTTCTTCTTATCGTCCCCGATGGGCATAATCGAAGATATACGAAATGGAAGGGAAGCGGTTGTGGAGCCCGGTCATACTTTTGAAAAAGTATACATATTCCTCAGACTGCAGTTAATAAATTTAAGCTTGCCGCCGTGAACGGTATAAAGCAGCGGAAAAAGACCGTATGGGATGTAATGGGTGAGAAAGTGGTGTAAAATTTACGAAGCGGAAACTCCGTAGTTTAGACTAATTGGACAGGTGACTCGGAGTGAACAGCGAATTGTATAAATGACCTGTGATTTATTGTAATTAGGTCCACCTTATTTACGGTTGTAATATATGTAATATATATGGATGTAGTATATGTAGATGTGTTATATGCAATGTATATGGATGTAGTATATGTAGATGTAATATATGCAATGTATATGGATGTAGTATATGTGGATATAATATATGTTGATGTAATATATGTAATATATATGGATGTAGTATAGTAGATGTAATATATGCAATGTATATGGATGTAGTATATGTTGATGTAATATCATATATGTAATATATATGGATGTAGTATATGTTGATGTAATATATGTTGATTAATATATGGAACTGGCGGGTAAATCTTTAATTAATATTTTATTTGGAATGGCCAGAGGGTATGTGTTGTTTGTTTCGTTGTTGTATTCTTTGATAGCAAAGCAAATTGTATTAAGTGGACTGCGGAGTTAAAGCAAAAAAAGTGTTGCGAAAAGAATTTGGCTTGCGTTGGACACAGTGAAACGAGAAAAGAATTTTTGCCACTTTTGGCAGAGCTTTGGACTTAGAAAATTTCACTGAACTTGGCACAAAATATTTTCACTTTTTCACATTTGGAATTTTGCACTTTTCGGACTGGATGAATATTTAAATATATTCGGAAATTTGGACTTAGAAATTTTCACGAATGACGGTGAAAGGAGAACGGTGGGTAATATGGCGGCGCCCGTGAGAATGGATAAGTACTTTTCTTTAATTGCCTTTTGTCGGAGAAATCCGTTAGATTTGACAATAAATCTTACAGCAAATTGAACGAAATTGGATTTTCGAACCTTTTGCTGCAGACCGGCAATTAAAAGGAATGGAAATTTCGTACTTATCTTATAATTTGGTCTCTGGTGGACAAACTTGAAAATCCAGGGTATCCGGCTCGAAGGCCCAAAAAATGATGGGTTGTTGGGGGTTGCTGTCCTGGAATTTTCCAAATTTACTGAAAAGAAAACACTCGAAGAAAAGCGACCACTAGACTTTTCGTAACTGCGCGGGCGCGACCGGGCGTATGTTTATTCAGCGTGGTTAGTTATGACACTGGTGCTTATTCTAATTAGTTAGGCTCTCCCAAGCGCAGCGGAGACTCCTTGGAGACTCTGTGGTGAATAGCGGGAGAGCGTAAGAGGGAGCGGAGAGCGTAAGAGGGAGCGGAGAGCGGGTGACAGTCCAAACCCCGTAACTTGAACACCTGACAACACCTATGCATTGAGCAATTTCCGATGATTTACGCATTCTTTCTATCCGCACTTTCTGTCGGCATATTGTGTTAGTATCGTATGTCATTAATTTTTGCACAGGTCTTTATATTAATGAAGAATATATTAATTTTTTCTTATCTATTACCCCTGGATCTTGGTTTATGTACTTGTAGAACATCAAAGCCATATGTTTTAAAGTTGTGGATAATTTCGTAGGTTAGGGTGCTATGGCGGCTATGGCCATGGCTATGGCTATGGCTTCTCTTCCTTCATTTGGTACGTATTGAATTCAATTCCCGAATTATCCAAAATATTAACAATGGCTCTATAAATATCAGCGTCTTTGGGTAATATTCTCACTGTTTCCCCTTGATTGACTTTAACTTTTGAATTATCTAGGCTAGTGACCTCCGTAATGAGCTCAAAGAGATCATTAAGGTTGGTAAGGCTCAGTACTATTTGCGGTGGTTTTGATTGTTTATAAGAATTCTGCTTATCAGTATACTGTTGTGGGCTGTCGGATGTCACATTTGGTACACAGTCATCATTAGGAATATTCGGAGCGGCCGATGCACACAAGGTGGCTGCGGCATCATTACAAACTTGTGGAGTTTCTATGCCATGTATAGCATGAAAAACCTATTGTTTGAGTTTGCCTTATTATTTGTTGCTGAATATGGCTCCAGCTTCTCGTCTCTGACAGCTCGTTTAGACCTATGGTTGGGAGTTAAATTTGTCTTCCTCTTGCTCTCTTTCGTCAGAAGTTTTTGCGCATCAGACAATCTAGTAGAAGCTTTTTCGCTAGAGCTCGGCCTACCGATTGCTGCAGTTGTTGTAGATGTAGTATTGCAAGTAGCACTTGTAAATGTTATCGTCGTAGTTATTGTGCTTAGGTTAACAGATTCAGTGCATGAAAAGCGTTGATTCAATAACTCCATCCTGATATCCAGTGGAGATTTACCAGCTACTTGCCGCATTTCTTCATAATCAATCGTCTTATTTCTAAGCTGAGAGTTAGAAGTTTCGTTGTTCGTAACCATTTAACAGTTACTAATCCGGTCTATTTTCTTTTTCTGATAAGCACGTTGCTTGTTGTCTCCCTTGTGCGACTGCCACGTGGTGAGGGGCCCAATGGGCAGAGAATGCAAGTTTATCGCACCTTATTCACTGTTGTTTGTTGTTGTCCATATGCCGACTCTGCAAGGCAGAGTCCAAAGTTTAGAATGCGTGCTGTTTTGCACAGGAACGAATGCAGGTTTGCAAATTAAAGTTAAAATGAAATTCACGGGCAAAAACTGCCTTAATATGTAATATGTATGCCTAAATAAATAAATTAATTACCAAAAAAGAAAAAAAAGGTATGCAATATTTATTTTATAATTAGGCAATAAAAAGTATGCAATATTTATTTTATAAGCTAGGCAAAAAAAAAGGTGCAATGTTTATTTCCCTAAAGGGGTATGCAATAAATATTGAGTGTGCTGAAAGTATTGTGAGGAGTCTTAAAACTCCCTACAAATCTCGTGTGGGGGAGTGGCCCAGGAACAGCCGCGATGCAAGGCAGCCAAGACCCCGTTAGGTCTTGGACGCGCGGGCCAAGGGCACAGGGGTCGAACGGTAAAGGTGCGGACGTCGGGCAGGCACAAAGAAGGCGCACCGTGAACTAACGACCCGGTCGACCCGTAACGGTGCGTGCACAAAGAGGACGCACCGTGAACTAACGGTACTACGTTGGACCAAAGACACTAGAATAACAAGATGCGTAACGCCATACAAATTTTTGGCACGCGATTTTTTGGCGTCGGCTCTAGAGGTGGCTCCAGGCTCTCTCGAGTTTTTGTTCGAGAGAGAAAGAGCGGAGAGCGCTACAGCAAACAGCTCATTTCTACGCATACAGTGATAGCAGACAACTGTATGTGTGCAAGTTATCCAACCCATGAACATAGTTCCCTTCCACAATTTATAAACAAATTCCAATTCTCAATCTCGTCGGAATTGCCCTTGTCTTTGTTTTTGTCATTGCCTTTGCCAGCACTCAGCTACCCGCTAACATAAGCAACCCAAACTTAACGTAAACACAGCTTCCGCTTGGAGACCAAGCCACGGCCGACTTATTGCGCATCAATCAAAAATTGCATCGATCAGCATAATTGAATTTCACAATGCAGTGGAAAATTTCCAGCATAAAGCTTTTATCGAAAGTTCGGTAATTTTCCGAAAGAAAAGCTTCTGGCCGAGGTTGATTGGATTAGGACTTAGAATTTGAAGATCAGTCTGAATCGGGAGTCTGAATCGGGAGTCTGAGATCGTCAACAGCTCGAAGTTAAACATAAGTTACCAAGTGTCTCGTAATAGTATAAGTGAAAAAGTTTATCACCAAATAAATGTTAAATAATAAAAAATAAAATTTATTTTTTTAAATAAATAAAGAGTAACAATTATAATTGGCGCCCAACGTGGGGCGGCGTATTCAAAAGTTCTAAATAAATATTAACGATAATAAGTTAAAAATAAAACGGAACTCGCGCCGCCAACAATCCATATTTTTAGTGGAAAAATTAAAACATCCACAACAATACAACGACGCCTAACTAATGTGAAAGTGATCGTGAAAAAAAAAAAAAAAAAAACTTAATTGGAAATCAATAAATGCAATAATCCAATTAAGAATTTAACATAAAAAGGTGGACTGAATACTTAATACAAATTACGAGAACATAATAATAATAATAATAACATAAACATAACATAATAATAAAAATTCAGAACTCAACTACGAAACCAAAGAAATTCAAACAAATTCAATTTCAAAATTCAAATTCAAAAATAAAAAGGCTATATAAAAAATTGAAGGAAGACCCCAATAAATAATTATCAAGACGACCCAATTGAAGGAAGACTCCAAAAAAGAATTATTAAGAACAACCAATTGAAGGAAGACACCAAAAAAGAATTATTAAGAACAACCAATTGAAGGAAGACCCCTACCCTCCACCAACTACGCTGAAGGAAGAACTCCCACGGAAAGTATCGTGAGCAGATAAAAACAACACTAAGTCTTTAAATAAAATTTAAAAAAAAATTAAGATTAAGATACAGAGAATACTACTTTGAAATTAAATATTACAATATCAATTTAATTTAAAACAATCTGGAAGATTTGATAAATAGTTTTGATAATTTAAATTTAACAATGGCAACCGGAGGTTCAGTAATCGCCAGTAATCTGACAATGGAATTAATAAACAGATTAATAAATGTACAGTTGAGTGAAGTAACCAGAAAACTTGAAGGGTTAGAAGAGCAGTTAGCCGCTAACAAAAATGAGGTAGAAGACTATAAGATCCAAACAATAGACCGAACCATAAAATGCGAAACTACATTAGAAGTAATTAAATCCTTACCAAAGTTCACAGGAGAAATAACCCAATATGTAGGCTGGAGAGAAGCGGCGGAAACCGCAATGAGTCTATATAAAATTGAAAGTGAACAATATTTTATCGCTTTAACAATTTTACGTAATAAAATCATGGGAGCAGCACACGATGCTCTAACCAACCATGGTACCGTTTTAAACTTTCAAGCGATTCTTTCTAGATTGGATTTTATCTATAGCGATAAAAGACCAATCCATATACTCGAATCAGAATTAAGCATCTTAAGACAGGGACGCATGACCATTACCGAATTCTACAACGAAGTAAATAAGAAAATGACGTTACTTATAAATAAAACTATAATGACTTATGGAAAGGACAGCCTAATAACCAAGGAAACAAATAAAACAATTAGGAGCAACGCGCTAAGAATTTTTATTTCTGGATTAAACGGTTCAATCTCAGAAACACTCTTCTCTCAACCCACCAGATTTGCCAAATGCTTTGGCAAAGTGTCAGGAATTAGAGTCTAACAACTTTAGAGCTCAATTTGCAAATAGGTATAATGGATTTAGGAGTGAAAACAGAAATCAAGGAAACAACCTTAGATTTGCCCCTAGACAGATTAATAATACACCAAATAGGATAAATAATAATTGGCCGCAAAACGGGAACTTCGGAGCGAATAACAATTGGAATTTTAATAATAATTCCAAAGTTCAACCACCACCACACCACAACTTCGGAACGAATAACAATTGGAATTTTAATAATAATTCCAAAGTTCAACCACCACCAGAACCTATGGAAGTAGGCGACTCCATAAGAGTTCAAAATCGTCCGTTTAAAAATTATAATCATCCTAGGAATAATAACAACCAGTGGAGTTATAATAATAACCGACACAATTTTAATAATAATTTCCAAAGAAATAATTATAATCAATACCCAGCGCAAAAACACAACACAAGCGCAGGTCTTGTAAATCAGTCCGAAACACACCCCCCGATAAAACGGGAATCAACGGGAACAGTCAACCAGCCAGCTCATAAAACAATGAGAGTAAATAATATCAACGAGAACCATTTTTTAGATCAGCACCTTACAGAGGGATGCCTCATATCACAAGGGTAGACAGAAAAACTAAAAGACAATTCAAAATACTAATAGACACAGGAGCCACCGCGTGCTATATAAAAAAGGGTATTTATGAGAATAAAAGGGAATTATCAATACATAAAAGAGTATCTACAGTTCATGGATATTCAATCATAAAATATTATCATTTGATAAATATATTTGGGGAACAACATTTATTCTATGAAATTGAGGGTTTAGAATCTGATCTATTAATTGGATTCAATTTGTTAAGAAAGACTGGAGCTAAATTAGATATCGAGAAAGGAATCATGGAGTATAAGGGAAATAAAGAGAAACTCCAATATTTTGACGAGGATAAAAACGATTTGTGTTTAATTGAGGAAAAAAATATTCTTCCATTAAAAGAATATATAATTAAAAAATATTTAGATGAGCAAAAGATATATAAAACCGAAACAGTAATTGCTGAAGGCAGTTTATATAGCTTGGGATCAATGAATCCTGAGCACGCCAGCGTAGATTTATCCGCTAATAAACAATATATCAGTTTGGGATCAAAAAAACCTGAGCACGCCAGCGTAGATTTATCCGCTAATAAACAATATATCAGTTTGGGATCAAAAAATCCTGAGCACGCCAGCGTAGATTTATCCGCTAATAAACAATATATCAGTTTGGGATCAAAAAATCCTGAGCACGCCAGCGTAGATTTATCCGCTAATAAAAAATATATCAGTTTGGGATTAAAAAATCCTGAACAAGCCGACGATGTTAATTCCGTCAGTCTTAAATCAAATAGCTTGGAATCCACAAATACCGAGCACGCAGTCGTTGAGTTTTCCGACAAAGAAAAAATTCATAACCTAAATATTATTTCAAATCAAATAAAAGAATTTGAAAATAAAGTTATGAATAAAATTGAAAAGGAGCATTCTAATATAAATACGCAAATTCCTTTTCGTACCGATATTCGAGGAGAAATAAATACAGTCAATGACAGAGCAATTTATAGCAAACAATATCCTTATGCCATGTCGGTCTCAGATTTCGTTAATAATGAAATCGATAGAATGTTAAAAGAACAAATTATAAGACCAAGTAGAAGCCCCTACAATTCACCAGTTTTAGTAGTGCCTAAAAAAGGTCAAAACGAAGATGGATCTCCAAAACATCGATTAGTTATTGACTATAAAAAATTAAATGAAAGCACAATACCTGACAGATATCCAATGCAAGATCCGTCTGTAATACTATCTAACTTAGGGAAGTCAAAATATTTCTCAACCATTGATCTGGAATCAGGACTCCACCAAATTTTAATGAAAAATTCAGATATTGAAAAAACAGCATTCTCTATAAATAACGGAAAATTTGAATTCTTACGTATGCCATTTGGGTTAACAAACGCCCCTAGAATATTTCAAAGAGCAATGGATGACATATTGAGAGAACAAGTCGGAAAAACTTGTCATGTTTATATGGATGATATAATAATATTTTCTAATACAATTGAACAACATTACACAGATTTAATTCAAATAATAAATATTTTACAACAAGCAAATATGAAAATTTCTCTAGAAAAATCCAAATTCTTTAAATTAGAAACAGCATTTCTAGGTTATATAGTATCTCACAATGTAATTAAAACAGATCCTGAGAAAATCTCCACAATTATGAAGTATCCGATTCCACAAAACATTAGAGAACTTCGAAGTTTTCTAGGCCTCACCGGCTATTACCGTAAATTTGTCCGAAATTATGCAAAAATTGCCAAACCTTTAACCAAATACCTAGGAGGAGATAATGGAAAAATTTCTAGGAGAATGTCTACAAAAATTACAATACAGTTAGACGACCCAGCTATTAAAGCTTTTAAAGAACTTAAAGATAATTTAATAGCACAAGTGGAATTAGTTCAACCAGATTATAACAAAAAATTCACCTTAACGACAGACGCATCAGATGTAGCTATCGGAGCAGTTTTATCACAGGATAATAAACCAAATACTTTCATATCCAAAACTCTAAATAAAACCGAACAACTTTATGCCACAAATAAAAAGGAATTGTTGGCAATAGTTTGGGCTCTTAAAAATCTCAGGAATTACTTATATGGTGTAATTGGTATAGAAATACAAACAGACCATCAATCTTTATCTTTCACAATCTCAGATAAAAACCCGAACGTAGAAATGAAAAGATGGTACTCCTTTATAGAAAGTTTCACCCCGAAAATAATATATAAACCCGGAACAACTAATGTCGTAGCCGACGCATTATCTCGAATAAAAATAAATAATATTACTAACAGCGACTTAGAACAATCAAACTCAGATCAAAATACACAGCATTCTGCCGAAAGTAGTTTTGAAAATGTAATACAAGAGACCCGAAAACCGTTAAATCAGTTTCAACAACAACTGTTATTAACAAAGGGGAGGTATACAATACATGAGTCATTGAAGGTTTTTGATAAGACTAGACATATAATTGAATATGATACGCCAGAAAACTTAATAGAAATATTAAGGGAATATCTAAAACCAAACATAACGGTAGGAATTCATTGCACTTTAGAAGATCTTTATCATATTCAATTACCATTAAAAAATAACTTTAACAACAAATTTCTTTATACTAAAATATTTTTACAAGACGTGGAAAATAACGAAGATAAGGCTATCATAATAGAAGAAACACATAGTCGTGCTCACAGAGGATTAGACGAAAATTATAAACAAATTAATAGATTATTTTATTGGCCAAATTTATATATCAAATTAAAGGAATACATAAAAAATTGTACAATTTGCAACGAAAATAAATACAACCGGCATCCTATTAAAATCCCTATTGGAGAAGCTCCTATTCCAACTAAAGAAGGAGAGAATTTACACATCGACATTTTTTACGCGCAAAGTCTTATTTTCTTAACCTGTATTGACGCATATTCAAAATTCCTGGTTGTAAAAGAAATTCAAAATAAACTAAACATCGAGAATAAAGTAATGGAATTACTCCAACATTTTCCCCACGCCAAAGTAATTATGACAGATAATGAACCGAGCTTCACCTCTGCTCAATTTAAATCCTTTGCACAAAGATGTGGATTAACTCTACATTTCGCCGACCCCAGACACAGTACCTCGAACGGACAAGTAGAAAGAGCACATTCAACATTAACAGAATTAGCTCGTTGTATAAAAGAAGAATTTAATCTCACTGACTATTCTAAAATAATTATTAGAGCCGCAAAAGAATTCAATCAAAGCATTCATTCTACAACAAACCAAAAACCCTTTGATATTCTATATAATAAAATTAATCACGAAAACATTTCAAGAATTCTAAAGAACACACAAGAAAAAATGTTAGTAACACACAAGGTCGCAGAGAAAAAGAATATCACGTAGGTCAAGTTGTTTATGAGAAAAAACACTGCGAAAGAAATAAGCTAAAAACTAGATATAAAAAACAGGTTATTCAGGAAAACTTACCTAACAAAGTTATAATAAATAGTAGAAACAGGACTATTCACAAAGACAACATTAAGTTTCAACAAATACCATATTTTTTTTATTAAATTACAGAAAATGCATTTCGTATTACTTTTAATAACATTCGTAATGATAACCACTTCAGAAATAATTGATTACTCCAATCACGAATTCTTCCTGTTCAAAGACAAAAAGGATGTCCTTACCTATGAATCATATGCTGACTTATACCACGTAACTAACTTAAGTTTTTATAAAGAAATAATCAATCTAGAATCAGGATATGTAAGAAAAGATAAAAATACACGGACACAATTGGAAATTAATTACGAAATACAGATAATAGAATTAATTTTGTCACAACTGATACCAACTAGATCAAAAAGGGGAATAAATGAGTTAGGCACTGTTTGGAAATGGTTAGCTGGAACTCCGGATCACGATGATTTCATTAAAATACAGAATAAAATAAATGATTTAATTGAAAACAATACCCAACAATTTATTATTAATTCCAAATTGTTTAAAGAGATAAAATCACTTTCCGATCATTTTAAAAACATTTTTATCGATCAAGAATTGCCATTAAGAAAACATCGCCTACGTTTATTAACATTTGACTTACAAAACATTATTGATACTGATTACACTGGCCAAAATTGATTTATTCAACACAAAAATTTTAAACAATGAAGACATCAAAGAAATATTAGATCACGAACAACAGCCTGTACTTATTGCAGACTTAATGGACATCGCCATATTCAAAATTGTATTGCATAAAGAACTCTTAATAATTTATATAAAATACCCCGTTATAACAAACAGATGCGAAATTTACTATGCCAGATCCATTTCACATAATGATGGAAAATTACTTATAAGTAATCAGGTCGCAAAATGCGAAAATACCTATTATGAAATATCTAATTTTAAGAACGAACTTTTGAACAACTATTGTATTATAAGTAAAGATAAGACTTGTTTTACCCGCTTACTAAATGGAGAAAAATCAATTTGTACTAAAATTCTAGAAAAGAATAAGAATATAGATATCATTCAAGAAGGTGCCATTCTAATAAATGGAAATAATATTGTGAACAATTCTCATTTAAATGGGTCATATTTAATAACATTTAACAGCACAACTACAATAAATAATATTTCATACACCAATTCAGAAAACAAAATACTTGAGTACATAACTACCAACCACTTTAAAAACTTAGAAATATCAGAATATATAAAATCAAACAATTCAGAACTTTCTCTTGACAACATTAATATTTTAAACCCATTTATTGAAATTTACAATTGGAAAATTTCAATTTCATTTATATTATTAATCTTAATAATTTTGTATTTCATTACTATATTAATAATAAAAATCAGATATTATATATTTGTAACCAAACAAAAACGGCCAGAACCAGAAAAACCAAATAATGATGTAGAATTTTTAACAGAATTAAATGAACGTTTGAACGAAATTAATAATGAAGCGGGACGCGTCATTTTAGAGGGGGGAGAGTTATCCAACCCATGAACATAGCTCCCTTCCACAATTTATAAACAAATTCCAATTCTCAATCTCGTCGGAATTGCCCTTGTCTTTGATTTTGTCATTGCCTTTGCCAGCACTCAGCTACCCGCTAACATAAGCAACCCAAACTTAACGTAAACACAGCTTCCGCTTGGAGACCAAGCCACGGCCGACTTATTGCGTATCAATCAAAAATTTCATCGATCAGCATAATTGAATTTCACAATGCAGTGGAAAATTTCCAGCATAAAGCTTTTATCGAAAGTTCGGTAATTTTCCGAAAGAAAAGCTTCTGGCCGAGGTTGATTGGATTAGGACTTAGAATTTGAAGATCAGTCTGAATCGGGAGTCTGAATCGGGAGTCTGAGATCGTCAACAGCTCGAAGTTAAACATAAGTTACCAAGTGTCTCGTAATAGTATAAGTGAAAAAGTTTATTACCAAATAAATGTTAAATAATAAAAAATAAAATTTATTTTTTTAAATAAATAAAGAGTAACAATTATAATTTGCACACGTATGCTCATTCATTGTAAATTTGACAAAATATGCCCTTCACCTTAGAAGTTCGTTGACTTTAAATCTATATTATTTTTTATCAATTGGCACCAAGCGAAAAATTCTTGTTTTGCATTGCCTTAACGTTATTAGTATTTAAATGAAGTTTAGAAATAGTAATAACCGAATCTACATAATTGGAGTCTTTTCTCCGCGTTGTAAGTAATTCTAAAACAAACACAAATTAATATCCAAGCAGTACAGGAAAAAATATTTGTCGGGTGAACGACTTGTATTTGGCGGTCGTAATATTTATTTATGGATGATTTTTTTTAAATTTTCAAAAAAAAATTTAAAAAATAATTTAATAAATATTGAAAAAGTTATTTGTTAAAAAAAAAAAGAGAAAAAAACGCTTTTAATTTATTGCTCGGAAATTAATTTGGAAATTTACGGAAAAAATTGATGGAAAACAAAACGCCTTTTCCGCGTCGGCACTTGGAATAAATTTTATTTGTGGTTTGGATTTGCCGACGGGAAACAATTTAAACTTTGGTATATGTTTAAAAGGAATGCAGATAATATGCGCAATGTATGTCGGTAATATATGTGGATATAATATATGTTGATGTAATATATGTAATATATATGGATGTAGTATATGTAGATGTGTTATATGCAATGTATATGGATGTAGTATATGTAGATGTAATATATGCAATGTATATGGAAGTAGTATATGTGGATATAATATATGTTGATGTAATATATGTAATATATATGGATGTAGTATAGTAGATGTAATATATGCAATGTATATGGATGTAGTATATGTTGATGTAATATATGTAATATATATGGATGTAGTATATGTTGATGTAATATATGTTGATTAATATATGGAACTGGCGGGTAAATCTTTAATTAATATTTTATTTGGAATGGCCAGAGGGTATGTGTTGTTTGTTTCGTTGTTGTACTCTTCGATAGCAAAGCAAATTGTATTAAGTGGACTGCGGAGTTAAAGCAAAAAAAGTGTTGCGAAAAGAATTTGGCTTGCGTTGGACACAGTGAAACGAGAACAGAATTTTTGCCACTTTTGGCAGAGCTTTGGACTTAGAAAATTTCACTGAATTTGGCACAAAATATTTTCACTTTTTCACATTTGGAATTTTGCACTTTTCGGACTGGATGAATATTTAAATATATTCGGAAATTTGGACTTAGAAATTTTCACGAATGACGGTGAAAGGAGAACGGTGGGTAATATGGCGGTGCCCGTGAGAATGGATAAGTACTTTTCTTTAATTGCCTTTTGTCGGAGAAATCCGTTAGATTTGACAATAAATCTTACAGCAAATTGAACGAAATTGGATTTTCGAACCTTTTGCTGCAGACCGGCAATTAAAATGAATGGAAATTTCGTACTTATCTTATAATTTGGTCTCTGGTGGACAAACTTGAAAATCCAGGGTATCCGGCTCGAAGGCCCAAAAAATGATGGGTTGTTGGGGGTTGCTGTCCTGGAATTTTCCAAATTTACTGAAAAGAAAACACTCGAAGAAAAGCGACCACTAGACTTTTCGTAACTGCGCGGGCGCGACCGGGCGTATGTTTATTCAGCGTGGTTAGTTATGACACTGGTGCTTATTCTAATTAGTTAGGCTCTCCCAAGCGCAGCGGAGACTCCTTGGAGACTCTGTGGTGAATAGCGGGAGAGCGTAAGAGGGAGCGGAGAGCGTAAGAGGGAGCGGAGAGCGGGTGACAGTCCAAACCCCGTAACTTGAACACCTGACAACACCTATGCATTGAGCAATTTCCGATGATTTACGCATTCTTTCTATCCGCACTTTCTGTCGGCATATTGTGTTAGTATCGTATGTCATTAATTTTTGCACAGGTCTTTATATTAATGAAGAATATGTCGGAGCACAATTATTATTCTCCATTTCGCGCAGCGAGTTTCGAACGCACCGAAGTTCTACACACAATTAATTCGTGTCACTCACTTCTTCTCCGTGCTAACCTTCGAACCACACTCGGCGACAGCGACCACACGCTGCCGCCGCGCTGTAACGTGAGATGCCAAAGCTACAAAAATACAGCCGACCAATAGCAACGCAGTATGCAATATTGTAATATGATGAAATACCAATGATTTCCCCGAAATGATGAAATTACTGTACTTCTGGAATATTCTAACACATAATACAATATGCTGACATACCAATGATTTCCCCGAGCTGATGGAATTATTATTCTTGTGAAATATTCTAGCACATCCACCAGCTTACAAAAGTATGCGCCGACACGGCCATCCTGACCTTTACACGTCCTCGTGAAATATTACCTAAAATGATTCGTTCTCTACAATTTTATTGCAAAACTATTTTTACATCATTTTAAAATAAATATTAGCCAATTGACAAATCAAATATCCAAATTTAAATTTCCGATAAAAATTTCTTTTCTTTAACATAATTCATTTTCTTCTTATTCATATGTAATGCGCAACACGCCATGATCAAGACATTTGCCTTGCACTTGTGCTTAAATTATACTTAAAAATTTCATTATTAGCCCTTCAGGCATCCATACTGTCTCTTTCAACAGCTTCAATAATTTCGCTACTGTCTCTTTCAACAGCTTCAACAATTTCGCTACTGTCTCTTTTAACAGCTTCAACAATTTCGCTACTGTCTCTTTCAACAGCTTCAACAATTTCGCTACTGTCTCTTTCAACAGCTTCAACAATTTCGCTACTGTCTCTTTCAACAGCTTCAACAATTTCGCTACTGTCTCTTTCAACAGCTTCAACAATTTCGCTACTGTCTCTTTCAACAGCTTCAACAATTTCGCTACTGTCTCTTTCAACAGCTTCAATCATTTCGCTGCTGTCTCTTTCAACAGCTTCAATCATTTCGCTACTGTCTCTTTCAACAGCTTCAATCATCATATCGTATTTAAGGCATTTCTTATAAACTACGTGAAATAACAATTCAAGATTGAATTCAGAAATTTTGTGGACAGAATTTGCAAATTACTCTTGACAACATTGTCGCCTATGCCTCTCAAAACTACAGGGTTATGGCGTCTCTTCTCGCTAATTGTCTCTTTTATTAACGAGCATTCGGAACAAGAATCAAAGAAAAATGGAAACCGCTCACCAAACTATATTGCTGTCCCGTTCTGCTTAATTACCGCACACGTGTCGACTCTCCTCTCTATGGTTATATTCGCTGTTGCTGTTCCTGCACGCCGATGCAATATGTCCAACGTTGCCACATTTGAAACACGTAACTTTAGATCTGCCACTGCTATCGCCTGGTCTCGTCTCGTTTCTCTCGTTCCTTTCTTCTGCTCTTCTCTTTCGGCACTCCATTGCCTTGTGTCCGAGTTTACCACAACTATGGCATCTAATCGGTGTTTGCATTTTGTGCCTCTTCTTTTCGGGACCTTGCTCTATTCCAGCGAATTAGGCATTTCTGACGAACGAGTGGGCTCTGAGTTGTTGTTGTTGTTGTTGGAAATATCTCGCCTTGATGAACCATCTCTCCCTTGGGTTCAACAACCTCGCATAGTTCCAACCTTTTCACTTGATGTGTGCCTTTGTCCTTTTTGGGCTTGCTGCAGTGTGTTGAAATATGACCGCTCTCGCTACAATTAAAACAAGTCACATCCGATTTTTGACGGTGACCAAAAGGGTTCCTGTCGTTGCTGTCCTTGGCATTAGATGAAAATTGCTGCTGCTGTTTAGCTCTACATTCGATCATCTTGTGACCGAGTTTTCCACAGAAATGGCATCTCATTGTTGAAAGTCGCTGGCGCTTTATGTCAGCTGGAGGCATTTCTTCTTGCGGAGTTTTCTTTCGTTTACTAAACGTAAATGCTTTAAGCTCAGTGTGTAATTCACTTCTTGTGTGCACATTTGAAGTAAATGTTAATCGTTGCAGCCTGCTATCTACATGAGCCAACTTAGCAAGCGTCACAGAAACAGCTATTTCCTCCACATCCATCTCACGCCACTTCGTAATAAGCGACGTCATCATGCGACTAGCATAATTGGAGAGACATTCGCCGTCAGTTGGACAACCTGCTAGCATTGCTAAAAACATAGCCGCTGGAGTTTCCACACTAGCAAAACGTTGCACGAAAAGTTCCTTAAACTCGGCCCAAGTTATTTCCGGATAGCATATTTGAGCAAACCACTGCGTCGCGCTTCCTTCCATCGCTGCACTTAAGGCCATAACTAACGCGCTGCCTTTTATAGTTGATTCAGCCAAAATAATATTTGCCGTAGAGCACCACGCCGTTGCGTCTGCGCCATCAAGGTCCGCGTTGAATTTAGGTAACACCACAATATTTTTGTTTGTTGTTTCGGACGCCGTTGTTTGTATTGCTTTAACAAGTTCGATCAAGTTTTTATTTTGTATTTCCATTAAAACGCGCCACGGCCCATCTATAGTGTTAGGCAGCGAGCCAGATCCCACTTCTGATGTCGGAGCACAATTATTATTCTCCATTTCGCGCAGCGAGTTTCGAACGCACCGAAGTTCTACACACAATTAATTCGTGTCACTCACTTCTTCTCTCTTAAAGACGGGAGGGAAGTCCCCTGAGGGGCATTCTCACCAGGATGAATGGCAAGATAAACATCCTGCTATCCGCTTTCGAGACCCAACGGCACGTGACACGAGAGACAAAGGGCATAGCGTCCGAACTCTCAGCCCTTAACACCAGGGCGTTAGAGCTGTACGAAGGTACGTCTAGCGAGCACCGCTTGAAGAGCAGTGCTACCCAGACGGAAGTACAAAAGCCTTCGAAAAAGGTTTCTAAAAAGGCGCAGGTACCCAAGGTGCAAGTGCCAAACGCCCAGGCGCCCAAGCCGAGCAACCCTACGTCGGGTGGCAACGGTGAAGAAAAGGCGCCATCCAGAACTAACGAGTCCAAGCCAGGCAGCTACGCATCTGTCGCCAAGAATGCTAGCACGGGTGCAGAGTGGACCAAGGTGAAGCCTACGCGCCTGCGTAAAAAACCGGAGGCTCTCATTGTAAAAAAGACAGGAGAGGCTTCGTACGCAGAGATGCTCCGGAAGCTAAGATCGGACCCGAGCCTTAGCGAACTGGGCAGCCACGTACGTAAAATCCGGAGAACGCAGAAAGGTGAGCTGTTGCTTGAGGTAGAGGGGAAAGCTTCGGAAAGCGTTCCCAAGTTTAAGAGCGACCTGGAAGCGGCGCTCAATGACTTGGCCTCTGTGCGCACGGGAGCGCAAAAAATAGCTCTATCCTGCAGCGGATAGAAGATATCAGGGGCCTTCGCAGAATGCGGGATGGCACGCAGATAGCCTCAGTGCTGCTGAACGCGAATGTGGCGATACCAGTCCTTAAACAAGGAACCATAATCGTTGGATGGTCAAGATGTCGTTTCACCCAGGACGTCCGACCAACGAGATGCTACAGGTGTTTGGGCTATGGACATCGATCAGTAAACTGCAAGGACACCGACAGGGCAGACTGCTGTCTTAGATGCGGTGAGCGTGAGCACAAGGCAAAGGGGTGCGTTGCAGCACCAAAATGCCTGATCTGTAGCAGCGAGGTGGACAGAAACCACCCGACGGGTAGCTTTGCGTGCCCGACCTACAAAGCGACCCTAAGAGAAGCCAAGAGCCACCTCAATGCACGGCCATATTAGAGTAGTACAGCTCAATGTCAATCATTGCGCAGCAGCTCAGAGCCTCCTGGCCCAGACTGCGGCTGAGCGCAATGTAGACATCATGCTCCTAAGCGAACCCTACGTCTCTGGTAGTGGAGAATCACCCATGATTCTTGACGAGACAGGTAAAGCAGCTATCAAATGCTGCAGCTCTCTCCACGTCCAGGAACTGGCTGCTTTACCTATGCGGGGTATCGCTTATGCGAAGCTAAATCACGTGCACATGTACAGCTGCTACGCTCCGCCGAGCGACACCCCCGATCAGTTCGAGGAGTTTCTGGAGGCGCTCGTGGTCCATGCGAGAGGGCGAAGCCCGAAGGTCGTTGCCGGCGACTTTAATGCCTGGGCAGTGGAATGGGGCAGCAGGACATCCAACGCCAGAGGCCGAGCTGTGATTGACGCCATGGGCATGCTGGACCTTATACTGCTGAACGACGGAAGCCGACGTTCAACAACGATAGGGGCACGTCCTTTATTGACGTTACCTTTGTCAGCAGAGGGCTAGTGGACATCAACAACTGGATGGTCCATGACGTCATGACGCTGAGCGACCACGCCCTGATCTCTTTCAGTCTCTCCCCGGAGGGCATGCCCAGGAGACGGCAGAGCAGAACAGCCGGGAAAGCATGGGACACCAGGAAGATCGATGAGGCCATGCTGGCCTATCAGATCAATTCCCTGGAAATCCCAAATGGGAACGCAGAGAGTATGGCGGCAGGCCTCATGTTTATGCTCGAAGGAATCTGCGACGCAACCATGCCTAGGAAAAATAAGGCACAGCGCAAACCACCCGTTTACTGGTGGAGTGCCTCCCTAAGCCAACTAAGGTCTGATTGCCTCAGGGCTAGGAGAACGGCGCAACGTGCCAGAGGCAGTACCCACCACGCGGAACTCTTATAGGCTTTCAGAAGGAAACGCCTAGAGTTCAAGCACGGCATCGCGGCTGCCAAAGCGCGGTCGTTTAAGGAGCTGCAGGATGGCGTAGACAGCGATACCTGGGGCCTCGCCTACAAACTCGTTACCAACAAGCTAAGGAGGAGAGCGGCAACCCCATCCGACCCGGGGGTCCTGGCTAACATAGTAGGCGAGCTATTCCCAAAGCAAACCACTCTATGGAGGCCAACAGAGGCAGCCCCTGCCCCAGATTTCCAGTGCGTCACAGAACTTGAAGTCGTCGAGGCAGCCAAGCGCATCAAACCGAACAAAGCCCCTGGACTAGACGATATTCCTGGAGCTGTTATAAAAGCAGTGGCGCTGGGTAGACCTGAAATCTTCAGGGCCACCTTCCAGCAATGCCTTCTGGACGGAATCTTCCCAACAAGGTGGAAAAGCCAGAAGCTAGTCCTGTTGCCGAAAGGCAAGGGACCAGCACATGCTGCAAACAGCTACCGCCCTCTATGCCTACTGGATATAGTAGGAAAACTGTTTGAACGTATCCTGTATACAAGAATAAAGGCAATCACCGAGAGCATCAGCGGCCTGGGAAGCCATCAATATAGCTTCCGGAAAGGAAAGAGCACACTGGACGCTCTTTAGGCCGTTAGTAACATCGCCAAGACCGCTCTATCTGGTGATAGATGGTTAGGGGGCAGGAAGGAATACTGCGCTATAGTGACTCTGGACGTAAGGAACGCATTTAACACCGCCAGATGGCCCGTAATACTCGCAGCCATGAACCGCATGGGGATCCCGGAGTACCTAAGGATAGTCGTTGGCAGCTACTTTAGGGACCGGGTCCTATGGTACGATACTGAAGATGGCCCAAAAAGATACCGAGTTTCGGCAGGTGTTCCCCAAGGATCGGTACTTGGACCAATCCTATGGAACATTATGTACGATGGGATCTTGGGCATCAACAGGCCCGTAGGAGTAGAGCTGCACTGTTTTGCTGACGATGTGGCAATCACAGCTGTCTCTAAAACAATCGCAGGGTTGGAGGACAAATGCAACTCTACGATCGGTGCTGCCATCCTGTGGCTCGAGAAAGCCGGGCTAGCAATAGCGGCTCACAAGACCGAAGCAGTCCTTCTCAGCAGCAGAAAAAAGGTGGAGAACATGCTGGTCTCCGTCAATGGCACACAGGTGACCTCTCAAGAGTCCCTAAAGTACCTGGGGGTAATGATAGATCGCAGACTATCGTTCAAGGACCACGCAAGCTACGCCAGCAAGAAGGCAGCAGTCACAGCCTCTTCGTTGGCTAGGCTTATGCCCAACGTCAGAGGCCCAAGACACCCGGCCAGGAAACTGCTGGTTTCAGTAGCAAAGGCTACTCTGTTATACGCTGCACCAATCTGGAGCAATGCCACTAGCAGGGGCTCATACCTGAAAGGAGCTCGTTCGGTGCTACGGTCAATGGCCCTCAGGCTCATTCGAGGTTTCAGGACCATATCCGAGGACGCGGCGCTAGCCCTGGCAGGCCTGCCGCCAATTGATCTGGAGATCAAGGCTCTCAGCCTAATGCGAAGTGGCGCTTCCAAGCAAGAGGCACACGAGTGGCTAACAGGTGAATGGCAGAGCAGATGGCAAACTTCGCGACGGGGGAGGTGGACTCATCAGCTTATCCCTGAGTTGACGGTTTGGGCAGAGTGCCAGCACAAATGCTTGGACTACCACCTAACCCAGTTTCTTACGGACCATGGCTGCTTCCGGGCCTACCTACTCCGGTTCCGTCACGTAGAGTCAGCTCGATGCATGTTCTGCGTGGACGGTGAGGAAACAGCAGAACATGTGCTAATGCACTGCTCCAGGTTCACGGCGGAGAGGGAGCAGCTAAAGACGCTGTCAGGTACCCCGTTCAGCCCTAGTGGCTTGTTCGCGGCTATGCTGGCGAACAGCGAGGCTTGGGAGCTGGGACACAGTCTTATCATTAACATGATGAAGCGTGTCCGATCAGACGAGATGGCCAACAGAGCGGATGTCTAAGCCCAAACTGGCGCCCTGGGTGACGGCGGGCGAAGAATTCTACCCCAGAGTTCCCGGCTCGTTGTAATAATTAACTAAAGGGTGGAAGGAGGAGCCACCATGGACTACACTGAAGGCAGGGAGTGCGACCTGGCCTCACATCCTGCTCACCGAAGTCATACCTTGACTGGCAGTCCCGGTGAGCGAGTAAGGACTGAAGAGCACGCGGAGGTTTTTGTTTTAGTACGTAGGCATAATTCCAATAGGGCTTATGAATCGTGCATGCCACCTACGGACAGTAGGTGGTATCTTTAGAAGATTTTAATTTTCCTACCGTAAGTCGAATAATATACTCACTTCTTCTCCGTGCTAACCTTCGAACCACACTCGGCGACAGCGACCACACGCTGCCGCCGCGCTGTAACGGGAGATGCCAAAGCTACAAAAATACAGCCGACCAATAGCAACGCAGTATGCAATATTGTAATATGATGAAATACCAATGATTTCCCCGAAATGATGAAATTACTGTACTTCTGGAATATTCTAACACATAATACAATATGCTGACATACCAATGATTTCCCCGAGCTGATGGAATTATTATTCTTGTGAAATATTCTAGCACATCCACCAGCTTACAAAAGTATGCGCCGACAAATATATTAATTTTTTCTTATCTATTACCCCTGGATCTTGGTTTATGTACTTGTAGAACATCAAAGCCATATGTTTTAAAGTTGTGGATAATTTCGTAGGTTAGGGTGCTATGGCGGCTATGGCCATGGCTATGGCTATGGCTTCTCTTCCTTCATTTGGTACGTATTGAATTCAATTCCCGAATTATCCAAAATATTAACAATGGCTCTATAAATATCAGCGTCTTTGGGTAATATTCTCACTGTTTCCCCTTGATTGACTTTAACTTTTAAATTATCTAGGCTAGTGACCTCCGTAATGAGCTCAAAGAGATCATTAAGGTTGGTAAGGCTCAGTACTATTTGCGGTGGTTTTGATTGTTTATAAGAATTCTGCTTATCAGTATACTGTTGTGGGCTGTTGGATGTCACATTTGGTACACAGTCATCATTAGGAATATTCGGAGCGGCCGATGCACACAAGGTGGCTGCGGCATCATTACAAACTTGTGGAGTTTCTATGCCATGTATAGCATGAAAAACCTATTGTTTGAGTTTGCCTTATTATTTGTTGCTGAATATGGCTCCAGCTTCTCGTCTCTGACAGCTCGTTTAGACCTATGGTTGGGAGTTAAATTTGTCTTCCTCTTGCTCTCTTTCGTCAGAAGTTTTTGCGCATCAGACAATCTAGTAGAAGCTTTTTCGCTAGATCTCGGCCTACCGATTGCTGCAGTTGTTGTAGATGTAGTATTGCAAGTAGCACTTGTAAATGTTATCGTCGTAGTTATTGTGCTTAGGTTAACAGATTCAGTGCATGAAAAGCGTTGATTCAATAACTCCATCCTGATATCCAGTGGAGATTTACCAGCTACTTGCCGCATTTCTTCATAATCAATCGTCTTATTTCTAAGCTGAGAGTTAGAAGTTTCGTTGTTCGTAACCATTTAACAGTTACTAATCCGGTCTATTTTCTTTTTCTGATAAGCACGTTGCTTGTTGTCTCCCTTGTGCGACTGCCACGTGGTGAGGGGCCCAATGGGCAGAGAATGCAAGTTTATCGCACCTTATTCACTGTTGTTTGTTGTTGTCCATATGCCGACTCTGCAAGGCAGAGTCCAAAGTTTAGAATGCGTGCTGTTTTGCACAGGAACG
The DNA here is from genome assembly GCF_004382145.1 of Drosophila mauritiana. Lineage (NCBI taxonomy): Eukaryota > Metazoa > Arthropoda > Insecta > Diptera > Drosophilidae > Drosophila > Drosophila mauritiana. Next base: position 268,323 of record NW_022881566.1, read on the forward strand.
AATGCAGGTTTGCAAATTAAAGTTAAAATGAAATTCACGGGCAAAAACTGCCTTAATATGTAATATGTATGCCTAAATAAATAAATTAATTACCAAAAATGAAAAAAAAGGTATGCAATATTTATTTTATAATTAGGCAATAAAAAGTATGCAATATTTATTTTATAAGCTAGGCAAAAAAAAAGGTGCAATGTTTATTTCCCTAAAGGGGTATGCAATAAATATTGAGTGTGCTGAAAGTATTGTGAGGAGTCTTAAAACTCCCTACAAATCTCGTGTGGGGGAGTGGCCCAGGAACAGCCGCGATGCAAGGCAGCCAGGGCAGAGCGGAGAGACCGTGAGTTAACAGTACCCCGTTAGGTCTTGGACGCGCGGGCCAAGGGCACAGGGGTCGAACGGTAAAGGTGCGGACGTCGGGCAGGCACAAAGAAGGCGCACCGTGAACTAACGGTACCGCTCTGGACCTTGGACTCGAGTTGACCAAGGGCACAGAGGTCGACCCGTAACGGTGCGTGCACAAAGAGGACGCACCGTGAACTAACGGTACTACGTTGGACCAAAGACACTAGAATAACAAGATGCGTAACGCCATACAAATTTTTGGCACGCGATTTTTTGGCGTCGGCTCTAGAGGTGGCTCCAGGCTCTCTCGAGTTTTTGTTCGAGAGAGAAAGAGCGGAGAGCGCTACAGCAAACAGCTCATTTCTACGCATACAGTGATAGCAGACAACTGTATGTGTGCACACGTATGCTCATTCATTGTAAATTTGACAAAATATGCCCTTCACCTTAGAAGTTCGTTGACTTTAAATCTATATTATTTTTTATCAATTGGCACCATGCGAAAAATTCTTGTTTTGCATTGCCGAATCTACATAATATACCAAAATAAATTTCTCAAATGACTTTATACTAGAATATTTGTCATTAGAGTATTCAGCTTGCGACGTGAGAAAAATTAATAACGCAGTGATTGTTGAGTGCTTGTGTCCGCACTTCGTGCCTCCAGATATGACTTTTGCAATAAACAGTTTTCATATTTTTATTTATTTTATTAATTTTTATTACTTAAATTTTTAATATTTCGGAAAACTAAGGGCACCATCTGATCTTTTTATTAATATTTTTAAAATACACATTAAAGTTTTTGAACTATTTTTAAAAATAATAAAAAAGAAATGTGTATAAAAAATTTTTTGTTGAGCATTAGTGCACAAATAAAAGTAGTGTATATATATTACACATAATTAATTATCAACATAAATATAAATATGTAAAAGGTAGCTAATTCGAGCGGCGATCTTAACAAACGAATTTAAAAAATTTTTAAATTATAATAGTCAGGGCGTGAATTTTTATTTTATTTCATCATATTGCTACGAAATTGGCCAAAACTTCAAATATGTAAATTCGTTTCTTCGATCAGAATTGATTTCGGCCCGAAAATCGTCTTCTAGCACAACACATAAACGCGTTCTCGTCTCTTGTTTTTACTCACACAAGCAAGCAAATTCAATTTGAGATTTCTTACGCTCTCAGCGTCAGCGAGCGAAAAGAGAGCAAATTTGGCCTTCACCAAAAAAGTGGCTGCATAGTGCCAAACGAATGTATGGCCGTTACGCATCTTGTTATTCTAGTGTCTTTGGTTGGACCTTGTAACCGAGCGGGCCGTGCGCAAAAGGGAAAATAACGGGATCCCCGCGGCCTATAAAGGGACGCCAGTCAGTCAGTCGGTCTCAACACGCGAGGAGTACGTACGCGAGGATAGTCGAAGAGAGTACCAGCGCGAGTCGGGCGGTCAGCGCGCTGTCGAAACGAGGTCTGAAGGCGGAGGAGTAGGAGACAGTTAGTGAGACAGTGAGATCGCGTACGGAAGAAGGCCGATCGTCGGAGTGTTAACGGAATGAGCTCGGAAGTGTAAACGCGCGGACAAGTCAGAAGGAAAGGAAGAGTGCAAGCATCGGGCGTCAAGAAGCTCGAAGGACGCGTAAGGACGATCACCACAAGCAAGTGGAGATCCTGGGAGTGGAGGAGAAGGATCTGGCGTGTCGTAAGGATCAGTGGAGTCAGTGGCCAGCAAAGGTGGTCCCAGGACGAGCGTTGCCTCGCCCAAGGACAATACACCCTGCACCATAACATCCTAAATCCGTTCCGGCCGGCAGAAGCACCTTCAGAAGGGAAGGCAAGAACTTGGCGTGTCCGTAAGGGTCAGTGGAGTCATTGGTCGGTACAGGTGGTCCCAGGACGAGCGTTGCCTCGCCCAAGGACGATACACCCTACCCCATAACATCCTAAACCCAGACCGACCGGCGGGTGGTCTTCCAGAGGAGACGACAGCGACGTAGCGGGTTTGAGAAGGACAGTGGAGTCAGTGGTCGGCAAAGGTGGTCCCAGGACGAGCGCTGCCTCGCCCAAGGAGAATACACCCTGCCCCATAACATCCTAGTCCCGGCCGGGCCGACTCGTCGTCCGCGTCAAGGTGCAAGCAGTACAACGGAGGCAAGGCGTTGCAGGAGAAGCGCCGCAGGAGTAGTGAGATCTCCGAAGAAGTTATATATGAAACGGTAGAATAAACGGCTATAATTACACAAATCATAAATTTGGTGGGACGAAAGCACAAACTCTCTGAGCTAGACGTTGCAGTCCGTAGCGAGCGAAATAAGAAAAACAGTTCGTTACAGTATGCAATGAAAATTGGTAAAACCGAATTTCACAACCTTTACGTGGCCAGCAATGAATTCTGTTTTTTCACTTGTTTTTTGTTTTTGGTTTTGCTAGAGACACTTGATGGGATGCCGTGGAAACAACTTTTCAAACTTACATGATTTTTAGCTTAACTACCCTGTCAACTAGACTGTGGTTCTTGGTGAAGTTGGGCGCCAGTTATAAAGATTTCGTATTCGGTGTCCAGCGGGTTTTCCTTCTTCGGTAGAGGTGCGCCTTTGACACTGAATTTAGGTTGATTATGTTGGAGGGCTTGACTTCGCCCCCTTAGTTATAGCCTAGCCTTGTGGCGTAGCAATGTAGTGAAATTAAGAACAAGGTTATTTTTACGGTTATGTGCGGAAGTAGAGCTGTGGTTTATTGAGCAGCTTTGTAAGAACTAACAGTTTTCTTTTTTAAATTATTATTTATTAAGTGAAGAATCCGTAAATAATCATATTGTATCTTAACATCACAGGGTGGAGAAATATTCTTAGGAATTACCAAACACTATATTAAATTTTTTTTTTTTAATTAATTAATTTATTAGGGCATAGGGAAATCTTGGAGCCCCTTTGTGTACTTCTTTTCTATTAATTCTGCCCATTTGGGCGCGCCGGCTAACAGTTATCTATTTCTAGTTTACAATAATAATACAGTACATAACAATCACATATAACAAATAGGTTTTATGATAAATGTCAGCTTCAGCTGACCCTTGTCAAAGGAGATCGGGAAATGAGATCCCTCGGTTGCCTTCAATTGAGCCTCCTTGGTGGGCGAGATCTGTGTAGAGCGCTGGCCAGCCGATTTCTGTGGCGCTCCAGCCTGTCATGGTATCTGCTCGACTACTGGTTTATCTCGTCAAATACCGTTGCGAGTTTAAGGTCTCTTTGCAGGAGGTGTTTCGCACAAACCACTCGCAGCCGGTGATGAGTCTTGCTACCTTATTTTGAATAGCCTGGATCCTTTTTATTTGGCTATCGCATGCCAAGCCCCAGATTTGGCACCCATACTTCCAGTTTGGTGCTAAGATCTGTTTGTAAATTGTCAGCTTGTTGGATAGCGACAATTTACTGCGCGAACAAAGTAGCCAGTAGTACTTCGCCACCTTAGCACGTAGGCGCGTTCTGATGTCAGTCACATGCTTGGCAAATGTGAGTCTGCGATCCAGAAGCACTCTAAGGTACTTTGCTGCGTTCGGCTGTGGTACGGCGGCTTCTTCGATGTAGACGGGCGGTGGCGTTCTCCGCTTTAAAGTATAGCAGACGTTGTTGGATTTACTGCTATTGATGCCAATGTTCCAACGTCTTGCCCATTCCGAGAACCGATCTGCAAAGTCCTGGATACCATCGGCTGCGTCGTGCTCGCTTTGGAACCTGTAGGTGACGCACACGTCATCGTCAAATGTGGCCAGCATTGATTTCCCGTAAAGGCTTACATCCGGCTGCGGCATGTCGTGGCTATACAGGCAGTAGAGCAGGGGCCGAGGACACTACCTTGTGGAACACCAGCTGCCACATTGTGCTCGGTGGAAATTGCTGAATGAAAGCGCACAGCGAAATTCCTTCCTTCCAGGTACGATTTTAGCAACCCAAAATATGGAGCGTCTGCTTGATTTTTACTTGAAGTACAATGCGCCACACTCGATCAAACGCTTCTCGAATGTCCAAGAAGAGGCCGTTACAATATTCTTTACTGTCGTAGGCAGTTTCGTGTTCGAAACTCGGGCAAGGGATATCAGCAGTGTACAAGGAATATAGTAGCGGTCCGAGAACACTGCCCTGTGGGACTCCAGCTCTCATTGGGTATATAGAGGAGTAGCTATTTCTCACCGTGATTTTAAATTGTCGTTCTTCCAGATATGACTTTAAAATACAGAAGTAGGGCGCAGGTAAAGGGTCTTTATCTTGCATAATAATCCAACATGCCATACTTTGTCGAAGGCTTGTTGCTTGTTGTTTATAGATAAAGACAGCGTCGCAGTACTCGCAGTCGTCAAAAGCCTGTAGTATGTGTTTCACAAGTCTGTGGACCTGTTCAATAGTTCCGTGACCCTTTCGAAATCCAAATTGATGATCCAGCAGGATATTGCCTTGTCTTATAATGTCGTGGATCCGATTGGCAATAAGTCTCTCCCATAATTTAGAAAGGGAGGCTTATAGGCCGATACGACTCAGTATCATCTTCAGGTTTTCCAGGCTTGTGGATCATCAAAATAGAAGCCAATTTCCACTGTCTTGGGAACACTTGTATCCTTAAAATAGCATTAAAGATTAGTGCTATATATATTATCGCTTTTATAGGTAAAACCTTTAGCTTTATGTTTCGGCAGAAGTTTAATTATTTCAACGATTTCTTCTATCCTTATTGGCTTAATAGTCCAAGACATCTGCAATGGCATTTGTAGGTACTGATCAGTCTCTCTTATTTGTTCTGTCGTGGCGAAGTCGTAAGGAGTGAAGCGATCCTCTATCTGTTCCACTTCAGTTTTTGCAAATTCCCCATCTGGACAGCGTACGGGTACCCATCGAAGTGGTTGTCGTTTAAGCGGTTTTGTGCACTTACACAGCGGAGGATAATTTTTGCTCAAAGAAATCACTTCTGAGTTCCCTTAAGATGATTTTGAGTTGCTTTGCTGCTCGGTTCCACAAGATTCTGTCCCATGGATCCTGAATTCGCATTGCTCTTCTTCTTCGGATTTCCAGCGCCGAACGGTCTCATCACAGAGCGCTGAACTCTATTATGGCGCGTCAGCATTGCTTATGCTAAGGGAATATGAATATGTTTGTTAACTTCTACGTGGCACACATCTCATTACCTTCAACGATCGCGTCGTAATAAATGACACCACCTTTATAAATCACGACAAGGCCCAAATACGAGCTCCATGAGTAGCTAGTTCCCCATAGTTGAATATCACCGTCAACAGAGATATTCTGAGTCTCTCCTATCTTCACCAGCTGAGTGAACGTGGGAACTGGGAGTTCATCAAAGAGTTCTAGAGAGAAATTGATACCAATCATTCACATCACATAATATTTATCACAGCAGGAATTTGTTGTGCATTGATTTGTATCGGTATCAGCTGTCTACGGTTCATCGGAGCGCGGAGATCTGCAATCCAATTAAACAGGATTTTTTTAAACTAATATACTTTTTTATTAAACGCTGAAAGCATACATTCTAAATAGCATCTTAACAACACATATAAAAACAAATCTTAATGAACCAAACATCTCACTAGGATTACTAGCAGGTTGTGGGAGGGCTGGACGATTAACGAATCGTCTTGCTAAATGCCAGTCTTTTAAGTCGCCTTAACGGCCTAGCTGGAAGCAATCTCCTTGCAAGAATACGGCGGTGTCTAACAAGTCGATCGTTGTATCTGCTGTAATGTCTACAGATCTGTTCTTCCACAGTGTGTAGATTGAGATCACGGTGAAGTGTGGAGCCACGCACGTACCAAGGACAGTTAGTTATCTGTCGTAGGGTTCGGTTCTGCATTACTTGTAGCCGCTTATAGTTGGATTTGGCAACAATCACCCAGATCTGCACTCCGTACAGCCAAATTGGAGCTATACAATGCACGTATAGAGCTCTTTTGGCTCTTAGTTGCTGCATTCTTTGGCCACATCTTTTTGTTATTGTTTTTATGTGAGGCCCAAAAGTAAGGCGCTTATCTAAGGTTATTCCGAGGTATTTCGCTTGAGATGGCTGTTCCAATGTCACACCTTCATGTTCCACCTTCTACTCCACGCTGATCAAGTTTGAAGGTATCAAAATAGAAGCCAATTTCCACTGTCTTGGGAACACTTGTATCCTTAAAATAGCATTAAAGATTAGTGCTATATATATTATCGCTTTTATAGGTAAAACCTTTAGCTTTATGTTTCGGCAGAAGTTTAATTATTTCAACGATTTCTTCTATCCTTATTGGCTTAATAGTCCAAGACATCTGCAATGGCATTTGTAGGTACTGATCAGTCTCTCTTATTTGTTCTGTCGTGGCGAAGTCGTAAGGAGTGAAGCGATCCTCTATCTGTTCCACTTCAGTTTTTGCAAATTCCCCATCTGGACAGCGTACGGGTACCCATCGAAGTGGTTGTCGTTTAAGCGGTTTTGTGCACTTACACAGCGGAGGATAATTTTTGCTCAAAGAAATCACTTCTGAGTTCCCTTAAGATGATTTTGAGTTGCTTTGCTGCTCGGTTCCACAAGATTCTGTCCCATGGATCCTGAATTCGCATTGCTCTTCTTCTTCGGATTTCCAGCGCCGAACGGTCTCATCACAGAGCGCTGAACTCTATTATGGCGCGTCAGCATTGCTTATGCTAAGGGAATATGAATATGTTTGTTAACTTCTACGTGGCACACATCTCATTACCTTCAACGATCGCGTCGTAATAAATGACACCACCTTTATAAATCACGACAAGGCCCAAATACGAGCTCCATGAGTAGCTAGTTCCCCATAGTTGAATATCACCGTCAACAGAGATATTCTGAGTCTCTCCTATCTTCACCAGCTGAGTGAACGTGGGAACTGGGAGTTCATCAAAGAGTTCTAGAGAGAAATTGATACCAATCATTCACATCACATAATATTTATCACAGCAGGAATTTGTTGTGCATTGATTTGTATCGGTATCAGCTGTCTACGGTTCATCGGAGCGCGGAGATCTGCAATCCAATTAAACAGGATTTTTTTAAACTAATATACTTTTTTATTAAACGCTGAAAGCATACATTCTAAATAGCATCTTAACAACACATATAAAAACAAATCTTAATGAACCAAACATCTCACTAGGATTACTAACAGGTTGTGGGAGGGCTGGACGATTAACGAATCGTCTTGCTAAATGCCAGTCTTTTAAGTCGCCTTAACGGCCTAGCTGGAAGCAATCTCCTTGCAAGAATACGGCGGTGTCTAACAAGTCGATCGTTGTATCTGCTGTAATGTCTACAGATCTGTTCTTCCACAGTGTGTAGATTGAGATCACGGTGAAGTGTGGAGCCACGCACGTACCAAGGACAGTTAGTTATCTGTCGTAGGGTTCGGTTCTGCATTACTTGTAGCCGCTTATAGTTGGATTTGGCAACAATCACCCAGATCTGCACTCCGTACAGCCAAATTGGAGCTATACAATGCACGTATAGAGCTCTTTTGGCTCTTAGTTGCTGCATTCTTTGGCCACATCTTTTTGTTATTGTTTTTATGTGAGGCCCAAAAGTAAGGCGCTTATCTAAGGTTATTCCGAGGTATTTCGCTTGAGATGGCTGTTCCAATGTCACACCTTCATGTTCCACCTTCTACTCCACGCTGATCAAGTTTGAAGGTATCCTTGCAAACCATTTGCAGCTTCGATACGGCATTTGGATCTGTAAAGAACCGCAATATCATCGGCGTAAATCGCAATGATAGCCTTAGAGGGGTATTGCATATTCTCGTAGGTAGGTCTAGGTAGGTCAGCAGTATATAAAGAATAGAGCAGCGGGCCAAGGACGCTGCCCTGCAGTTATGACTGCAGGAGGCCAAAGTAAGGTGCTGGCAACAGACTTTTTATTTTGGATAATAGTCCAATATGCCAGATCCTATCGAATGCTTGCTGCATATCGATAAAGACTGTATTGCAATATTCAAGGTCATCAAACGCCTGCAGTATATGTTGTACCAGTCTGTGAACCTGTTCTACGGTGCTATGACCCTCTCGGAAGCCGAACTGATGTTCCGGCATGATGTTAGTTTGGCTTATGACTAAACTGATACGGTTGGCAATAAGCCTCTCCCACACCTTAGAAATTGAGGGCAGCAGACCTATTGGCCGGTATAACTCCGGGTCCTCTTCCGGTTTGCCTGGCTTATGAATCATATGGATAGCCGCAATCTTCCACTGTCTTGGGAAAAACTGGACCCGTAGCATAGCGTTGAAGATCGAGCATACGTAGATAATTACTCGAATTGGTAGAGCTTTGAGTGTCGCATAGCAAATCCTGTCGATACCAGGAGTCTTGTTCTTTGGTAAGGACTTTATGACATCTACAATCTCCTCGACCCTAGCTGGCGTAATGGGTAAAGCCATTTGCAGCGGTGCCTGGAGGCTGTCATTTGTTTCACTGACCTCTTCCGCAGTAGCAAAATCGTACGGTATGAATCGTATTTGCAGATGTTGACCAAATAAGTCGTCTTCCAGTCACCACCTACCAAGTACCTTTGTCCGCAAGCACGGAGTAGATTAGTGAAATGTCATTCTTCAACTCTGTTTCTTGGAGGGCAGTAAATGGCACTGAACTCCACGTCACCAAGGTCAGTTGCCACCTTAACTGATGACATCTGAATGGTTTGCGTTTCAATGACCCTTTGTGGAAAATGGCAAAGGGTACTCTTCACCAATACCGCCGCTCCTCCGACGCCGTGATTATTACGAGATAGTTTTTACGCAGGATAGAACGTGTATCCATATATTTTCACTGTTTTTCATCGGTTCAGCCTAATTGTTGTTGTGCGCGAAGAGCTCAATTTCTCTGGCTTTGCATGAAATGCCATTGACATTCCATATAAGTACCTTAAGGGTGTTCATTGCGAGGCCGAAACTTTGTCATGAGACTGGTGTTTAGCTCCAGCCCATTGATTTATATTAATAGTTGTTCAAGTTACGGGGTTTGGACTGTCACCCGCTCTCCGCTCCCTCTTACGTTCTCCACTCCCTCTTACGCTCTCCCGCTCTTCACCACAGTGTCTCCGAGGAGTCTCCGCTGCGCTTGGGAGAACCCAACGCATTAGAATAAGCTTTAGTGTAAAACTAACCACGATCAATAAAACATACGCTCGGCCGCGCCCGCGCTAATTCTACAAGTCTTCGAGTGTTTTTTCGAGTGGTCTTTTTTTTCTTCAAAGTTATTCAGTGTTACCACAGATACGCATTCCACGCTGGCTATCGTTTCGTCCAGGTTTCAAGGTCGAGCATCATGGCTTTTGCGATGCGTCGCAAAAGGCTTACGGGGCGGCCATATATGTCCGCGTAGAAGTGGGCAGCATTATTATGGTGCAACTCCTAACCGCGAAAACCCGGGTAGCACCAGTCAAAACGGTTTCGCTCCCAAGATTGGAGCTGTGCGGAGCGTTATTGCTTTCCGAAATGGCTGCAGCCATCATTCCGCAGATGCCTACGACTAACTCCGAACTTTACTGTTGGACGGACACCACGATAGTGCTTGCATGGTTAAGCAAGCCAGCATGCCAGTGGACCACATTTGTAGCCAATAGGGTGACGAAGATCGCCCAGGCCACAAAAACAGAGAATTGGTCTCATGTTCAATCTGAGCATAATCCAGCAGACCTGGCAAGTAGAGGAGTTTCCCTCCAAGATCTAGCCGATAGCCAGTTATGGTGGCACGGACCGACTTGGTTGCAAAATCCACGCAACCAATGGCCAACTCAGGTCAACGCTCCGGTGACCGACCTGGAGAAGCGTGCTCTAAAAGTCCATCTCGCAAAAGCTCCTTCTGAAGAGTTGTTGGCACGTTTCTCCAAGCTAGAGAAAGCTCTACGAGTCCTTGCTTATGTTTATCGCTTCATTCAGCGGTGCAGGAAGCAGACATCTCCATCTGATGTGCATCTACTGGCCACTGAAATCGCCGCCGCCGAGCGGTTCCTAATTTCGAACACTCAGCGCAGAGAATTCCCTGTGGAATATCATTGCCTAAGTGAAAAGCGTCCAGTGCCAAGTTCAAGTGCCATCCTAAGCATGAACCCGTTTCTAGATCCGCAAGGACTGATCAGGGCATGCGGCCGTGTGGCGGCTTCCGAAAGCCTTCAATACAATGAACGCCATCCAGTGATTCTTCCGTATAACTGCCTGCTTTCTCGCCTCCTTGCGAATTTCACGCATTGCATAACTCTAAATGGTGGTAACCAGTTAATGGTGCGCCTCATCCGGTCGAAATACTGGATTCCGAGAATCAAGAACCTGATGAAAGCAGTGGTAAATGTGTGATCCACAAAAAGCGGTTGCAAAGCAAACTCATGGGTGTCCTGCCCAAAGAAAGAGCATCGTTCTCCCGACCATTCACGTATACTGGCAGGGATTACGCCGGTCCGTTCGATATAAAGAACTATACGGGAAGAGCATGTCTTATTACAAAAGGGTATGTGTTAGTTTTTGTTTGTTTCTCCACCAAGGCCATCCACGGAGAGCTCTTCGAACGTGTATTTTCGTGTGGCCGTGCATTTGTAAAATAGCGTCTTGAAGCTTTTTACGCCTGCTTCCCAAAGGCCTTCCATATGGGGTGCGCCCGGAGGAATAAATTGCCATTGCATCTCTTGATGAATATAGGCATTCGTCACCGACTCTTTTACGGCTTGAAGGAAATCGCGGGAAAGCAGGGTGGCAGCGCCACCAAAGGTTTTGCCATTGTCTGACTGGACTTGACGTGGACACCCTCTTCTGGATACAAAACGAGAGAAAGCGGCAAGAAACTTTTCGGTCGTTAAGTCAGATGTAGGCTCTAAATGGATGGCCTTGGTGGAGAAACAAACAAAAACTAACACATAGCCCTTTGTAATAAGACATGCTCTTCCCGTATAGTTCTTTATATCGAACGGACCGGCGTAATCTATGCCAGTATACGTGAATGGTCGGGAGAACGATGCTCTTTCTTTGGGCAGGACACCCATCAGTTGGCTTTGCAACCGCTTTTTGTGGATCACACATACTTTGCACGAATTTACTACTGCTTTCATCAGGTTCTTAATTCTCGGAATCCAGTATTTCGACCGGATGAGGCGCACCATTAACTGGTTACCACCATGGAGAGTTATGCGATGAGTGAAATTCGCAAGGAGGCGAGAAAGCAGGCAGTTATACGGAAGAATCACTGGATGCCGTTCATTGTATTAAAGGCTTTTGGAAGCCGCCACACGGCCGCACGCCCTGATCAGTCTTTGCGGATCTAGAAACGGGCTAATGCTTAGGATGGCACTTGAACTTGGCAATGGACGCTTTTCACTTAGGCAGTGATATTCCACAGGGAATTCTCTGCGCTTAGTGTTCGAAATTAGGAACCGCTCGGCGGCGGCGATTTCACTGGCCAGCAAATGCACATCAGATGGAGATGTCTGCTTCCTGCACCGCTGAATGAAGCGGTGAACATAAGCAAGGACCCGTAGAGCTTTCTCTAGCTTGGAGAAACGTGCCAACAACTCTTCAGAAGGAGCTTTTGGGAGATTGACTTTTAGAGCACGCTTCTCCAGGTCGGTCACCGGAGCGTTGTCGACCTGAGTTGGCCATTGGTTGCGTGGATTTTGCAACCAAGTCGGTCCGTGCCACCATAACTGGCTATCGGCTAGATCTAGGAGCACAGCTCCAGTCTTGGGAGCGAAACTGTTTTGACTGGTGCTACCCGGGTTTTCGCGGTTAGGAGTTGCACCATAATGGTGCTGCCCACTTCTACGCGGACATATATTGCCGCCCCATAAGCCTTTTGCGATGCATCGCAGAAGCCATGATGCTCGACCTTGAAATCTGGACGAAACGATAGCCAGCGTGGAATGCGTATCTGCTCTAAAACCGAATAACTTTGGAGAAAATTAAGCCATCGCTGAAAAAGCTCATTTGGAATGTTTTCGTCCCACCCAAGTTCCTGCAGCCATATCTCCAGCATGAAAATTTTAGCTCGAACGATAAACGGCGCTAAACAGCCTGCAGGGTCGAACAATTTAACAATTTGGGACAGGACTTGGCGTTTTGTAAAGGACGTTTCGATAGCCAACTCTGGCGGGACGAAGAAGAATTCGTCGGAGGTTGCCTTCCAGCGAATACCGAGGGTTTTGGCAGTACTTTCTGCATCGATCTCGAGAAAATCAGTATTTAAAAGATGGTTGCTCTGAATGGCCGCTAAAACTTCCTTTTGGTTGGAGGTCCATTTCCTCAATGGAAATCCGGCGGAATTCAGAGCGTCTCGGAGCTCTTGCACCATGAGCTGAGCTTCTTCCGTGGAGTCCGCTCCGGCTAGAACATCATCCATATATATGAAATTTCGAATGACATTGCAAGCTTTTGGATGGCTGAGTTCTACGTCAGCTGCTAGCTGCTGCAGTAATCGGATGGCCAGGAAAGGCGCGCAATTGACTCCAAAGGTTACTGTTTTCAATTCGAAATCTCTGATTTCCCCTCTATTGTTACGGAAAAGTATTCGCTGGAATGGAGTGTGTTTCGGATCTACCCAGATCTGCCGATATCGGCGCTGAACACGTATCGGAAATAGCGCCACTTCAGAATTTGAATGGTCAAGTCGGACTGTAAGACAGGGCCAGCATGAAGGATATCATTTAAACTGGTACCATTCGATGATGGGCTGGAGGCATTGAATACTACACGGAGTTTAGTAGTTACATTCTCCGGTTTTAAGACGGCGTGATGTGGCATATAATAGGAGTTGCAATCATGCGTATGAAGAACTTGTCGCATGTGCTTTAAGTCGAGATATTCCTGGATCACCGAATTGTATCTCGCTTTCAAGGCCTCATCTCTTTTTAGACGCTGCTCATTTCTTAAGAACTGAGCCAACGCGAAAGACCTAGAATGCCCTAGCCCGGAACCGATATGTTCTGGGTCGCGAAAAGGCAGAGTAACGACATATTTGCCGCACTCGTTTCTCATGGTCGTTTGAAGGAAATTCTTCTCGCACATGGAATCGGATTCTTTTACCAACTTTGTTGGTATATCCTCCACCTCCCAAAATTATGTGAGGAGTTTGTTCAGTGAATTATCGTACGCGTGGGAGATCTGTGTCGAAAAAGAGGAAATTCTGCCTTGGGCTGAGGCTGACACTGGCCCAGTTAGTACCCAGCCGAAAATGGTCTCTTGCCCCAAGAGAGAGCCACAGATGTTGGTTTTTGCTCCACTCAGAAGCACCGAAGGCAGGATGTCGGCTCCGATAAGTACATCTATTTGTGCGCTCTCATAGAATTTTGGATCCGCCAGTGGAAAATCGGGAAGATCCCGAAGGAAATTTTTCGGAATTGGGTAGGAAGGCAGATTTCCGGCTAGTTGAGGGAGGACATAGGCCGTCGTCTCCAACTGCAACGCGGGCCTAGTCGGAGATCGGATGGTGAAACTGCAGAGCTTCTTGGACTGAGCAGCTACTGTTTGGTTTAAGCCCGAGACTTGGGCTTGAACCACCTGGAATGGCAATCTAATTAGATTGAACAGTCGCTCGGTTATGAATGTCGCTTCTGATCTGGAGTCGATCACGGCGCGTGCCTTAAAGTTAGTGCCAAGATGGGAGATATTGATTATGGCAGTGCCAAGAAGGATAGCTCTTGAGCCCGTGGCGAAATAATTTTGAACACCGGCTTGCTCATTTGGAACGAAATTGGCCTGATTAGCGGAAATTGGCCTTGCAGGATTTGAAGGGCTTGAATTGCTGGAACAGAGGTTGTTTCGGTGCAACAACGTGTGATGCCGGCCACGGCAAGTAAAACAATTGTGAGTGCTTTTGCACTCACGAAGCTGATGTCCCGTTGCGAAGCAGTTTAAGCATAACTGCTTCCGTTTAATGTAGGCTAACCGGTCGTCAACCGACATTTGGAGAAACCGCGGACATACACGGACAGGATGGTTCTCCTTGTTGCACAAGTCGCAACTTTTCAATTTTGGAGCCACTTTCGTCTCGTAGGAATTTAATTTTCTAGAGGGCCCACTTGAGTTTATCGCTTTGGAATGCGACTGACTCGGTACGGACGGTCTCACATCATCGATTGCTTCTAGGGTTCGATGACGTTCTGTGAGGAAGGTGTTCAGCTCTCCCCATGTCGGGATGTCGGCTTTCTTATGTAGCGACTGCTCCCATAAGGAGAGAGTTATCTTCGGGAGCTTGGATGAGCATAGGTATACCAGCAGGCAGTCCCAGTTCTCAGTGTTGATGCCTGACAGTTCTAAGGCAGTCAAGCAACCTTGAACAGTACTTTGCAGTACCTTCAAGGCCGCCCCAGATTCCTGTGGTATCGACTGCACATTAAACAGTATTTTCAATTGATTGTTTACCAACAATCGTTTATTTTCGAAACGCTCTATCAGGTTTTCCCACGCAGAGCGGAAACCCTCGTTGGTGAGAGGCGAAATCGAAACTATGGCATGCGCGTCGCCACTTGTTTTGGCATTTAAGTGGAATAACTTTTCAACCGGAGTCAGCCGTGGATTATTAATATAAATGGCTGTGAAAAGATCCCGGAAAGTCGGCCAGCGAAGATAGTCGCCTGCGAAAACTTCTGTATCGCATGGAGGCAACCGACAGCCAGAGGAAATGTAGGCCTGGGGCGCAGCGTTCGCGGTTGGGATGGACTAAGAAGTGCCCTGCTCGATTTTATCAATGAGCTGGGCAACACACCTTTCATAGACTGAATAGCAATAACTGTATTTAGCCCTGAGAATAGGCATGTTGCTTGCTGCCGCTTCGCCTGCTGACACAAGGCACTCTGAGCAGAGATCGTATTCCTTCTCAACCTTGTCCCATAGGGTTCGGACTTGGTCGCGACGGACGCCAAGCATCGTGACGGTTGGAGCTGCGGATTCCGGAGTGTTGATCTGAGCCTCGAATTCGCTTAAGCGGTCAGAAACCGAAATGAATTTGGCTAGCGCTAGATCTGAAGCAGCCATATTTTTAGCTGTGCGCTGTACTGTGGCTTTGGATGGGGTAGCACAGTCGTCGGAAATCTGCGCAGGCGTTCTCACCGAAATGCTTGGGATTCTTGGACTCTTGGGCCCTTGTGGTGAAAAAATAGACCTGGGCTTGTCAGCGGACAATTTCTTCTTATCGTCTCCGATGGGCATAATCGAAGAAATACGAAATGGAAGGGAAGCCTGTCACACTTTTGAAAAAGTAGACAGATTCCTCAGACTGCACTTAATAATTTAAGTGGTGTAAAACTTACGAAGTGGAAACGCCGTAGTTTAGACTAATCGGACAGGTGACTCGGAGTGAACAGCGAATTGTATAAATGACCTGTGATTTATGGTAATTGGGTCCACCTTATTTACGGTTGGAACCCTTGGAATGTGGAACACGGTGATATAAAATGTTTATTAGAACGAAGAACATTTTATTCTTTTATTTACAACTGGAAACGGAGAACATGGAATGACTGGAATTGAAGTCTTTTCTCTGCGTTGTAAATACTTCTAAAACACCCACAAACTAATATCCAAGCAATACGAAAAGGAAATATTTGTCTGGTGAACGACTTGTATATGGCGGTCGTATTATTTATTTATGGATAATTATTTTTTTTGAAAACTTTCAAATTAAAAAAATAATTTAATAAATATTGAAAATGTTTAATTTAATTTAAAATTTATTTATTGTTCGGAAATTAATTTGGAAATTTACCGAAAAACATTGATGGAAAATAAAACGCCTTTTCCGCGTCGGCACTTGGAATAAATTTTATTGGTGGTTTGGATTTGCCGACGGGAAACAATCTAAACTTTGGTAAACTTTGGTTATACGCCTTTTCCGCTTCGGCACTTGGGACACAGGCGATTTAAACTTTGGTAAACTTTGGTTAAAGGGAAAGCAGATAATCTGCGCAATGTATGTCGGTACGATATGTAATGTATATGGAGATGTATATGTATATGTATGTATATGGAGATGGAGATGCATGCAATGTATATGGGTAAATGGCGAGAAAATATTTAATTAATATTTTCCTTGGAATGGCCAGCGGGTATGTGTTGTTTGTTTGTTGTTTGTATGTATAGCAGAGCAAATTGTATTGAGCGGACTGCGGAGTTATGATAAAGCAAAAAAAATGTGTTGAAAAGAATTTGGCTTGCGTTGGACACAGTGAAACGAGAACGGAATGTTTGCCACTTTTGGCAGAGCTTTGGACTTTAGAAATTTTCACTGAACTTGGCACAAATTAATTTCACTTTTCCACATTTGGAATTTTGCACTGTTCGGACTGGATGAATATTTAAATATATTCCGAAAATGGGACCATGAATTTTAGAATGGTGGGTAATATGGCGGCGCCCGTGAAAATGGATAAGTAATTTCCTCTAATTGCCTTTTGTCGGAGAAATCCGTTAGATCTGACAATAAATCTGACAGCAAATTGAACGAAATTGGATGTTCGAACCTTTGCTGCAGACCGGCAATTAAAAGGTATGGAGATTTCGTACTTATCTTATAAGTTGGTCGCTGAAGGACAAACTTGAAAAATCCAGGATATCCGGCTCGAAGGACCAAAATGTTGGGGTGTTGGGGGGTGCTGGTCCTGGAAAATTCCTAGTTTGCTGAAAAAAATACCACTCGAAAAAACACTCGAAGACTTGTAGAATTAGCGCAGGCGCGACCGGGCGTATGTTTTATTGATCGTGGTTAGTTTTACACTAAAGCTTATTCCAATGCGTTGGGTTCTCCCAAGCGCAGCGGAGACTCCTCGGAGACTCTGTGGTGAAGAGCGGGAGAGCGTAAGAGGGAGTGGAGAACGTAAGAGGGAGCGGAGAGCGGGTGACAGTCCAAACCCCGTAACTTGAACATTGTATTGAAGGCTTTCGGAAGCCGCCACACAGCCGCATGCCCTGATCAGTCCTTGCGGATCTAGAAACGGGTTCATGCTTAGGATGGCACTTGAACTTGGCACTGGACGCTTTTCACTTAGGCAGTGATATTCCACAGGGAATTCTCTGCGCTGAGTGTTCGAAATTAGGAACCGCTCGGCGGCGGCGATTTCAGTGGCCAGTAGATGCACATCAGATGGAGATGTCTGCTTCCTGCACCGCTGAATGAAGCGATAAACATAAGCAAGGACTCGTAGAGCTTTCTCAGGCTTGGAGAAACGTGCCAACAACTCTTCAGAAGGAGCTTTTGCGAGATGGACTTTTAGAGCACGCTTCTCCAGGTCGGTCACCGGAGCGTTGACCTGAGTTGGCCATTGGTTGCGTGGATTTTGCAACCAAGTCGGTCCGTGCCACCATAACTGGCTATCGGCTAGATCTTGGAGGGAAACTCCTCTACTTGCCAGGTCTGCTGGATTATGCTTAGATTGAACATGAGACCAATTCTCTGTTTTTGTGGCCTGGGCGATCTTCGTCACCCTATTGGCTACAAATGTGGTCCCCTGGCATACTGGCTTGCTTAACCATGCAAGCACTATCGTGGAGTCCGTCCAACAGTAAAGTTCGGAGTTAGTCGTAGGCATCTGCGGAATGATGGCTGCAGCCATTTCGGAAAGCAATAACGCTCCGCACAGCTCCAATCTTGGGAGCGAAACCGTTTTGACTGGTGCTACCCGGGTTTTCGCGGTTAGGAGTTGCACCATAATGGTGCTGCCCGCTTCTACGCGGACATATATGGCCGCCCCGTAAGCCTTTTGCGACGCATCGCAAAAGCCATGATGCTCGACCTTGAAACCTGGACGAAACGATAGCCAGCGTGGAATGCGTATCTGTGGTAACACTGAATAACTTTGAAGAAAATTAAGACATCGCTGAAAAAGCTCATTTGGAATGTTTTCATCCCACCCAAGTTCCTGCAGCCAAATCTCCTGCATGAAAATTTTGGCTCGAACGATAAACGGCGCTAACCAGCCGGCAGGGTCGAACAATTTGGCAATTTGGGACAGGACTTGGCGTTTTGTAAAGGACGTTTCGATAGCCAACTCTGGCGGGACGAAGAAGAATTCGTCGGAGGTTGCTTTCCAGCGAATACCGAGGGTTTTGGCAGTACTTTCTTCATCGATCTCGAGAAAATCAGTATTTAAAAGATGGTTGCTCTGAATGGCCGCTAAAACTTCCTTTTGGTTGGAGGTCCATTTCCTCAATGGAAATCCGGCAGAATTCAGAGCGTCTCGGAGCTCTTGCACCATGAGCTGAGCTTCTTCCGTGGAGTCCGCTCCGGCTAAAACATCATCCACATACATGAAATTTCGAATGACATTGCTAGCTTTTGGATGGCTGAGTTCTACGTCAGCTGCTAGCTGCTGCAGTACTCGGATCGCCAGGAAAGGCGCGCAATTGACTCCAAAGGTTACTGTTTTCAGTTCGAAATCTCTGATTTTCCTTCTATTTTTACGGAAAAGTATTCGCTGGAATGGAGTGTGTCTCGGATCTACCCAGATCTGCCGATACATTTTCTCGATATCGGCGTTGAACACGTATCGGAAATAGCGCCACTTCAGAATTTGAATGGTCAAGTCGGACTGTAAGACAGGGCCAGCATGAAGGATATCATTTAAACTGGTACCATTCGATGATGGGCTGGAGGCATTGAATACTACACGGAGTTTAGTAGTTACGCTCTCCGGTTTTAAGACGGCGTGATGTGGCATATAATAGGCGTTGCAATCATGCGTAGGAAGAACTTGTCGCATGTGCTTTAAGTCGAGATATTCCTGGATCACCGAATCGTATCTCGCTTTCAAGGCCTCATCTCTTTTTAGACGCTGCTCATTTCTTAAGAACTGAGCCAACGCGAAAGACCGGAACCGATATGTTCTGGGTCGCGAAAAGGCAGAGTAACGACATATTTGCCGCACTCGTTTCTCATGGTCGTTTGAAGGAAATTCTTCTCGTACATGGAATCGGATTCTTTTACCAACTTTGTTGGTATATCTGGTCCTTCGAGCCGGATCCCGTTCCCGCCGGCACAATCCGCCAACTCAGCGTAGGAGTTCACCGCCACGACGTCCGGAATCGACGACGCCCGGCCCATCGCTCTCGTCGCTGCTGCAACGGGTTCCATCGGCCTGCTACCGTATCCATGGTCTTAGGAGCAGACATTTATCCTAAGGTTATCCAATCCGGATTCCTGACCTTCGACGAGGGAATGCCGGTCGCTCAAAAGACCGTGTTTGGGTGGATCGTGTCCGGTGCCTGCAGCTTGCCGTAGGATGGCTATGTTGCAACCCCAGTGATTGCAAGGGGGGCGGAATGTTCAAGTTACGGGGTTTGGACTGTCACCCGCTCTCCGCTCCCTCTTACGTTCTCCACTCCCTCTTACGCTCTCCCGCTCTTCACCACAGAGTCTCCGAGGAGTCTCCGCTGCGCTTGGGAGAACCCAACGCATTAGAATAAGCTTTAGTGTAAAACTAACCACGATCAATAAAACATACGCCCGGTCGCGCCCGAGCTAATTCTACAAGTCTTCGAGTGTTTTTTTCGAGTGGTCTTTTTTTCAGCAAACTAGGAATTTTCCAGGACCAGCACCCCCCAACACCCCAACAATAGTCATTTCAAATACTATATTTTCAAGCTTTTCTAAGCGCTGGTTGACATGTTTGTCTTGTTGTTGCTGTTCCTGTTGTTGCTGTTGAAGCCATATGAGAAATTGCTGTTGCTGCTGTTATTGGAGCTGTTGTTGCCATTGCTGCAATTGTTGTTGTTGTTGCTCCAGAAGCGATTGTACATCAAGAAATCTGTGCTGTTGATTACTGTCTTCTCGTTGTTGCAGTAAATGTTGCTTCTGTGTAATATCTAGTTGACGCTGAGCAACTCCTACGTTGCCTGGTTTAAAACTTCCTTTTGCTACTGCAGCGTGGGACACCCCTGTATTGCCATTAGCACTGTATGACGGTTGCTGTTGTATTATATGCTGTGGCCGCTGCAGTAATAATTGCGGAAGCTGAAGATTGTGACACAATACCGATTTTCCAGCCTTAATACTACGGCCCTTTTGCAAGGTAGGAAACTGTTGCGGCTCTCTACCATTTGTGGTGAGTTAAGAATTGTCTACATAGTACTATGGTCCAGAATTCGTTTTTTTTTTTTGGCATAAAGTCTAAATTTTTATGTCAATATATCGTCCTTTAGCAATTAATTTCTAATAGAAAATTAATCATATAAATAAAAACAAAAAACCAAATTGAACAAATGCTTCACTAAATCGTTTTATGAGCTTTTAAATGTGAAGTGTTAAACAGCTGATTGAGAGAATGCAATTCCCGAAAAATTATTTGCTTACTTTCACACGTGGTACGATCGTTAATACACATCCATAAATTATAGTAAAATAAAGAAAATAAATGACAAGGTATGATGTTTTTAACGTATGTAAGTAATATATATGTAGTTGTAGTGTTTTTGTGTTGTGTAACATCCAATTTATGTGTATTTTAACAGAAAATTCTAACGTGTCCCCTGTGTTTCGCGGAGTATAACTAATTTTCTAACAATTTCTGAAAGTTAAAAACGTCAGTTTGTCCCTTTGACGGTAAAGTAATATCTTTTGCCCATTTTTGCTCGTTTTCTTAAAATTTGATTTTATAAAGGCAACTTCGAGTTCAGACATAGCGACCTCCTGGCCATTTGGAGGCGTAACAATAGGCAAATAAGTTATGTTTCAGATTACGTTTATTCCGCAATCAACAACAATAATCTGAAATTAAAAAAGACAGAAGAGGTTGACAAAAAAAATAGTAAATTTTGAATTATTTATTAAAAGAAAACTGCCCGAGGGTAACAGAGAACTGGACCGATTTATTTCCAAACAGTCTAATTTTAAACCTGATCCATCAGACAAAATAATGGATTGACATTCTGATTCTGATTCGAGTTCAGATTCGGAAATTTATAAAGTAGAACTAGAAGAAGAAGACGGAGATTATTTTTAAAACAACAATATACAGACTTTAAAAACAATTAAATTTCGTTGACTCCTGAGTCATACCATTAGTTAATATGGGAGGCAAGAGAGAACATGGTCCAAATTTTGGGCGCAAACTATTTGTGATTTAACAACAAAATTAACAAAGTTTTAAGTCTGTAGCTCAATTTTTAGACTTTATGCCAAAAAAATCGAATTCTGGACCACAATGCATTGTCTGACATTGCAGAGAAGCGATTCGACCTGGTTGTGTGTTTCACGCTCTTGGTGGTTCCCATTGACCGGCGAAGATAGTTTTGGTACCATTTCACTCACCTTTATAGCTGGCCATGTGGTCTCCTCCACAGCGGATGCAGGTTGGCTGCGCTTCAGGGGAGCGTCCACATTGTGTAGTGGCATGATCTTCTCCACATCTGGCGCAATTTGGGTGCCGGTGGCAATATTTGTCTGTGTGCCAATACTGTTGGCAGCGATGACATTGTGCGATTTCCGTAGCTTTTCGCATCCTTTCAATCTTCCCCATCTGGCGGCAAAGATACTTAATCTTATAAATTTCATTAATTTCGGCGCAAGGCTTAATATTGATCAAAAAGAAATTTAGTTTTTCCTTAGTAATCTTAAATGTAGGATTATGAATATGAAGAAAATCGTACCCTTCAAGCTTTTTATAATATCATTGTTTAGGGTGCTGTGATGTAGACCTCCAATTACAATTCTGTGCGGTTTTTCCGTTTGAATTTGGTATGTATAATATTCAATACCTACTTCTTCAAAATGGATAACAATTGCCCTGTAGGTATCGCTATCCCTGGCAAATATTCTGGTCGTTTCACCTTGATTGGCCTTAGTCTTAACGTTGTCCAGATTGGCGACCTCTTTTATGAGTTCAAAAAGGATATTTAAGTTGCTGACAATTTACAACTATTTGTGGTGGTTTTGGGACCTTAGGATGTATGTCTGCATTAGTTGTATCGTCTTCAAAATTGTGGACAGGAGCAGAGAGATCGGCGAGTTCTGGCTCATCTGCAGTCGGATTAGTAGGTAATAAATATGCGTCATGGGAAATTCCTTCATCATCACTGTCCCTATGATCAATTTCCAATTTGGTTTAAGGCCATCATGGCTATCAATAAGTCTGACGGGATAAGAGCTGCTGGGTGGCTACATTATAAGTAGGATTACTAGACGCACTAGTAAATATTATTGTCGTAGTGGTCGTGCTATTGCTGATGTGAGTTTCAGTGCACAAAAGGCGTTGAGTTTCTAGTCGGCACTGAGCCCTAATATCCAAAGGTGTTTTGCCAGCTGTTAGGAACATCTTCCCATAAGCAGTCTGCTTATTTCTAAGCTGAGAGTCAGGAAAGATGTTCATCTTCATTTGGACAATTATGTATTATATATTTT
The DNA here is from genome assembly GCF_004382145.1 of Drosophila mauritiana. NCBI lineage: Eukaryota > Metazoa > Arthropoda > Insecta > Diptera > Drosophilidae > Drosophila > Drosophila mauritiana. Next base: position 291,042 of record NW_022881566.1, read on the forward strand.
TGTACTATCACTGGTTAACATTATCTTTTACTGTTTATGCAAGTTTATGCAATGCAAGTTTATCGCACCTTACACACTGTTGTGTGAGGAGTCTCAAAACTCCCCACAAGTCTCGCGCAGGGGAGCGGCCTAGCAACAGCCGCGACGAAGGGCAAAGCAGACGCACCGTGAACTAACGGTGCCACTCTGGACCTTGGACTCGAGTCGACCAAGGTCACAGGGGTCGACCGGTAAAGGTGCGTGCACAAAGAGGACACACCGTGAACCAAAGGTACAACTGTTGGACCTTTTACCCGAGCGGGCCGTGCGCAAAAAGGGAAATAACGGGATCCCTGCAGCCTATAAAGGGTAGGCGCGAGCACGGATGGGGGACAGTTAGTGAGACAGAGAGATCGCGTGCGGAAGGTGGCCGAGCGTCGGAGTGTGAATCGAAGGAGCTCGGAAGTGTGAACGGTAAAGCGAAGGAAAAGAGCAGTGTAAGCAGCGGGCGGCGAGAAGCCCGAAGGACGGATCGCCACAAGCAAGTGGAGATCCTGGGACCGGAGGAGAAGGTCCTGGCGTGTCGCCAGGCTAAGGTGGTTCCAGGACGAGCGTTGCCTCGCCCCGGGACGATACACCCTGCACCATAACATCCTAAATCCGTTCCGGCCGGCAGAAAGACCTTCAGAAGCTAAGGCAAGAACCCGACGTGTCCTTAAGGGTCAGTGGAGTCAGTGGTCGGTACAGGTGGTCCCAGGACGAGCTTTGCCTCGCCCAGGACGATACACCCTACCCCCATAACATCCTAAACCCAGACCGACCGGCGGGTGGTCTTCTAGCGGAGACGACTGCGACGCAGCGGGTTCGAGAAGGACAGTGGAGTCAGTGGTCGGTACAGGTGGTTCCAGGACGAGCATAGCCTCGCCCCAGGACGATACACCGTGCCCCATAACATCCTAGTCCCGGCCGGACCGACACGTCGTCCACGTCGAGGAGCCAGCGGTACCACGGAGGCAAGGCGCTGCAAGGGAAGCGCCGCAGGTGTAGAGGATCTCCGGAATATAATATAAGAAACAGCGGAATAAACGACTATATTAAGAACCTATTGCGTTTCCTTGGTCGGGCAATCACACAAATCATAAATTTGGTGGGACGAACACACAAACTCTCTGAGCTAGCCGCTGCAACCAGTAGCGAGCGAAATAAAGAAAATCAGTTCGTTACATCTGGCGCCCAAGCGTTTGTCCGGGCAAAAGGAAAGTAGAGCAAGATGGGGAAGTCGTGGCTGTACAGCTTAAAGAAGGATGATTTTCCCGCCATAGCGAGAGCACTCGGGATAAAGCTGGAAGGTTTGGTTGAGGAAATGCGGAAGACGTTGTCCGAGTTTATCGACCAGACCGCAGATGAGCCTGAATCGGTCGCAATCATAGAAGCGCTTGAAAAGGAGTATGGAAGGAGACCGGCCGTAGAGGTGAAAGTCACAGGCGTAGAAGGCCTGGTGAGGAGCCTCGACTTCGCTAGCATGGCGGAGGCCAGCGAAAGCAGATCGGAAAGGCAAGAGGTCGGGCAGGAACGCCGAGACACCAGCCGTGAAAGAAGGGAGCGGCGGGAAACCAGCCGCGAGAAGCGGGAGACCGCAAGGGCAGCACCGCAGGACTACGCAAAGGTGGCGAAACAGGTGCGAGAGTGGAGTTTCCGTTACGACGGGAACGAGAAGCCGCTGGAGTTCCTGGAACAGGTGGAATGGTCAGCAATGACATATGGACTCGACATCAACCAGATCCCAAGAGCGATGCCGGAACTACTGACGGGCAGAGCCCTGAAGTGGTTCATTGCCAACAACAAGTTCTGGGAGACATGGATCGAGTTCATACAAAGCTTCCAGGAATTTTTCCTGCCTAGAGGGTTCATGACAAAGCTGGCGGACCAGGTCAGGCAGAGGAAGCAGCGACACGGCGAAAACTTTAAGGACTACATGGTGGACATGCAGACCCTGATGCGGCCCTTAGGAATGTCGCAGGAGACGCTGGCAAGAATAAGGAAAAACAGCACGCCAGCCTTACGCATGTTCATACGCCCGTATGAGTGCCGACACCTGGATGCCCTGATGGCTCTGGCCGACGAGTTCGAAGAGCTGGACACCCAAAGGGAACGGTTCGATTTAGAGCGGAATAATAGGGCCCACCACCATCGAGAATTCCCGAGGGGAGATCAGAACGCAGTGTGCAGTAGGTGCCAGGATGACACCGAGGGCCCGTCGAGGAACATCGAAAACAGAAGAGAACCGGTCCCGGTACGGCGCGGTTTTGTGCCAAACCCAGCACAAGCCTGCCACAGATGCGGTGGTCAGGGCCAGTGGTCTCAGGAGTGCAGGAACCGGCCAATCAACTTTTGCTGGACCTGCGGGAGAATCGGGCCAAGGACTTCGGAATGCTGCCACAGATCGGGAAACGCCATGCGACCCCAGCCTCAGAGGGGCAACCAGGGTTCGCAAGACGCTGCCCCTCAAAATTAATGGGCAATCTGAAGGCGGAAGAAAGGCAACTGTCCGCCACAGTGCTCATAGACGGAGTAGAGATAGAGGCCACTGTGGACACTGGAGCCACGGCCAGCTTTATTAGCGAGGAGCTGGCGGACAGGTTGCAGGCGGCAGGAGAAGTCTTACCTACGAGAAGAGAAGTTAGAATGGCAGATGGACGGTACGAAGAAGTCACATCGATGGTCGAAGTCGACATAGGACTCGGCGAGAGGACCGTTCGGATGCAACTACTGATCCTACACAATATAATCGACGCACTAGTATTGGGTTGGGACTTCCTAACAAGGATGGGAGCACGTGTAGAGTGCGCCGGTCTGGCCGTAACAATACCAGTGTGCGTAACAGGACAAAGCAGACGAAAGGAAAAGCTCTCGGTGGCAGTCGTGGAGAGGGCCGACTTCTCAGAGGAGGACGTGGACGAATTCTTGAGGTCGGAGTTGACTAGTTTAGAAAACGTTCAGGGGACGTCAACCGTGGCGGAGCACCGGATAACGATGAAGGACTATCAACCGGTCAAGCAGCGCTACTACCCAAAAAACCCTAAGATGCAAGTGGAGATCAACGCCAAGGTCGACGAGCTGCTGGGGAAAGGATGTATAGAGCCGTCTAGAAGCCCGTACAGTTCACCGATAGTGATGGTGAGGAAGAAGACAGGGCAATGGAGATTGTGTGTGGATTTGCGGCAGATAAACGCAAGATCCGTAAAGGATGCGTACCCGATGCCGATGATGATCCTGGACCAGCTAAAAGAGGCGAAGTATATAAGCAGTCTAGACCTAAAGGATGGATACTGGCAAATTCCGTTGGAAGAAAGGAGCCGGCAGTATACGGCATTTACGGTGCCGGGAAAGGGCCTGTTCCAATGGAAAGTAATGCCATTCGGACTGCACTCAGCGTCGGCAACGTTTCAACGGGCATTGGACCAAGTAATAGGGCCCGAAATGATGCCACACGCGTTCGCATATCAGGACGACATCATAGTCATCGGACGGACTCTGCAGGAACATATGCGCAACTTGAAGGAGGTGTTCAAGAGGCTACGGGCGGCGAACCTGAAAGTGAATGCGGACAAGTGCAAATTCTTTAGGAAGGAGTTACAATACTTGGGTCACCGCGTGACGAATCAAGGTATTGGAACGGATCCGGAGAAGGTAGCGGCAATAGAGCAGCTGAAGCCGCCAGGAAACGTGAGGCAATACTTGGGAGTCGCATCGTGGTACAGACGCTTCGTGCCCGATTTTGCGACGCTGGTACAGCCTTTGAATGCGCTCCTAAAGAAGCAGGCAAAATGGAAATGGGAAGACAACCACCAAGCCGCATTCGAGGCCGTCAAGGCCAGACTGGTCGCCGATCCGATTCTGGCGTGCCCCGACTTCACGAAAACGTTTGTGTTGCAGACGGATGCCAGCGACTACGGGCTGGGTGCAATCCTTACACAGCATTCCGAGCAAGGCGAGCGAGTAATCTCCTACTCCAGTAGAACGCTGAACGCAGCGGAGAGGAACTACTCGGCAACGGAAAAGGAATGTCTGGCAATAGTATGGGCGGTCAGGAAGTTGAGACCGTACCTAGAGGGTTATCACTTCAAGGTCATCACTGACCATATGGCTCTGAAATGGCTGAATAACATCGAGAGTCCGTCCGGCAGGATAGCGAGGTGGGCGTTGGAGCTGAAACAGTACGATTTCGAAATCTCGTACAGGAAGGGCCAGCTGAACATCGTCGCCGACGCGCTTTCAAGACAACCACTGCAGGAGACGAGCCGAAGAGTGAGCGTGGAGGACGACGGACAACCGAGAGAGCAGCAGGGATGTAGGTGGTTGAAGGAGATGCGAAGAAAAGTGAAGCAGCAGCCAGAAAAATTTCCGGACTATCTGGAGGAAGACGGCAAGCTGTATCGGCACATACCGCATCGGGCGGGCAACGAGGAGGTGGCATCATGGAAGATGTGTGTACCGGTCGGGCAGAGACAGCGTGTCATGACCGAAAACCACGACATGCCAACTGCGGGACACTTGGGAAGCCGCAAGACGATTGCCAGGATTGCGGCCCGGTATCATTGGCCGGGAATGCATCGGGACATAAGGAAGTATGTGCGGAACTGCGAGAGCTGCATGAAGTACAAGTCCAGCCAGCTACAAGCGGCCGGGAAGATGTTAACACAGGTGCCGGAAGAACCATGGGCAACCGTGTGCGCGGACTTCGTGGGCCCTTTGCCACGATCAAAACATGGGAATTCAATGCTGCTGGTCCTGGGTGACACATTTTCAAAGTGGACCGAGATCGTCCCCATGAGAAGGGCAACCCCTGAGACGCTGCGAAAGGCCGTTCGAGAGCGGATAGTGGCCAGATTCGGAGTGCCCAAAGTGATGATCACAGACAACGGCGTGCAGTTCACAAGTAGGGCCTTCAGGAGGTTTCTGGAGGAGCTGGGGGTACGACACCAGCTCACGGCTCCATATACTCCGTAAGAAAACCCTACGGAAAGGGCCCACAGGACCGTCAAAACAATGATCGCGCAATTCACAGGTGCCGATCAGAGGACATGGGACGAGCACTGTCCGGAGCTGCAGCTGGCGGTCAACACAAGTGTGGCGGAGAGCACAGGATACTCGCCGGCGTTTATAACTCAGGGAAGGGAGCCGAGGCTGCTCAACGCGTTGTTTGATGAAAAAACGACGGGGACCGGAAAGTGCATCCAGACACCGGGGGAAAATGCGGAAAAATTGAAGGAAATTTTCGAACTGGTGCGGAGAAATATGGAGAAGGCGGCACAGGATCAGGCACGGCATTATAACCTCAGAAGACGGCCGTGGAAACCCAAGGTGCGGGACACAGTATGGGCCAAAGAGCACCTCCTGTCAAAAGCAGCCGAAGGTTTCGCGGCAAAATTGGCCCCAAAATTTGACGGGCCGTTCACGATAAAGAAATTCACGTCACCAGTTATATGTGTCCTAGAACACAAAACGACCAAAAAGGAGAAGACTGCTCACATCAGAGATCTGAAGCCGGGAAGCGCGGGCGCCGACGGGCCAGAAGACTTCGAAGAATAAAAAAAAAAGAAAAAAAAACACAAATCAAAACGTTGGGGAGGAAGGGGGGAAGACGATACAAGGTATCGATATGAAGCCGAAGTCAGCACACACACACACACACACTTGCGGATTCCGTGGGAGACGAGTATACGGACGGAAAAGATCCGTTACCGGTACAGGCCCACGAAATAACGGCATAAGGAGCAGAAGCGAAACCGAGGTTTCGTCGCGTAGAGCACGGCTCGAGCTGGTCGTTTCAACGGTTAACATACGCACACAGCTGCGGATTCCGTGGGAGGAGGACGGAAAAAGATCCGTTACCGGTACAGGCCCACGGAATAACGTCACAAGCAAGACCGAGGTTTCGTCGCGGAGAGCACGGCTCGAGCTGGTCATTCCAACTGTTAACGTACGCACACAGCTGCGGATTCCGTGGGAGGAGGACGGGAAAAGATCCGTTACCGGTACAGGCCTACGGAACAACGGCACAAGGAGCAGAGGCAAAACCGAGGTTTCGTCGCGGAGAGCGCGGCTCGAGCTGGTCTTTTCAGTTTGAGATTACGATGGCAGCACACGTGTTTAACGTCCGGGAAGTACGAGAGAACGGCGCCGGGGAACAGCCCGGGGCGATATGGAGTAGGGATTCCTATTCCTACCTCCAGCTCCTGGCGTCACCCCTGGTGTCGCGATCTCCATCTCCGGGGAGTGTAGAGGAACCGGAGGAAATTCCGGACATCGAGCTCGAGGACGACCAGCCAATGGCGGAGACGGAGGGCGTGGCCGAGGTCATCACCCTCACCTCGGAGAGCGAGGGGGACGATGACGGAGGCGAGACGGTCACGCCGGTGGTGTCATCGGACGAAGACGAGACTGCGCGAAAGGCCAGGGCGCGGATGGCTTATCGGAGTGTCCGGCGGGCTACGCAAGGCCAGGGACGGATAAGCCTCGGAGTCGCGCCGCCGACCGAGGATCCGTTGGATATGAGACGGCTCATGGAGGCACGAGTCGCCACCCTGCGGCGGTTCCAGCGGATGGTAGACGCGCGGAAGGCCGCCGCCGCCGAGGCCGCATGGCAGGAGCGTTTAACGCGGCTGCAAGAGGAGGAGGAAGCATTATGGGCACCAACCCCGGAGCAGCCGGAGCCCACGCAGCCGCCGGCAAGCCAGCGACCGCCGACACCGCAACCGCCATTGCCGTTGACACCGCCGCCGAGTCGATCAATGCCGCCGCAGCCGCCGTTGCCGTTGACGCCGCCGTCACGGCAGCCGCCGCCGCCGGCGCAGTCACCACCAGCGAGACCACCACGGATGACGGCGACGCAGTCACCGCCACCGACACCACCACGGATGACGGCGACGCAGTCACCACCACCGACACCACCACGGCCGCCGCGCACGCCGTCAACACCACCGCCGCAACCTCACGCGTCGACACAACCACCCCAGCAGTGGGAGTGGCCGCGGTATGACAGGCACCAGACGTGGGAGATTCCGCAGGCCCACGTCGGCCAGGTGGTCCGCACGTTCGAGATGGGCGGGCGGCTGTGGCACCAGCAGTCGGTGACGTGGACGTGGCCCGCATCGGTGGAGTCCGAGGACGCGCCGGAAGCCCGGGTTTGGGAAGAGGCGGAAGCGATCGGCTGGAGAACGCCGGACCAGGAGTCACGCGATCCGAGGTTACGCGCCCGAGCGGAGGGGAAAAGGCCGGAGAAGGAGGTCCCGAGGGAGGAGAGCCCGGGATAGGCCAACCCGGAGAAGGAGGAGTGGAGCTGGCCTGCACCCGGCTGCCGAGGCAGACGTCGTGCCCAGAAGCGCGGCAACCGCCGCCCCGCCCAGGCCATTGGAGGCAGGCGTCGCTGGACGGGCAAAAGTGGAGGGAGTTGCCGACGGAAGACTGGCCAGTCCAGGTGGCCGAGGAGGCAGCTCGACAAGGAGCCCGGAAGCGAAGAACGCACTGGGCCAAGCTGTTCGAGTTTGGCGGGCAGCGCTATCGCCTCAAGGTACGGAGGAGCGGGGAGGTGAGAGTAATGGTCACAGAATAAAGAACGCCAGACGGCAATGAAAACCATCTGGCTGGGTTTTTTTAAACAACACAGGCAGTTGTAACATGTAAGGGGGCGAGGGGTGTGACGCGTGGCCAGGCGGAGAGAAAAAAAAACAGGTGAGCTGCACATACGAAGGGACACCGGGGCGGAGGACCGCCGGGACCAACAGTTTTAAAAAAAACTCCCGAAGGAAGGGGGAGATGTGAGGAGTCTCAAAACTCCCCACAAGTCTCGCGCAGGGGAGCGGCCTAGCAACAGCCGCGACGAAGGGCAAAGCAGACGCACCGTGAACTAACGGTGCCACTCTGGACCTTGGACTCGAGTCGACCAAGGTCACAGAGGTCGACCGGTAAAGGTGCGTGCACAAAGAGGACACACCGTGAACCAACGGTGCCGTGCGCAAAAAGGGAAATAACGGGATCCCTGCAGCCTATAAAGGGTAGGCGCGAGCACGGATGGGGGACAGTTAGTGAGACAGAGAGATCGCGTGCGGAAGGTGGCCGAGCGTCGGAGTGTGAATCGAAGGAGCTCGGAAGTGTGAACGCGCGGTAAAGCGAAGGAAAAGAGCAGTGTAAGCAGCGGGCGGCGAGAAGCCCGAAGGACTTAGAAGGACGGATCGCCACAAGCAAGTGGAGATCCTGGGAGCGGAGGAGAAGGACCTGGCGTGTCGCCAGGCTAAGGTGGTTCCAGGACGAGCGTTGCCTCGCCCCGGGACGATACACCCTACCCCCATAACATCCTAAACCCAGACCGACCGGCGGGTGGTCTTCTAGCGGAGACGACTGCGACGCAGCGGGTTCGAGAAGGACAGTGGAGTCAGTGTTCGGTACAGGTGGTTCCAGGACGAGCATAGCCTCGCCCCAGGACGATACACCTTGCCCCATAACATCCTAGTCCCGGCCGGGCCGACTCGTCGTCCACGTCGAGGAGCCAGCGGTACCACGGAGGCAAGGCGCGGCAAGGGAAGCGCCGCAGGTGTAGAGGATCTCCGGAATATAATATAAGAAACAGCGGAATAAACGACTATATTAAAAACCTATTGAGTTTCCTTGGTCGGGCAATCACACAAATCATAAATTTGGTGGGACGAACACACAAACTCTCTGAGCTAGCCGCTGCAACCAGTAGCGAGCGAAATAAAGAAAATCAGTTCGTTACAGTTGTTTGTTGTTGTCCATATGCCGAGTCTGCATATGTAGGATTAGAAGAATCATAGAGAATCATCTGAAGCAGGCTCTTGGTCAGATTCCACTACATTTACCGGTACGACACTAGAATTGAGCTCGTTCATAAGAAGAATCGAGTTCATACTACAACTTTACCCAACAACTGACATCCACAATTTACACGTTCTCTTCAGTGCGATTGAAATGCAAATTGGAGGTGACGCCCAACGAGTAGCTCAGTGCAGCTAAAACATAGCCGGAATTGAAGAAAGCCCTAATCGCTGAGTTCACGACCCAAACACTCAAGAGAGCGCTCAATTTATAGAAATACATAAGAGAGCCTCTATTAGCTCAACACATAAAGGAGTAAATAAGTCTCAGCCAAAGGTTTGCTAAGCGTTCGCTTCGCAACTCAAGATTAGATTTAATTCTTTCGCTCTACGAATAAGAGTTGAATTGTCTCCGCATCCACACTTGTAATTTTATTTGAATAAAGATTATATTATTTTTATCTAATAAATTACCGTGGATTCGTTATTATATATTTTTTTTTGTTAATAAATAACGGTGGATTCGTTATTGGAGCAGTCGGTGGTCTCTAATATATAGTCATCAACAAAAGTACCTTAGTACTTGGTAGCCCACCATAGAGGTGTGACCGCTACTAAAAGTGATAAAAATTACATTAGTGCTGCAAGGATAGGACCAGTAAAGGATATCTGAATTTGTGTATTAAACAAAGTCATTGTGTAGCCCAAAAAAATACATTCTAAATAGCATCTTAACAACACATATAAAAACCAATCTTAATGAACCAAACCTCTCACGAGGATTACTAGCAGGTTGTGGGATTAACGAATCGTCTTGCTAAATCCCAGTCTTTTAAGTCGCCTTAACGGTCTAGCTGGAAGCAATCTCCTTGTAAGTATACTGCGGTGTCTAGCAAGTCGATCGTTGTATCTGCTGGAATGTCTGCAGATTTGTTCTTCCACAGTGTGTAGATTGAGATCACGGTGAAGTGTGGAGCCACGCACGTACCAAGGACAATTAGTTATCTGCCGTAGGGTTCGGTTCTGCATTACTTGTAGCCGCTTATAGTTGGATTTGTCAGCAATCCCCCAGATCTGCACTCCGTACAGCCAAATTGGAGCTAAACAATGCACGTATACTGCTCTTTTGGCTCTTAGCGACATAGTGCTCCTTTTCTTTATCAGCCATCTTAGTTGCTGCGTTCTTTGGCCAAATCTTTTGGTTATTGTTTTTATGTGTGCCCGATGCCGATTATGCCGAGGTATTTCGGTTGAGATGGCTGTTTCAATGTCATACCTTCAAATTATCCCTGTACCTGACCATAAACTTCAGTCCATCCAGATATGACCGCAGGCGGCTAAAGGTGCTGTCAACAGACTTTTTATTTTGGATAAAAGTCCAACATGCCAGATCCTATCGAATGCTTGCTGCATATCGATAAAGACTGCATTGCAATATTCAAGGTCATCAAACGCCTGCAGTATATATTATACCAGTATGTGAACCTGTTCTACGGTGCTATGGCCCTCTCGGAAGCCGAACTGATGTTCCGGCAGAGCTTTGAGGAGCCAGGAGCCTTGTTTTTTTCTAAGGACTTTATGACATCTACTATCTCCTCGACCCTAGCTGGTGTAATGGGTAAAGCCATTTGCAGCGGTGTCTTCCGCAGTAGCAAAATCGTACGGTGCGAATCGCATTTGCAGATGTTGAGCAAATGCATTTGCCTGTTCTTTCTCATTCCTAGCAAGATTACCTCCAGGGCATTGGACAGGAACCTTTCTAAAGGGATGTCGTTTACGAGAACTTGTGCATTTCCAGAGAGAGTAATTAGCATCCACGGTATAGTGCAGCGGCTATACAGTCAACGAATTCGTTTCTAAGTCGTCTTAGCAAGTTTTTTAGCTGATTTGCTGCCCAGTTCCAAAGCAGTCGATCCCATGGGTCTTGAGATCGAATCGCTCGTCTTGGTAGGCGCCTTTTTGTTGCAATAAGCTCTCTGGCCACACTTGTGAGTATGATGCCATATCTAAACGGTTATGTCGGAGGATCAGGAGGAGTTGAATCAGCAGATGCTGTGTAGATTTGATCGGTAAAAGTGTCTACTAAAGTATTAGTGTCTATTTCAATATCTTCCCCGGAATTAAGCGTAATATCTAATTGAATGGAGCTCTCCAAAAGCTGCTTAAAAGCTGTGATGTTGGTACGCTTGGTAACTAGCCGAGGAGATGGACGCGTGGTAACTCCAGCCGATTGTATCGTGACGACTTGAGCCAAATGGACAGAGTCAAGACCCCAATTAGCGGTTATGCTTGTACTAGAGTCCGGTATACCGTGATGCAATGCAAAATCAATGCAGATGGGCCTATGACTTGACACATAAGGGTACCTTGTAGGTGATCATGTTGCAAGAATATTAGCCTCACAGCTAGAAATGGCTTCAGCTGGTTCTCGCCCCCTGGGTGAGTTGCATCTGTCTCTCCCACAGCAAGTGTCGCGCATTCCAGTCAGCACCTATCAAGTACCTTTGTCCGCAAGCACGGAGTAGATTAGTGAAATGTCTTTCTTCTCATCTGTTTCTTGGAGGGCAATAAATGGCACTGAAGTCCACGTCACCAAGGTCAGTTGCCATCTTAACTGATCACATCTGGATGGTTTGCGTTTCAATGACCCTTTGTGGAAAATGGCAAAGGGTACTCTTTACCAATAGCGCGGCTCCTCCGACGCCGTGAATATTACGCGATGGTTTGTACGCAGGATAGAACGTATATCCATATATGTTCACTATTTCTCCTCAGTTCAGCCTAATCTCTAAGAATATCGACGCTGTTGTTGTGCGCGAAGAACTCAATTTCTCTGGCTTTGCATGAAATGCCATTGACATTCCATATAAGTACCTTAAGGGTGTTCACTGCGAGGCCGAAACTTTGTCGTGAGACTGGTGTTTAGCTCCAGCCCATTGTTTTATATTAATAGTCATTTCAAATACTATATTTTCAAGCTTTTCTAAGCGCTGGTTGACATGTTTGTCTTGTTGTTGCTGTTCCTGTTGTTGCTGTTGAAGCCACATGAGAAATTTGCTGTTGCTGCTGTTGTTGGAGCTGGTTTTGCCATTGCTGAAATTGTTGTTCCTGTTGCTACAGAAGCGATTGTACATCAAGAAATCTGTGCTGTTGATTACTGTCTTCTCGTTGTTGCAGTATATGTTGCTTCTGTATAGTATCTAGTCGGCGCTGAGCAACTCCAATGTTGCCTGGTTTAAAATTTCCTTTTGCTACTACAGCGTAGGACACCCCTGTATTGCCATTGGCACTGTATGACGGTTGCTGTTGTATTATACGCTGAAGATTGTGACGCAATACCGATTTTCCAGCCTTAATACTACGGCCCATTTGCACTGTAGAAAACTGTTACGGCTCTCTACCATTTGTAGTGGGATAAGAATTGTCTACATTGTCTGACATTGCAGAGAAGCGATTCGATTCCTATTGACCGGCGAAAATAGTTTTGGTACCATTCACAACCTTTATAGCTGGCTATGTGGTCTCCTCCACAGTGGATGCAGGTAGGCTGCGCTTCAGGGGAGCGTCCACATTTTGTAGTAGCATGATCTTCTCCACATCTGGCGCAATTTGGGTGCCGGCGGCAGTATTTGGCTGTATGCCCATACTGTTGGCAGCGATGACATTGTGCGACTTCCGTCGCTTTTCGCATCCTTTCAATAATCACCATCTGGCGGCAAAGATAGTTAATCCTATAAATTTCATTAATTTCCGCGTAGGGCTTCATATTGTGGACGCCGAAAAATGAATATATGCACTCAATAATTTCATAAAGCCTTTATTCAACTTGTCTCTTTAAGCACACGCCACCGAATGCCGCGTCTCGCCTATTCCTCTTTTCTTATGCTCTCTCAAGTGTGTATGCGTTTTTGAGTGAGCTAGGTATACATTCTTATCTCTTAATGCTAGCTTATAAGTAAGAGCGAGATTAACAATAATATTCTTATTCCTAACGGGGATATGATCTGCCACTATGGGCTTCATACCTAAAACTATTCTACTACATGGTACAGTGGGCCTTATGAGTGTTCATCCTACCACAATATTGAGTTTTTCCTTAGTATCTTTAGATGTAGGATTATGAAGAATATCGTATCCAACTGCTTTCAAGCTATTTATAATATCAGGTTCAGGGCTGTGATGTCTACCTCTAATTACAATTCTGTGCGGTTTTTCCGTTTGAATTTTGTATCTATAATACTCAATACCTACTTCCTTCTTCAAAATGTTTAATAATTGCCCTGTAGGTATCGCTATCCTTGGCAAATATTCTGGTTGTTTCACCTTGATTGGCTTTAGTCTTAACGTTGTCCAGATTGGCGACCTCTTTTATGAGTTCAAAAAGGTCATTTAAGTTGCTGACATTTACAACTATTTGTGGTGGTTTTGGGCCCTTACGATGTATGTCTCCATTAGTTGTATCGTCTTCAAAATTGTGGACATGGGCGAGTTCTGGCTCATCTGCAGTCGGATTAGTAGGTAATATATTTGCGTCATGGATTCCTTCATCCATCCATGTCCATGTCCAGTACTGCAAATCTGTTTTGAGAGTTTGCTTTATTGGTGATGGTCGATGGTGAAGGCAAAATGGTTTCTCTGCTTACGCGCTTGGCACTAGAAGTAGGTGACAAAGATTTCGGATTCTATTTTCTTTACTTTTGGGCATCCAGCAATCTGTTGGCAGCATCGCTGGTCGTTGGCTGTTCGATGTCAGTGGAGCATATAGGTTTATGGCCATAATGGCTATCAATACGTCTGCCGGGGCAAGAGCTGCTGGGTATTACAGTGGCTACAATATAAGTGGGATTACTAGTCGCACTAGTAAATGTTATTGTCGTAGTGGTCGTACTGATGTGGTATTGCTGATGTGAATTTCAGTGCACAAAAGGCGTTGAGTTTCTAGTCGTCACTGAGTCCTAATATCCAAAGGTGTTTTGCCAGCTGTTAGGAAGATCTTCCCATAAGCAGTCTGTTTATTTCTAAGCTGAGAGTCAGGAAAGATGTTCATCTTCATTTGGGCAATTATGTATTATATATTTTTGTACTATCACTGGTTAACATTATCTTTTACTGTTTATGCAAGTTTATGCAATGCAAGTTTATCGCACCTAACACAATGTTGTTTGTTGTTGTCCATATGCCGACTCTGCAAGGCAGAGTCCAAGGTTTAGAATGCGTGCTGTTTTTCACAGCAGCGAATGGAGGTTTGCGACTTAAAGTTAAAGTGAAATTCGCAGACAAAAATTGTAAACAATCGCTCAGTGTGACCAGCTCCTCTATCGCTGAGCGAGTGAAAAACAAAAACAAAACAACAACAACAGCAACAAAAAGAAAAACAACAATGGAACAACTACAACAGCAACATTATTAATCTCCGAGAATCATCTGAAGCAGGCTCTTGGTCAGATTCCACAACATTTACCGGTACGACACTAGAATTGAGCTCGTTCATAAGAAGAATCGAGTTCATACTACAACTTTACCCAACAACTGACATCCATCATATACACGTTCTCTTCAGTGACGCCTAACGAGTAGCTCAGTGCAGCTAAAACATTGCCGGAATTGAAGAAAGCCCTAATCGCTGAGTTCACGACCCAAACACTCAAGAGAGCGCTCAATTTATAGAAATACATAAGAGAGCCTCTATTAGATCAACACATAAAGGAGTAAATAAGTCCCAGCCAAAGGTTTGCTAAGCGTTCGCTTCGCAACTAAAGATTAGTTTTAATTCTTTCGCTCTACGAATAAGAGTTGAATTGTCTCCGCATCCACACTTGTAATTTTATTTGAATAAACATTATATTATTTTTATCTAATAAATTACCGTGGATTCGTTATTATATATATTTTTTTTTTAATAAATTACGGTGGATTCGTTATTGGAGCAGTCGGTGGTCCTAAATATATAGTCATCATCAAAAGTACCTTAGTACTTGGTAGCCCACCATAGAGGTGTGACCGCTACTAAAAGTGATAAAAATTACATTAGTGCTGCAAGGATAGGACCATTAAAGGATATCTGAATTTGTGTATTAAACAAAGTCATTGTGTAGCCCAAAAAAAAAACGAGTGACCGCTACGATGAGTGCAAAAAAAATAAAATAAAAAAACAATTAAACCCCAGTGCAAAGTGTGCTGAGCGAGTTTTTGAACTATTTAATTTTTTAACTATTATATTATTTTATTAAGCGTTGAAACCATACATTCTAAATAGCATATTAACAACACATATAAAAATTAATCTTAATGAACCAAACCTCTCACGAGGATTACTAGCAGGTTTTGGGAGGGCTGGACGATTAACGAATCGTCTTGCTAAATCCCAGTCTTTTAAGTCGCCTTAACGGCGCCTCCTTGCAAGTATACTGCGGTGACTAACAAGTCGATCGTTGTATCTGCTGGAATGTCTACAGATCTGTTCTTCCACAGTGTGTAGATTGAGATCACGGTGAAGTGTGGAGCCACGCACGTACCAAGGACAATTAGTTATCTGCCGTAGGGTTCGGTTCTTGTAGCCGCTTATAGTTGGATTTGGCAGCAATCGCCCAGATCTGCACTCCGTACAGCCAAATTGGAGCTATACAATGCACGTATACTGCTCTTTTGGCTCTTAGCGACATAGTGCTCCTTTTATTTATCAGCCATCTTAGTTGCTGCGTTCTTTGGCCAAATCTTTTGGTTATTGTTTTTATGTGTGCCCGATGCCGATTATGCCGAGGTATTTCGGTTGAGATGGCTGTTTCAATGTCATACCTTCAAATTATCCCTGTACCTGACCATAAACTTCAGTCCATCCAGATATGACCGCAGGCGGCTAAAGGTGCTGGCAACAGACTTTTTATTTTGGATAAAAGTCCAACATGCCAGATCCTATCGAATGCTTGCTGCATATCGATAAAGACTGCATTGCAATATTCAAGGTCATCAAACGCCTGCAGTATATATTATACCAGTATGTGAACCTGTTCTACGGTGCTATGGCCCTCTCGGAAGCCGAACTGATGTTCCGGCAGAGCTTTGAGGAGCCAGGAGCCTTGTTTTTTTCTAAGGACTTTATGACATCTACTATCTCCTCGACCCTAGCTGGTGTAATGGGTAAAGCCATTTGCAGCGGTGTCTTCCGCAGTAGCAAAATCGTACGGTGTGAATCGCATTTGCGGATGTTGAGCAAATGCATTTGCCTGTTCTTTCTCATTCCTAGCAAGATTACCTCCAGGGCATTGGACAGGAACCTTTCTAAAGGGATGTCGTTTACGAGAACTTGTGCATTTCCAGAGAGAGTAATTAGCATCCACGGTATAGTGCAGCGGCTATACAGTCAACGAATTCGTTTCTAAGTCGTCTTAGCAAGTTTTTTAGCTGATTTGCTGCCCAGTTCCAAAGCAGTCGATCCCATGGGTCTTGAGATCGAATCGCTCGTCTTGGTAGGCGCCTTTTTGTTGCAATAAGCTCTCTGGCCACACTTGTGAGTATGATGCCATATCTAAACGGTTATGTCGGAGGATCAGGAGGAGTTGAATCAGCAGATGCTGTGTAGATTTGATCGGTAAAAGTGTCTACTAAAGTATTAGTGTCTATTTCAATATCTTCCCCGGAATTAAGCGTAATATCTAATTGAATGGAGCTCTCCAAAAGCTGCTTAAAAGCTGTGATGTTGGTACGCTTGGTAACTAGCCGAGGAGATGGACGCGTGGTAACTCCAGCCGATTGTATCGTGACGACTTGAGCCAAATGGACAGAGTCAAGACCCCAATTAGCGGTTATGCTTGTACTAGAATCCGGTATACCGTGCAATGCAAAATCAATGCAGATGGGCCTATGACTTAACACATAAGGGTACCTTGTAGGTGATCATGTTGCAAGAATATTAGCCTCACAGCTAGAAATGGCTTCAGCTGGTTCTCGCCCCCTGGGTGAGTTGCATCTGTCTCTCCCACAGCCAGTGTCGCGCATTCCAGTCAGCACCTATCAAGTACCTTTGTCCGCAAGCACGGAGTAGATTAGTGAAATGTCTTTCTTCTCATCTGTTTCTTGGAGGGCAATAAATGGCACTGAACTCCACGTCACCAAGGTCAGTTGCCATCTTAACTGATCACATCTGGATGGTTTGCGTTTCAATGACCCTTTGTGGAAAATGGCAAAGGGTACTCTTTACCAATAGCGCGGCTCCTCCGACGCCGTGAATATTACGCGATGGTTTGTACGCAGGATAGAACGTATATCCATATATGTTCACTGTTTCTCCTCAGTTCAGCCTAATCTCTAAGAATATCGACGCTGTTGTTGTGCGCGAAGAACTCAATTTCTCTGGCTTTGCATGAAATGCCATTGACATTCCATATAAGTACCTTAAGGGTGTTCATTGCGAGGCCGAAACTTTGTCATGAGACTGGTGTTTAGCTCCAGCCCATTGTTTTATATTAATAGTCATTTCAAATACTATATTTTCAAGCTTTTCTAAGCGCTGGTTGACATGTTTGTCTTGTTGTTGCTGTTCCTGTTGTTGCTGTTGAAGCCACATGAGAAATTTGCTGTTGCTGCTGTTGTTGGAGCTGGTTTTGCCATTGCTGAATTTGTTGTTCCTGTTGCTACAGAAGCGATTGCACATCAAGAAATCTGTGCTGTTGATTACTGTCTTCTCGTTGTTGCAGTATATGTTGCTTCTGTATAATATCTAGTCGGCGCTGAGCAACTCCAATGTTGCCTGGTTTAAAATTTCCTTTTGCTACTGCAAAATACTACGGCCCATTTGCACTGTAGAAAACTGTTACGGCTCTCTACCATTTGTAGTGGGATAAGAATTGTCTACATTGTCTGACATTGCAGAGAAGCGATTCGATTCCTATTGACCGGCGAAGATAGTTTTGGTACCATTCACAACCTTTATAGCTGGCTATGTGGTCTCCTCCACAGTGGATGCAGGTAGGCTGCGCTTCAGGGGAGCGTCCACATTTTGTAGTAGCATGTTCTTCTCCACATCTGGCGCAATTTGGGTGCCGGCGGCAGTATTTGGCTGTATGCCCATACTGTTGGCAGAGATGACATTGTGCGACTTCCGTCGTTTTTCGCATCCTTTCAATAATCACCATCTGGGGTCAAAGATAGTTAATCTTATAAATTTCATTAATTTCCGCGTAGGGCTTCATATTGAGTTTTTCCTTAGTATCCTTAGATGTAGGATTATGAAGAATATCGTATCCAACTGCTTTCAAGCTATTTATAATATCAGGTTCAGGGCTGTGATGTCTACCTCTAATTACAATTCTGTGCGGTTTTTCCGTTTGAATTTTGTATCTATAATACTCAATACCTACTTCCTTCTTCAAAATGTTTAATAATTGCCCTGTAGGTATCGCTATCCTTGGCAAATATTCTGGTTGTTTCACCTTGATTGGCTTTAGTCTTAACGTTGTCCAGATTGGCGACCTCTTTTATGAGTTCAAAAAGGTCATTTAAGTTGCTGACATTTACAACTATTTGTGGTGGTTTTGGGCCCTTACGATGTATGTCTCCATTAGTTGTATCGTCTTCAAAATTGTGGACATGGGCGAGTTCTGGCTCATCTGCAGTCGGATTAGTAGGTAATATATTTGCGTCATGGATTCCTTCATCCATCCATGTCCATGTCCAGTACTGCAAATCTGTTTTGAGAGTTTGCTTTATTGGTGATGGTCGATGGTGAAGGCAAAATGGTTTCTCTGCTTACGCGCTTGGCACTAGAAGTAGGTGACAAAGATTTCGGATTCTATTTTCTTTACTTTTGGGCATCCAGCAATCTGTTGGCAGCATCGCTGGTCGTTGGCTGTTCGATGTCAGTGGAGCATATAGGTTTATGGCCATCATGGCTATCAATACGTCTGCCGGGGCAAGAGCTGCTGGGTATTACAGTGGCTACAATATAAGTGGGATTACTAGTCGCACTAGTAAATGTTATTGTCGTAGTGGTCGTACTGATGTGGTATTGCTGATGTGAATTTCAGTGCACAAAAGGCGTTGAGTTTCTAGTCGTCACTGAGCCCTAATATCCAAAGGTGTTTTGCCAGCTGTTAGGAAGATCTTCCCATAAGCAGTCTGTTTATTTCTAAGCTGAGAGTCAGGAAAGATGTTCATCTTCATTTGGTCAATTATGTATTATATATTTTTGTACTATCACTGGTTAACATTATCTTTTACTGTTTATGCAAGTTTATGCAATGCAAGTTTATCGCACCTAACACAATGTTGTTTGTTGTTGTCCATATGCCGACTCCGCAAGGCAGAGTCCAAGGTTTAGAATGCGTGCTGTTTTTCACAGCAGCGAATGGAGGTTTGCGACTTAAAGTTAAAGTGAAATTCGCAGACAAAAATTGTAAACAATCGCTCAGTGTGACCAGCTCCTCTATCGCTGAGCGAGTGAAAAACAAAAACAAAACAACAACAACAGCAACAAAAAGAAAAACAACAATGGAACAACTACAACAGCAACATTATTAATCTCCGAGAATCATCTGAAGCAGGCTCTTGGTCAGATTCCACAACATTTACCGGTACGACACTAGAATTGAGCTCGTTCATAAGAAGAATCGAGTTCATACTACAACTTTACCCAACAACTGACATCCATCATATACACGTTCTCTTCAGTGACGCCTAACGAGTAGCTCAGTGCAGCTAAAACATTGCCGGAATTGAAGAAAGCCCTAATCGCTGAGTTCACGACCCAAACACTCAAGAGAGCGCTCAATTTATAGAAATACATAAGAGAGCCTCTATTAGATCAACACATAAAGGAGTAAATAAGTCCCAGCCAAAGGTTTGCTAAGCGTTCGCTTCGCAACTAAAGATTAGTTTTAATTCTTTCGCTCTACGAATAAGAGTTGAATTGTCTCCGCATCCACACTTGTAATTTTATTTGAATAAACATTATATTATTTTTATCTAATAAATTACCGTGGATTCGTTATTATATATATATTTTTTTTAATAAATTACGGTGGATTCGTTATTGGAGCAGTCGGTGGTCCTAAATATATAGTCATCATCAAAAGTACCTTAGTACTTGGTAGCCCACCATAGAGGTGTGACCGCTACTAAAAGTGATAAAAATTACATTAGTGCTGCAAGGATAGGACCATTAAAGGATATCTGAATTTGTGTATTAAACAAAGTCATTGTGTAGCCCAAAAAAAAAACGAGTGACCGCTACGATGAGTGCATAAAAAAATAAAATAAAAAAACAATTAAACCCCAGTGCAAAGTGTGCTGAGCGAGTTTTTGAACTATTTAATTTTTTAACTATTATATTATTTTATTAAGCGTTGAAACCATACATTCTAAATAGCATATTAACAACACATATAAAAATTAATCTTAATGAACCAAACCTCTCACGAGGATTACTAGCAGGTTTTGGGAGGGCTGGACGATTAACGAATCGTCTTGCTAAATCCCAGTCTTTTAAGTCGCCTTAACGGCGCCTCCTTGCAAGTATACTGCGGTGACTAACAAGTCGATCGTTGTATCTGCTGGAATGTCTACAGATCTGTTCTTCCACAGTGTGTAGATTGAGATCACGGTGAAGTGTGGAGCCACGCACGTACCAAGGACAATTAGTTATCTGCCGTAGGGTTCGGTTCTGCATTACTTGTAGCCGCTTATAGTTGGATTTGGCAGCAATCCCCCAGATCTGCACTCCGTACAGCCAAATTGGAGCTATACAATGCACGTATACTGCTCTTTTGGCTCTTAGCGACATAGTGCTCCTTTTATTTATCAGCCATCTTAGTTGCTGCGTTCTTTGGCCAAATATTTTGGTTATTGTTTTTATGTGTGCCCGATGCCGATTATGCCGAGGTATCTCGGTTGAGATGGCTGTTTCAATGTCATACCTTCAAATTATCCCTGTACCTGACCATAAACTTCAGTCCATCCAGATATGACCGCAGGCGGCTAAAGGTGCTGGCAACAGACTTTTTATTTTGGATAAAAGTCCAACATGCCAGATCCTATCGAATGCTTGCTGCATATCGATAAAGACTGCATTGCAATATTCAAGGTCATCAAACGCCTGCAGTATATATTATACCAGTATGTGAACCTGTTCTACGGTGCTATGGCCCTCTCGGAAGCCGAACTGATGTTCCGGCAGAGCTTTGAGGAGCCAGGAGCCTTGTTTTTTTCTAAGGACTTTATGACATCTACTATCTCCTCGACCCTAGCTGGTGTAATGGGTAAAGCCATTTGCAGCGGTGTCTTCCGCAGTAGCAAAATCGTACGGTGTGAATCGCATTTGCAGATGTTGAGCAAATGCATTTGCCTGTTCTTTCTCATTCCTAGCAAGATTACCTCCAGGGCATTGGACAGGAACCTTTCTAAAGGGATGTCGTTTACGAGAACTTGTGCATTTCCAGAGAGAGTAATTAGCATCCACGGTATAGTGCAGCGGCTATACAGTCAACGAATTCGTTTCTAAGTCGTCTTAGCAAGTTTTTTAGCTGATTTGCTGCCCAGTTCCAAAGCAGTCGATCCCATGGGTCTTGAGATCGAATCGCTCGTCTTGGTAGGCGCCTTTTTGTTGCAATAAGCTCTCTGGCCACACTTGTGAGTATGATGCCATATCTAAACGGTTATGTCGGAGGATCAGGAGGAGTTGAATCAGCAGATGCTGTGTAGATTTGATCGGTAAAAGTGTCTACTAAAGTATTAGTGTCTATTTCAATATCTTCCCCGGAATTAAGCGTAATATCTAATTGAATGGAGCTCTCCAAAAGCTGCTTAAAAGCTGTGATGTTGGTACGCTTGGTAACTAGCCGAGGAGATGGACGCGTGGTAACTCCAGCCGATTGTATCGTGACGACTTGAGCCAAATGGACAGAGTCAAGACCCCAATTAGCGGTTATGCTTGTACTAGAGTCCGGTATACCGTGATGCAATGCAAAATCAATGCAGATGGGCCTATGACTTAACACATAAGGGTACCTTGTAGGTGATCATGTTGCAAGAATATTAGCCTCACAGCTAGAAATGGCTTCAGCTGGTTCTCGCCCCCTGGGTGAGTTGCATCTGTCTCTCCCACAGCCAGTGTCGCGCATTCCAGTCAGCACCTATCAAGTACCTTTGTCCGCAAGCACGGAGTAGATTAGTGAAATGTCTTTCTTCTCATCTGTTTCTTGGAGGGCAATAAATGGCACTGAACTCCACGTCACCAAGGTCAGTTGCCATCTTAACTGATCACATCTGGATGGTTTGCGTTTCAATGACCCTTTGTGGAAAATGGCAAAGGGTACTCTATACCAATAGCGCGGCTCCTCCGACGCCGTGAATATTACGCGATGGTTTGTACGCAGGATAGAACGTATATCCATATATGTTCACTGTTTCTCCTCAGTTCAGCCTAATCTCTAAGAATATCGACGCTGTTGTTGTGCGCGAAGAACTCAATTTCTCTGGCTTTGCATGAAATGCCATTGACATTCCATATAAGTACCTTAAGGGTGTTCATTGCGAGGCCGAAACTTTGTCATGAGACTGGTGTTTAGCTCCAGCCCATTGTTTTATATTAATAGTCATTTCAAATACTATATTTTCAAGCTTTTCTAAGCGCTGGTTGACATGTTTGTCTTGTTGTTGCTGTTCCTGTTGTTGCTGTTGAAGCCACATGAGAAATTTGCTGTTGCTGCTGTTGTTGGAGCTGGTTTTGCCATTGCTGAATTTGTTGTTCCTGTTGCTACAGAAGCGATATCACATCAAGAAATCTGTGCTGTTGATTACTGTCTTCTCGTTGTTGCAGTATATGTTGCTTCTGTATAATATCTAGTCGGCGCTGAGCAACTCCAATGTTGCCTGGTTTAAAATTTTCTTTTGCTACTGCAGCGTAGGACACCCCTGTATTGCCATTGGCACTGTATGACGGTTGCTGTTGTATTATACGCTGAAGATTGTGACGCAATACCGATTTTCCAGCCTTAATACTACGGCCCATTTGCACTGTAGAAAACTGTTACGGCTCTCTACCATTTGTAGTGGGATAAGAATTGTCTACATTGTCTGACATTGCAGAGAAGCGATTCGATTCCTATTGACCGGCGAAGATAGTTTTGGTACCATTCACAACCTTTATAGCTGGCTATGTGGTCTCCTCCACAGTGGATGCAGGTAGGCTGCGCTTCAGGGGAGCGTCCACATTTTGTAGTAGCATGTTCTTCTCCACATCTGGCGCAATTTGGGTGCCGGCGGCAGTATTTGGCTGTATGCCCATACTGTTGGCAGAGATGACATTGTGCGACTTCCGTCGCTTTTCGCATCCTTTCAATAATCACCATCTGGGGTCAAAGATAGTTAATCTTATAAATTTCATTAATTTCCGCGTAGGGCTTCATATTGAGTTTTTCCTTAGTATCCTTAGATGTAGGATTATGAAGAATATCGTATCCAACTGCTTTCAAGCTATTTATAATATCAGGTTCAGGGCTGTGATGTCTACCTCTAATTACAATTCTGTGCGGTTTTTCCGTTTGAATTTTGTATCTATAATACTCAATACCTACTTCCTTCT
This sequence comes from Drosophila mauritiana, assembly GCF_004382145.1. Lineage (NCBI taxonomy): Eukaryota > Metazoa > Arthropoda > Insecta > Diptera > Drosophilidae > Drosophila > Drosophila mauritiana. The sequence goes on from NW_022881566.1 coordinate 314,430, forward strand.
TCAAAATGTTTAATAATTGCCCTGTAGGTATCGCTATCCTTGGCAAATATTCTGGTTGTTTCACCTTGATTGGCTTTAGTCTTAACGTTGTCCAGATTGGCGACCTCTTTTATGAGTTCAAAAAGGTCATTTAAGTTGCTGACATTTACAACTATTTGTGGTGGTTTTGGGCCCTTACGATGTATGTCTCCATTAGTTGTATCGTCTTCAAAATTGTGGACATGGGCGAGTTCTGGCTCATCTGCAGTCGGATTAGTAGGTAATATATTTGCGTCATGGATTCCTTCATCCATCCATGTCCATGTCCAGTACTGCAAATCTGTTTTGAGAGTTTGCTTTATTGGTGATGGTCGATGGTGAAGGCAAAATGGTTTCTCTGCTTACGCGCTTGGCACTAGAAGTAGGTGACAAAGATTTCGGATTCTATTTTCTTTACTTTTGGGCATCCAGCAATCTGTTGGCAGCATCGCTGGTCGTTGGCTGTTCGATGTCAGTGGAGCATATAGGTTTATGGCCATAATGGCTATCAATACGTCTGCCGGGGCAAGAGCTGCTGGGTATTACAGTGGCTACAATATAAGTGGGATTACTAGTCGCACTAGTAAATGTTATTGTCGTAGTGGTCGTACTGATGTGGTATTGCTGATGTGAATTTCAGTGCACAAAAGGCGTTGAGTTTCTAGTCGTCACTGAGTCCTAATATCCAAAGGTGTTTTGCCAGCTGTTAGGAAGATCTTCCCATAAGCAGTCTGTTTATTTCTAAGCTGAGAGTCAGGAAAGATGTTCATCTTCATTTGGGCAATTATGTATTATATATTTTTGTACTATCACTGGTTAACATTATCTTTTACTGTTTATGCAAGTTTATGCAATGCAAGTTTATCGCACCTAACACAATGTTGTTTGTTGTTGTCCATATGCCGACTCTGCAAGGCAGAGTCCAAGGTTTAGAATGCGTGCTGTTTTTCACAGCAGCGAATGGAGGTTTGCGACTTAAAGTTAAAGTGAAATTCGCAGACAAAAATTGTAAACAATCGCTCAGTGTGACCAGCTCCTCTATCGCTGAGCGAGTGAAAAACAAAAACAAAACAACAACAACAGCAACAAAAAGAAAAACAACAATGGAACAACTACAACAGCAACATTATTAATCTCCGAGAATCATCTGAAGCAGGCTCTTGGTCAGATTCCACAACATTTACCGGTACGACACTAGAATTGAGCTCGTTCATAAGAAGAATCGAGTTCATACTACAACTTTACCCAACAACTGACATCCATCATATACACGTTCTCTTCAGTGACGCCTAACGAGTAGCTCAGTGCAGCTAAAACATTGCCGGAATTGAAGAAAGCCCTAATCGCTGAGTTCACGACCCAAACACTCAAGAGAGCGCTCAATTTATAGAAATACATAAGAGAGCCTCTATTAGATCAACACATAAAGGAGTAAATAAGTCCCAGCCAAAGGTTTGCTAAGCGTTCGCTTCGCAACTAAAGATTAGTTTTAATTCTTTCGCTCTACGAATAAGAGTTGAATTGTCTCCGCATCCACACTTGTAATTTTATTTGAATAAACATTATATTATTTTTATCTAATAAATTACCGTGGATTCGTTATTATATATATTTTTTTTTTAATAAATTACGGTGGATTCGTTATTGGAGCAGTCGGTGGTCCTAAATATATAGTCATCATCAAAAGTACCTTAGTACTTGGTAGCCCACCATAGAGGTGTGACCGCTACTAAAAGTGATAAAAATTACATTAGTGCTGCAAGGATAGGACCATTAAAGGATATCTGAATTTGTGTATTAAACAAAGTCATTGTGTAGCCCAAAAAAAAAACGAGTGACCGCTACGATGAGTGCAAAAAAAAATAAAATAAAAAAACAATTAAACCCCAGTGCAAAGTGTGCTGAGCGAGTTTTTGAACTATTTAATTTTTTAACTATTATATTATTTTATTAAGCGTTGAAACCATACATTCTAAATAGCATATTAACAACACATATAAAAATTAATCTTAATGAACCAAACCTCTCACGAGGATTACTAGCAGGTTTTGGGAGGGCTGGACGATTAACGAATCGTCTTGCTAAATCCCAGTCTTTTAAGTCGCCTTAACGGCGCCTCCTTGCAAGTATACTGCGGTGACTAACAAGTCGATCGTTGTATCTGCTGGAATGTCTACAGATCTGTTCTTCCACAGTGTGTAGATTGAGATCACGGTGAAGTGTGGAGCCACGCACGTACCAAGGACAATTAGTTATCTGCCGTAGGGTTCGGTTCTGCATTACTTGTAGCCGCTTATAGTTGGATTTGGCAGCAATCCCCCAGATCTGCACTCCGTACAGCCAAATTGGAGCTATACAATGCACGTATACTGCTCTTTTGGCTCTTAGCGACATAGTGCTCCTTTTATTTATCAGCCATCTTAGTTGCTGCGTTCTTTGGCCAAATCTTTTGGTTATTGTTTTTATGTGTGCCCGATGCCGATTATGCCGAGGTATCTCGGTTGAGATGGCTGTTTCAATGTCATACCTTCAAATTATCCCTGTACCTGACCATAAACTTCAGTCCATCCAGATATGACCGCAGGCGGCTAAAGGTGCTGGCAACAGACTTTTTATTTTGGATAAAAGTCCAACATGCCAGATCCTATCGAATGCTTGCTGCATATCGATAAAGACTGCATTGCAATATTCAAGGTCATCAAACGCCTGCAGTATATATTATACCAGTATGTGAACCTGTTCTACGGTGCTATGGCCCTCTCGGAAGCCGAACTGATGTTCCGGCAGAGCTTTGAGGAGCCAGGAGCCTTGTTTTTTTCTAAGGACTTTATGACATCTACTATCTCCTCGACCCTAGCTGGTGTAATGGGTAAAGCCATTTGCAGCGGTGTCTTCCGCAGTAGCAAAATCGTACGGTGTGAATCGCATTTGCAGATGTTGAGCAAATGCATTTGCCTGTTCTTTCTCATTCCTAGCAAGATTACCTCCAGGGCATTGGACAGGAACCTTTCTAAAGGGATGTCGTTTACGAGAACTTGTGCATTTCCAGAGAGAGTAATTAGCATCCACGGTATAGTGCAGCGGCTATACAGTCAACGAATTCGTTTCTAAGTCGTCTTAGCAAGTTTTTTAGCTGATTTGCTGCCCAGTTCCAAAGCAGTCGATCCCATGGGTCTTGAGATCGAATCGCTCGTCTTGGTAGGCGCCTTTTTGTTGCAATAAGCTCTCTGGCCACACTTGTGAGTATGATGCCATATCTAAACGGTTATGTCGGAGGATCAGGAGGAGTTGAATCAGCAGATGCTGTGTAGATTTGATCGGTAAAAGTGTCTACTAAAGTATTAGTGTCTATTTCAATATCTTCCCCGTAATTAAGCGTAATATCTAATTGAATGGAGCTCTCCAAAAGCTGCTTAAAAGCTGTGATGTTGGTACGCTTGGTAACTAGCCGAGGAGATGGACGCGTGGTAACTCCAGCCGATTGTATCGTGACGACTTGAGCCAAATGGCCAGTGTCGCGCATTCCAGTCAGCACCTACCAAGTACCTTTGTCCGCACGCACGGAGTAGATTAGTGAAATGTCTTTCTTCTAATCTATTTCTTGGAGGGCAATAAATGGCACTGAACTCCACGTCACCAAGTTCAGTTGCCATCTTTACTGATCACATCTGGATGGTTTGCGTTTCAATGACCCTTTGTGGAAAATGGCAAAGGGTACTCTTCACTAATACCGCGGCTCCTCCGACGCCGTGAATATTACGCGATGGTTTGTACGCAGGATAGAACGTATATCCATATATGTTCACTGTTTCTCCTCAGTTCAGCCTAATCTCTAAGAATATCGACGCTGTTGTTGTGCGCGAAGAAGTCAATTTCTCTGGCTTTGCATGAAATGCCATTGACATTCCATATAAGTACCTTAAGGGTGTTCATTGCGAGGCCGAAACTTTGTCATGAGACTGGTGTTTAGCTCCAGCCTATTGTTTTATATTATTAGCCATTTTAAATACGCTAAGCGCTTTTACGCTAGCGCTTTTCTAAGCGCTGGTTGACATGTTTGATTTGTTGTTGCTGTTCCTGTTGTTGCTGTTGAAGCCACATGAGAAATTTGCTGTTGTTGGAGCTGTTGTTGCCATTGCTGAAATTGTTGTTCCTGTTGCTACAGAAGCGATTGTAAATCAAGAAATCTGTGCTGTTGATTACTGTCTTCTCGTTGTTGCAGTAAATGTTGCTTCTGTATAATATCTAGTCGGCGCTGAGCAACTCCAATGTTGCCTGGTTTAAAATTTCCTTTTGCTACTGCAGCGTAGGACACCCCTGTATTGCCATTGGCACTGTATGACGGTTGCTGTTGTATTATACGCTGAAGATTGTGACGCAATACCGATTTTTCAGCCTTAATACTACGGCCCACTTGCAATGTAGAATACTGTTGCGGTTCTCTACCATTTGTAGTGGGATAAGAATTGTCTACATTGTCTGACATTGCAGAGAAGAGATTCGATTCCTATTGACCGGCGAAGATAGTTTTGGTACCATTCACAACCTTTATAGCTGGCTATGTGGTCTCCTCCACAGTGGATGCAGGCTGCGGTTCAGGGGAGCGTCCACATTCTGTAGTAGCATGATCTTCTCCACATCTGGCGCAATTTGGGTGCCGGCGGCAGTATTTGACTGTGTGCCCATACTGTTGGCAGCGAAGACATTGTGCGACTTCCGTTGCTTTTCGCATCCTTTCAATAATCACCATCTGGCGGCAAAGATAGTTAATCTTATAAATTTCATTCATTTCGGCGTAGGGCTTCATATTGAGTTTTTCCTTAGTATCCTTAGATTTAGCATTATGAAGAATATCGTATCCAACTGCTTTCAAGCTATTTATAATATCAGGTTTAGGGCTGTGATGTAGACCTCCAATTACAATTCTGTGCGGTTTTTCCGTTTGAATTTTGTATGTATAATATTCTGTAGTTAATTTTTTTTTATCTTTATTTGGTTTTTATTCAGCATGTGTACATTCCTGATTTATTCCTGATTTATAACTGAACTTAGTGTGATCTACAGGCAGATCGCTCGTGACAGCCAAGTGCTGACACTAGCAAATTCTGCAATATGTATGTATGAAGTTCATACTCGATAACCAATGGGAGTCGAGTGCGACTCCTAAAAGCGCACATGCTGAATTCGCATATTTAAGATTAGGGTGGTCCTAAGGAATTAGGGTGGCCCTAAGTTTACTTATTAGTTGACATATTATTATGATTCATATTATAATTATTATTAATATTATTATCATTATTATCATTATTATTGTTATTATGTTCGTATATACTACATCACCCTCCTTTTGAAAAATAACGTAATAATATGAAGTTATTTTCAAGTATATAAATTTTTTTTTTTTTTTTTTAATATGTATATTAATATTTGAAATGAATGATTAAAGAGATATTAAAAAAAAATATATATATTTTCATTGTATTTTGCAAAGTAAAAATTTTGTATTATAATGTTTTTATTGGTTTTTTATTTGTGGTTGGCCAACCAAACAAAATGTATTATGAATTAAAAATTTTTAACCTTTCTTTATGAACTATCTGTTTTTTATTTTTATTTCCTATAATTGTAATGTTGTCATTATCTCCTATTTCTGAAACTAAATATTGTCCTAAATAATTATTGTCAAGTTTATGACCCGTTTCGTTTTTAAGTAATATCTTATCTCCTATTTTTAATTCAAAGTTACTAATATTTCTATCATATTTTATTTTTCTATCGGCTTTTGCCTTGTCTAACATATTTTTAGCTCTTCTATATGCTATTTCTAATCTTAGCTTAACTTCTTTTGAATAGTCATCCATGTTGACTATTCTGTCTATCCTGTTAAAATCTGTGGACTGTCTTGGTAATCTTCCAAATACTAATTCGTATGGACAATATTCATGAACTACCGATGGTGTTGTGTTGAAACAATAAGTAAAATATTGTATCCATATATCCCAATCGGTTTTGTCAACAGATATATATGAGCGAACATACTCGTTGAAAGTTCTGTGACTTCGTTATATTGTTCCTAATGTCTGGTGACGGTGTGCTGTTGAAGTAATGTTTTTTATCTTCATATATTTGCACAGGTTGTCTATAATTTGGTTTTTATATTCCGTTCCCATGTCCGTTATGATTGTTTTCATTGGACCGTACTTTAGAATAAAATTTTCGAATATAGCCTTAGCAACAGATCTTGCACTTTTATTTGGAATAGGTACCGTTACCAAATATTTTGTTAAATCGCAAATGATAGTAACACCAATGGTATCTATCAAAACTATATCAAATGCTGTTGCTGGCGTTTCTGTTATTGTCAACGGTGTTTTAGTATGTTTGGTTGTCTTTGCTTGTTGGCATTTTAAACATGTTTTAACATATTTACTTATTGCCTTTGTCATTTGTGGCCAATAATAATAGTTTTTTATTTTCCTCAGGGTTCTAGAAATTCCTGAATGGCCTCCTTCTGATGGATCATCATGATATTTAGACAGTATTGCTTTTATTTGAACCTTATCATTTTTATCTATCTTAGTCACCTTGTTTAATAGCGCTATTTTTAAGTTTTTTAGTATTTTATTGCCCTTTTCTTTAAAATTCTTTATAGTGACAAATTCGAAGATTTGTTCACTTGGTGACAATTGAGTTTGAATGATGCTATTTATTCTTGCTTCTTCATTAAGCCTTTGAGAGATTTGATCTAAACCGATTATTTCATTAGAATAAAAATTAGTCATATCAAAACGTGTTATGATGTGTTTTCCTCTTTTTAACAAGCCCTTATGTTTGTCTATTTTGAGTATAAAATATTTTTTGGCATCAATGTTATTGATTACCTGATAGATATTGGGCACTTTTATATTTTCTTTCTTATTTGGTTCATGCAATTTTTCACCTGCGCAGGTATTTTTCTGTCTTGTTGTTGATCTTGTTGTTACCTTTAGTATCTGTCTATTTATTGCTTTAAGTTCTCCGATTGTTATTCGGGACAAAGCGTCTGCGACATGATTATCTTTCCCCTTGAGGTATTCTACTGTGAATTCAAACTCCTCCAAGTCTCATTCTGATTAATTTTGAACTGGGGTTTCTCATCGAAAAAAGATATGATAGTGGCCTATGGTCACTTTGTACTAAGAAATGTCTACCATATACGTATGGTCTGAAGTGATTTATTGCCCAGTGAATAGCTGCTAGCTCCTGCTCTGTAGTGGACTTATTACTTTCGCCTTTTGTAAAGCTTCTTGAAGCGTATGACACTGGTAGCTGTTGACCGTTATGGTCTTGAGATAGTACCGCTCCACATGCTTGTTTACTAGCATCTGTGGTTATGCAAAATTGTTTGCTGAAATCTGGGTACTGAAGGAGTGTTGGTTTCATTAATTCCCTTTTGAGATATTCGAATGCATCATGGCATTCGCTTGTCCATTCAAATGGAACATTCTTTTTACAAAGCCTCGTTAAGTGGCGTGATTTCTCAGAAAAGTTCTTAATAAATCTTCTGTAATAATTGCAAAATGCCACGAATCGTCTAGCTTCATCTGCGTTTACTGGTTTGGGGTAATTTTTTATTACCTCATATTTAGAGTTATCTGGCAATATACCTTTGTCAGTACACTTGTGACCTAAATAAGTAACCTCTTTCATAAAGAAAGTGCATTTTTCTGGATGTAGTTTTAAATTATGTTGCCTACATAATTTGAAAACGTCGGTTAGATTTTTAAACATGTGCTTTTCAGAACAGCGTATGACTACTAAATCATCCATATACAGAAATGCTTGCGAAGGCGTTAAGCCTGAAAATGCAAGGGTCATCATTCTTTGGAAAGAATTTGGGGCTATTTTTAAACCAAATGGTAATCGCGTGTAGCGGTATGCTCCTGTTGAAGTTGAGAATGATGTTATATTTCTTGACCTTTCGTCTAATTCTATTTGATGAAATCCTGAAATCAGGTCTAGGCACGAGAAATATTTTGCTCGACCTAATTGATCAAGAATATCTTCTATTCTTGGAAGTGGGAATTTATCTGCTAGCAGTTTCTTGTTGATTTGGCGATAATCGACTACTAATCGCCATCTCTTTTCCGCCGAGTTAGGCAGTGATTTCTTGGGTACCAAGAGAAGTGGGCTATTATATTCTGAAATAGATGGTTCGACAATGCCATCTTTTATTAATTTGTCAACTTGCCTTTGAATTTCTGGCTTTTGACTTTCTGGCATTCTATAGTTTTTGATATAGACTGGAGTTTTGTCATTTAATCTCAATTTTTGCTTATAGAAATTATTAGCTGATATGGTTTCTGTTTCAAGACCAAAAATATCGCTATATTCGGTGCATAATTTTGTTAAATCGCTTTTGAATAACGATGGAAATTTAAGAAGTTTTAATACTTCTGAAGTTCTTTGTGCACTATTTTCTATATTTGCATTGTATACATCATAATCATCCAATGATTCGCTTTTTATATTTGCGCTGCTAACTATAGCGTCTTTTTCAGTTGTATTAATAATTCGAATCAAGACGTTCTGAGTGTTTACGAGTGCACTTGCAATTATTATGCCAGGTTGCAATTCCTGGTTGGGCATGAGGACATGTGTGTCAGTAGATGTTAGCGGAATCTTTCGAATCACTTCTGATCTAGCTGGCAAAATTATTTCGTTATCTAGTGAATGTATAATAGGAATGTTTATGTTCCTGAAATTTTTGGGCCTCAAAGTGAACCAATCTTCTTGGTCGTGGAATTCCAAAATACAATTGTATTTCTTAATGAAATCCAAGCCAATTATACCATCCCCTGGTATAGGAAAATTGTCAGGTACGATATGGAATTCATATGGTATTGCTGCATTAGCAATACACATTTCTAAATGTAGTGTACCTAGAGACTGAATTGTCCCTTGCCCTATTCCTGATATATTTGTTGTGTTTTTTGGATTTAAATCGTTAAGATTATTGTTTCTGCATTTAAGCAGGGAAATTTCTGCACCTGTATCTATTAAAAGAGTTACCCATGAATTGGTACTCATATTCTTTAATCGTATAAAAATGCTTAAATTGAGATTAATTTTGTATAGTTTTACTGTAGATTGTCGCTCAAGGGGGCATGTTCGTTTTCCGATTGTATGTTTCGGACATGGTGGGTATGACTTGTTTTATAGTTATAGTTTTGGTTACCTCTTGAGTAACCTCCACCTCTATTATAATTTTGGTTACCACCTCGTCCTCTGTTTCCACTATGGGAACCAATATTTTTCAATCACGCTATTCATTGTGTTGAAATTTCCAGCTTCCAATATGGTTTTGAGCTTATCGTGCCCACAATTCTTGGTCATTGCAGATATGGCTTCCTTTGTAGCGAATTTGTCTGCATTGTTTGAATCTAAACCATCATCTATATAGGCTGCTTCGAGCAACCCACGTAGGTTTTCTATCTCTGTGGTATATTGCGCTGCAGTTTTGCCGTGCTGTTGTGTACTAAGCATTTTTGCTTTGATGACATCGGGCGATTCGCCTTTAACTGATGCTTTTAATACATTTATTATACCGATAATGGTCTTTTCATTTTCAACTTTGTGTGATAATGGACCAAGTATCTTTGTCTTGATTACCTCTACCGCTAGCATCTCCTGATCTCCTTTTGTCAGATCTATTAGCCGGAGGGCCGTGAGGAATCTATTTAAGTTTAACTTTTTGCCGTCAAACTCAGGTATTGTGGACGAAATTTGTCGCACATATTCCCTTGGTGTTGCGGCGGAGTCTGTCATTTTGGCTGTTTCCTGTATTCTTGAAGTATTTGAATCTGAAAGTTCTTCTTCAAGTATTTCGGGTAATGTTATTACCGCTGGAATTGCAAGATCGTGGAGATCCTCTTCTTTTATTTCTATTTCCGATTCTCCTACACTTTCGATATCCTCACCGATCTCAGCCACTACAGGTGTGCTTAAAATCGTTGGGATTGTAATGTTTAAGTTATGTCTGTACTTGACGTTTAACAAGTTCTCACGAAACCTGTTTAGAAATTTTACTGCTTGGGATAAATGATTTTTTGTTAATCTTTTCCTTTCTCTGTGAATTAATTGGCGTGCTTCATTAAAGCATCTTACCAATATCTGCGCATGCTTGTTGAAAGTGTCTTGTTGCACTTCTCTATTTGGTGTCATGCATTTATAAGACTTGTCGAAAGTCGTTTTAATTTCTTTAAGCTCGTTTTTTTTATTTCTTGCCAGTCCATTTAAAGAATAATATGGATTTATCTGCGCAATCGAACTTTATAAATTGTGGCCTCTCCTAAAAAGGTTTTTTCAATAATCTTTTTTTTTTTTTTTTTCTCATTCTAGTTTTCTGATATTAAAAATAAAAATTTTAGATCATCTTAATTCAAAATGCATTTTGGGTGTGTTTTTTTTTTTTTTTTTATATGTAACATATATATGTTTATATATATTAAAGTAAATTAATTAGATGAATATTAAAGTATTTATTTATGCATTCATCTTTTTTTTTTTTTTTTTTTTTAAATTTTATTCAAATTATTCTCTGCTCTGCTTATATAACGCTTCTTTATTATCTTGTTATGCTTAATATATAGCGTTAATATAAACTGAGCGACTGTTAAGATCGTCAAGATCAAAAGGAGTAACCACAGTAACTATCGTCAGATCCAAACCAACCCATTTTTGTAGATATTTTTTTTTATTTTATTTTAGGGTTTTGGTTTATTTTACTTTAAAAATATGTTGTTTTGATTTTTTTTTTTTTAAATATTGTTACATTTTTCTGCCTAATTGGTGTATGGCTTTACGGGCCATTCTTCTCATCGGGCAGAAAAAGTTCCGCTCAATGTTACAATATTTTGTTTAATATTAATATGCAGCGCAGTGCATCGAGGGTGGTGTGCCACGCAGGGCAACAAAAAAAAATATTTTATTTTTCAGCTCCTACTTGCTTCAGCTGGACGTCGCCGGTGTTGGCACTCTGACCCTCCTTGCGTCAGCTGGACGTCGCCGGGGTTGGCACGCTGACACTCCCTCGATGACGTAGTGAGCGGGCTGTTCACCACGTTGATGATGATGTCCTCATTTAGGGGTTATGTGCTGGGGCTGCAATGTCTGCATGTATTTTCACAATGTGGTGTGAACAGTGGTCCCTCGCAGTCATTCGGGCAGCTTTTCTTATAAGCAGGCAGGTTTTTCGGATGGGGAGTTAGAGTTTTGTTAATAGGTAACGATTTTATTTGTTTTTCTGAGTGAGCGGGTGTGGTGGGAATTTTTTCTTAAGATATTCGACACAGTGGTCTAGCTCAGCTTGTAGTTTTTGAGCTTTCGACCATTCGGGCGCTGGAGTGTTCGTATATAATAGCCACTTTATGTGTGCTATTCTATTTTTAGCTTTATTTCGAACTCCGCCCCTGTTTTTACCCATCACACTAACACTCTACTTACTCAGATCGCTGTTTCTCCACAATTGCCGCCGTTTCGGTGGATAAGCATTGAATGCCGGGCATGCTGATCCTCTCACGTTTAGTGAAGCGGTTTCCTTTAGTTTCTGCTTCCACTTATGACGGTCCTGTCACGGTCGCCATGTAGTTAATTACATCTTCCATGTAGTTAACTAAGTTTCAAAACGCAATCGGTCATTTTTATCTTTATTTGGTTTTTATTCAGCATGTGTACATTCCTGATTTATTCCTGATTTATAACTGAACTTAGTGTGATCTACAGGCAGATCGCTCGTGACAACCAAGTGCTGACACTAGCAAATTCTGCAATATGTATGTATGAAGTTCATACTCGATAACCAATGGGAGTCGAGTGCGACCCCTAAAAGCGCACATGCTGAATTCGCATATTTAAGATTAGGGTGGTCCTAAGGAATTAGGGTGGTCCTAAGTTTACTTATTAGTTGACTTATTATTATGATTCATATTATAATTATTATTAATATTATTATCATTATTATTATTGTTATTATGTTCGTATATACTACGATTCAATACCTACTTCCTTCTTCAAAATGTTTAATAATGCAATCTGTTTTGAGAGTTTGCTTTATTGGTGATGGTCGATGGTGAAGGCAAAATGGTTTCTCTGCTTACGCGCTTGGCACTAGAAGTAGGTGACAAAGATTTCGGATTCTATTTTCTTTACTTTTGGGCATCCAGCAATCTGTTGGCAGCATCGCTGGTCGTTGGCTGTTCGATGTCAGTGGAGCATATTGGTTTATGGCCATAATGGCTATAAATACGTCTGCCGGGGCAAGAGCTGCTAGGTATTACAGTGGCTACAATATAAGTGGGATTACAAGTCGCACTAGTAAATGTTATTGTCGTAGTGGTCGTGCTGATGTGGTATTGCTGATGTGAATTTCAGTGCACAAAAGGCGTTGAGTTTCTACTCGTCACTGAGCCCTAATATCCAAAGGTGTTTTGCCAGCTGTTAGGAACATCTTCCCATAAGCAGTCTGTTTATTTCTAAGCTGAGAGTCAGGAAAGATGTTTATCTTCATTTGGGCAATTATGTATTATATATTTTTGTACTATCACTGGTTAACGTTATCTTTTACTGTTTATGCAAGTTTATGCAATGCAAGTTTATCGCACCTAACACAATGTTGTTTGTTGTTGTCCATATGCCGACTCTGCAAGGCAGAGTCCAAGGTTTAGAATGCGTGCTGTTTTTCACAGCAGCGAATGGAGGTTTGCGACTTAAAGTTAAAGTGAAAACAAAACAACAACAACAGCAACAAAAAGAAAAACAACAATGGAACAACTACAACAGCAACATTATTAATCTCCGAGAATCATCTGAAGCAGGCTCTTGGTCAGATTCCACAACATTTACCGGTACGACACTAGAATTGAGCTCGTTCATAAGAAGAATCGAGTTCATACTACAACTTTACCCAACAACTGACATCCATCATATACACGTTCTCTTCAGTGACGCCTAACGAGTAGCTCAGTGCAGCTAAAACATTGCCGGAATTGAAGAAAGCCCTAATCGCTGAGTTTACGACCCAAACACTCAAGAGAGCGCTCAATTTATAGAAATACATAAGAGAGCCTCTATTAGATCAACACATAAAGGAGTAAATAAGTCCCAGCCAAAGGTTTGCTAAGCGTTCGCTTCGCAACTAAAGATTAGATTTAATTATTTCGCTCTACGAATAAGAGTTGAATTGTCTCCGCATCCACACTTGTAAGTTTATTTGAATAAACATTATATTATTTTTATCTAATAAATTACCGTGGATTCGTTATTATATATATTTTTTTTTTAATAAATTACGGTGGATTCGTTATTGGAGCAGTCGGTGGTCCTAAATATATAGTCATCATCAAAAGTACCTTAGTACTTGGTAGCCCACCAAAGAGGTGTGACCGCTACTAAAAGTGATAAAAATTACATTAGTGCTGCAAGGATAGGACCATTAAAGGATATCTGAATTTGTGTATTAAACAAAGTCATTGTGTAGCCCAAAAAAAAAACGAGTGACCGCTACGATGAGTGCAAAAAAAATAAAATAAAAAAACAATTAAACCCCAGTGAAAAGTGTGCTGAGCGAGTTTTTGAACTATTTAATTTTTTAACTATTATATTATTTTTTTAAGCGTTGAAACCATACATTCTAAATAGCATCTTAACAACACATATAAAAACCAATCTTAATGACCAAACCTCTCACGAGGATTACTAGCAGGTTGTGGGAGGGCTGGACGATTAACGAATCGTCTTGCTAAATCCCAGTCTTTTAAGTCGCCTTAACGGTCTAGCTGGAAGCAATCTCCTTGCAAGTATACTGCGGTCTCTAACAAGTCGATCGTTGTATCTGCTGGAATGTCTACAGATCTGTTCTTCCACAGTGTGTAGATTGAGATCACGATGAAGTGTGGAGCCACGCACGTACCAAGGACAATTAGTTATCTGCCGTAGGGTTCGGTTCTGCATTACTTGTAGCCGCTTATAGTTGGATTCGGCAGCAATCCCTCAGATCTGCACTCCGTACAGCCAAATTGGAGCTATACAATGCACGTATACTGCTCTTTTGGCTCTTAGCGACATAGTGCTCCTTTTATTTATCAGTCATCTTAGTTGCTGCGTTCTTTGGCCACATCTTTTGGTTATTGTTTTTATGTGTGCCCAAAAGTAAGGCGCTTATCTAAGGTTATGCCGAGGTATTTCGCTTGAGATGGCTGTTTCAATGTCATACCTTCAAATTATACCTGTACCTGACCATAAACTTCAGTCCATCCAGATATGACCGCAGGCGGCCAAAGGTGCTGGCAACAGACTTTTTATTTTGGATAAAAGTCCAACATGCCAGATCCTATCGAATGCATGCTGCATATCGATAAAGACTGCATTGCAATATTCAAGGTCATCAAACGCCTGCAGTATATGTTGTACCAGTCTGTGAACCTGTTCTACGGTGCTATGGCCCTCTCCGAAGACGAACTTATGTTCCGGCAGAGCTTTAAGGAGCCAGGAGCCTTGTTCTTTTCTAAGGACTTTATGACATCTACTATCTCCTCGATCCTAGCTGGTGTAATGGGTAAAGCCATTTGCAGCGGTGTCTTCCGCAGTAGCAAAATCGTACAGTGTGAATCGTATTTGCAGATGTTAGGCAAATGCATTTGCCTGTTCTTCCTCATTCCTAGCAAGATTACCTCCAGGGCATTGGACAGGAACCTTTCTAAAGGGATGTCGTTTACGAGAACTTGTGCATTTCCAGAGAGAGTAATTAGCATCCACGGTATAGTCCAGCGACTATACAGTCAACTTATGCTCAACGAATTCGTTTCTAAGTCGTCTTAGCAAGTTTTTTAGCTGATTTGCTGCCCAGTTCCAAAGAAGTCGATCCCATGGGTCTTGAGATCGAATCGCTCGTCTTGGTAGGCGCCTTTTTGTTGCAATAAGCTCTCTGACCTCCCTTGTGAGTATGATGCCATATTTAAAATGTTGTGTCGGAGGATCATGAGGAGTTGAATCAGCAGATGCTGTGTAGATTTGATCGGTAAAAGTGTCTACTGCCATTTCAATATCTTCCCCGTAATTAAGCGTAATATCTAATTGAATGGAGCTCTCCAAAAGCTGCTTAAAAGCTGTGATGTTGGTACGCTTGGTAGCTAGCCGAGGAGATGGACGCGTGGTAACTCCAGCCGATTGTATCGTGACGACTTGAGCCAAATGGCCAGTGTCGCGCATTCCAGTCAGCACCTACCAAGTACCTTTGTCCGCAAGCACGGAGTAGATTAGTGAAATGTCTTTCTTCTAATCCATTTC
The DNA here is from genome assembly GCF_004382145.1 of Drosophila mauritiana. NCBI lineage: Eukaryota > Metazoa > Arthropoda > Insecta > Diptera > Drosophilidae > Drosophila > Drosophila mauritiana. The sequence goes on from NW_022881566.1 coordinate 329,772, forward strand.
TTGGAGGGCAATAAATGGCACTGAACTCCACGTCACCAAGTTCAGTTGCCATCTTAACTGATCACATCTGGATGGTTTGCGTTTCAATGACCCTTTGTGGAAAATGGAAAAGGGTACTCTTCACCAATACCGCGGCTTCTCCGACGCCGTGAATATTACGCGATGGTTTGTACATAACAGGAACACTATAGCATCTTCGATGTCTTCTGGATAATTTATGTCCATGTTTAGGTTAATGCTTCTGTCTAGGACATTCCTAAATGTTTCGACAGAGGAGCAAGGAGCTAGTAAGGATTTATTTCTGAATTTATATTGGGGAGTGTGGCTTAATGTTGCTACTATAGATAGGTGATCAGAAGATAGATCGTATTTGGTTTCAATTGAAAGTTTATCTATTGGCACCCCATTTACGATAAAAAAGTCCAAAGCTGTTGGCGTAAGTCTAGTGTTAGATGAGTAAAAGGTAGGTTCACCTGTAGCTTGAACTTCGCTAGAACTAGTTATGATGGCCTCTTGTAGTCGTTTTCCACGACTGCATGCCCTTAGGTTGCCCCACCATTGGTGCTTAGCATTGTAGTCCCCTCCTGCTATACACTTGGGGCCCAATGTGATCAGTAGCTGATCAAAGTCGTTTTTAGTCCAACGCTTATTTGGTGACTTGTAAATCAGTGCGCATTGTTGATTTATTTTGACTGTGGTGAATATTGGCTTTGATGAAGATTGCAGAACCGTCTTTTGCGGTGTTACTTGGATGATTGCCATAATATTGTTCATAGTGTATACTTTTAGTCGAGGGCGCATATGAGTTTCTGTACTAATCCTCTTGCGTTCCATAATCCGATTTTTAAGTTTAAGACTATAATTTTTTAGAAATCAGAACGAGGACTAGATCACGAAAAGCTTTGTTGGTCTCAATTGTTTCCATGACTAATTTAAAAAGTTGATCCAATCTGGAGTTAATGTCCAAGATTGCCTTCTCGAGAGTGGCAAGTATTTAGAGTGATTAGTGTTCTTAGCAGGAACGCTGTAGTTGTTTTCAGCTTTAGTTCTTGTTATGTCAGCATAGGAAACTCCATTTCTGACGGCTGACGACGACGCGTATTGTACATGGCGGATTTCATTATTTCTGTTAATGGTGTAGTTGGGTGGTCTAGGCTTTGGTTTTAATTTTTTACTTAATTCTATTCTGACTTTGCAGCCTTTAAAACTGGCAGGGTGATTCTCCATGCAGTTTGCACATACGTATTGATTGTTTAGGTATGTCTCACATGATTAAGAACCGGTAGGATGCTCACCCGCACAATTCCCGCAAACTGGGCTTAAATGACAGCGATTGCGGCTGTGGCCAAAATTTTGGCAATTGTAACAATGAGCTATGTCCATGTTGGGAGTAGCCTTCTTACTTTTAGAGACTCGGCCACATTCGTAGTTGGTTTAAGATTGACAAAGAACAGATTTTTTCTAGTTTGTTCATTAATGGCTTCTTCGTCGTCATTACCACCAGCCAAGATTTTATTCCAGCCAGGCTTCCTTGGGGAGTAGATGTTCAGTACAACGAAGCCTTTGTCTGTGAAGCAGCGCTCTATTTCTTCTCTTGGGACAGTTGAGTGTATGTTCTTCAGCATAAGCCTATATGGTTTTTCCTCACGGAGTTGATGATGCCAAAACTGGCAATTCAAGGCAGTCACCACACTTCTGAATGACGTTGCATCTGCTGTGTAGATTCGAGAGATTCCTGATCTGGAGGTACGTATGTCGTATTTTTCTTTAGAGATTACCTGGTTGACATATATTTCTAATTGTTTGATCATTGCTAACAAGCAACGACAAGCTGCTCAACAGAGCAGCTAATCGTCCGATTCGTCGAGCAAGTATATTTGTAGCCTGCTCGACTACTCTGCGATACATACTGCCCCTAACCCTAGCTCTGTTAGCCCTATCCCTCTCTCTTTCTTATAACTGTTCCTAGTATCTCTTACGCTCAAGGGAGGGTTTTTTCTTGCCCAACTACGCGATACGCGGCATCCAAGCGTCTACTCTGTGGTTCTCAGTATTTTGTTCCTGCTAAATGATTATTTTTTGCCTTTCGGCTGCTTATTCGCCCGATCGAACTGCTCAGCAGAGCTGCTCAGCAGCTCGGTTCTTGCTGTTTTGCCATCTTACAGAAAATAGACGAGTTTCGGCTGTTTGCTCAACTGCGCGAATATCAATATCCAACAGTCCTACCCTATGATCATCAGTGTCGCCTTAGCTTGCTCAACCGCTCGAAGAGAACAATTCAAGCGTCTCAACCTTCGAAGCACTACACTTACGCCCATCTCTCCATCTTTGACTACAGAATCTTCCCTCCGCTTACGCTGAGATACCGTACTCTCTCCACCTCTGCATACCCTTTGTTTTCCCTATTTATGATATTTCTCAAGATTTGAGAATGTGTAAGTATAGGAAGAATATCAATCTAATTAAATAAATAGTATTAGAAGTATATTTAAAAAAATTTAAAATTTATTCTTTTAAAATGTAAAAAAAAGGTAAATAATATTTTTTGGAGAAGTCCTTCATCGCAGGTAAATCCATTTTGTATTTTTGTCAATCAGTTGATTTACAAGAAAACATGATTTATTCATTTATAGTTATAAGAAAATCTAAATATGTATTCCGATATATCAAGTTGCTATTGAAAAGAAAGCGATCTGGCACCTCCAGATTCGATTCTCTCAATCTCTCTAAAACGAAGTTTCGAAAGCAATTTTAACTGTGAAAAACCAATTCAAGTGCCACGGACGCAAATAAATAAAAGCTGCATTGAACAATTTAGTGTAACTCAACGAACTGGGGAGCGGGAATACGAAAGCTGAAACAACCTTAGCAATTGATCGTGAAGCACTCGGGCTGGCAGAAGGAAGCAATTTTTAAAGCCTAGAAAGCGGCCCACAATAATAACTTAAGAAAATGTCACCAAAAAGAATTCAGCTTATTATTGTTATATAATTGTTATTATAGCTATCAGATATGTTCTTAGAGATTTGCAACAGTATTGCATTATGGAAACGAAAGTATTAAAAAAAATCTATTTGATCATTTTCGCTTTCACAAGACAGTCAGGTACCCTTCAAGAAACTCCTACAACTGAACAATGAGCATTAATAGTGAGGGACACATTTCCGTAAAGCTGATGTTAAGTGTTGATAACTAATTCAACATTTAAGTATCCTTGAGAAATCCCACAAGGGAATTCAAATGTAATCGTGCCACGTTTGTTCACTAAGAATGAGAAGCCGAGGGGTATAACAAGTTCTAGGCACTCGCGGTACCCAAACAACTGGTGATTCGTACACACATACTTAAATTTTTAGGATTACTAGGAAAATTAATATTGTCTAGTCAAACTCCAAATTTTATACTTTGTTTATATTTGAATTCCGAGCCTTTTGGAATGTAAGAACGGGAGTGGGAGAGAGAAGTATATAGAGAACAGAGAAAATATAAATTGTAGTAGCAGTGAGGAAAAAGAATCACGAACTATCATTAAAATATGTTATACTATTACACTAGCACTACCCGACTTCTTATTTATACTTTATACTCAACAATATTTTGGCTACCGTGCTAGATTGTGATAGTTCCCCGCAACTCCAACATTTATCTAAGTTTCCCACGCGCCTTCACGCCCTTTTTCAGTGTGTACCTGGACCGTTCCTGTACACCTTCCAGAGAACTCCGACACCGCTATGATTGCGGTCCACATTTAGCTGCAAGCGGCCACGAATGCACTACACGAATGGCTGCACGACACTGACGACGGCAAATTTGCATTCTTAACGAAGACCACGTCATTCACAACTCAACCAGGCTTAGAAGTGCCCCACTTCGATCGCTGCTGCAGTAGAGCCAAATACTCATTCTTTCGTCGGGACCAGAGCATCTTCTGCAGGTAGGCGATGAACTGCCAGCTATTCGAGCCCCACATGTATGGCCTTGGTTGCAACGCAAATAACGTAGCACGCGTAGCATTTTACAGAAGCCTTAATGCGCGCCTCTGGTCCACAGAAGTCGGTGCTAGTGACTTCAAACGTATGCGATCCATTTGGCAGATCCGAGCAGATCATGAGAGTGATTTATAATGCCCATAGTAACTGGGTGATCCTTTGGTAGGATAATGGTGTGACGGCCATTGAAATTCAACTTGGTCAATAAAGGGTGACAACGAGGCAAGTGGACTAAGCGGCCTACAAGGATTTAATGACACTCCATAATGTCACTCCAGACGCAGCAACACAAAAGTCCCTTTTTGAACGTCAGCCACAGTAAGCCCAGGATGTTGAATGCGCTTGCAAAACTTATGGATGTATCAGCAGCAAATCATCTTTCATATTTGGAGCATGCAACAATGTCAGTGTATGGAGATTTTATTAGCAAGTCCCTTCGTCGAAGTTCTTGCACTGGCTTCTCCGTTAGTACTGTATGGGACCAATCAGTTATGGGGCTGCTCAGAAAGGGGGGTCCATGGGCGACTTGGTAAGCTTGAGAGCTCCTCACGAAAGAATATCTGCCGGATTTAAAGCAGTCGGAATGCAGCGCCATTCCATAGTACCAGTCATCTCCTGAATTGCAGTCGGTTTCGGGAAGGTCCTGCTGTTGATTGAAGGGTTGAAAATGAGAACAATATATGATCAGACACCGGATCCTAGGCGAGGCTTCGCGTTTTTGTAAAATCGACTCCATCGTCAAACTTCAAGAAGGACTACTTAAACATTTACTGTACATTTGAACATCACATCCTTAATTTAAAATCGACTCTGGAAAAGGGCGCGGAAGTCTGGTGCAATATGTTGATGTCTTCTTCTTTGGAGCTGGCGTCAGATATTAAATCATCAACATAAAAGTCATGGCGAAGAATCTCGGCACCCCCTGGAAATGTCGCCTCCTCATCCATGGTCAACTGATGCATCGACCTCACTGCTATTTGGGAAGGCTTCGTGCCATACCTAACCGTATCCATCTTAAACACACTCAGATCATCGTAAGGAGAATCTCTCCATACAATGTACTGGAAGTAGCTATCATCAGGCGAAACCCTGACACACCGGTACATTTTATAGACGACTCCTATGATTGCAACTGGATGCGAGCGAAAACGAAGAAGAATTTCGAATAGTTTGGCTGAATTACTGACCATCCACCAGAACATCGTTTAAAGAGTTGATGCCGATCTATCAAAAACAGCGAATTTTGAAGGTGGAGCAGTCTTTCTCTTTCATGCCGTAATGCATTGCATTGCCATTATAGCGATTTCAGAATTCAGAAAGCACATTTTGGAGGTCTAAGATTTTTGTCGAGAAAAGCTGACGCATATTAGATGTAGGATTAAATCGAACTCGGCTGCCATAGTGAAATTCATAGTCTCCAGATTCAGGCATTGCTACTCCAGATATAATGCCATGGATTCCCATTTTGGAATTGCATTTTTTATAGCTTAGTTCTCTAAGTGCTCCTCCCATTTTTCGTGACTCGCCGAATCCAGCTTTTGGGTAAGTACTTAGACGATTATGCATACAAAAATGTTTTCCGTTGTGCCGTTCTGTGCGGTTAACCTACGCATATTAGAAGTAGGATTAAAACGCCTTTGGCTGCCTCATAGCTTGCCATAGCGAAATTCATAGTATCCAGATTCAGGCATTGCTGCTCCAGGAATGATGCCATGGATTCCCATTTTGGAATTGCAATTTTGAGGGCTAGGTTCTCTCTCTTCTTCTGCAATTTTCCTCGCAGATCCTTCCAAGCTATAGGTCATCGTCTGGACGATCTGGTCTTTGGAATTTTATTTTTTTGTTTTCTTTTTAAAATTAGAATTTTTTTTTTGCTCAGGAATTTTGCGGCTTGCTCGACTCTCGAAATCGGATACACCAAGTTTCGTACCCGGTCTACGATTTCCGTTTCGACTCTCCGCTCCATCTGCGTGTCCTTTTCCGTCTCTATTTACTCTTATTATATTTATTATATTTTACTAATATTTTTGGTGTCGAATTGCGCGTTGGACTTTCGTCCTTTCTGTATTTACACGGTGGCTCTGCGCGTCTCTGTTTAACACCACCGCTATGATGCTGTCAATAACCGTCTTAATTCATAATTTCTCCCTGACATGTCCAATCTGAACTCGTATCCCGTTCGTTCGTTATTTGTCGCCAGTTAAACCTAGCTCGACATTCCTCTCTCGGTGTCAGTTTTCTTGTAACACTTACCTAAACCTGCATGCCAATCTTTCAGGGATTTAGTTATTTTCGGACTTAGGTTTTTTTAATGTTGTTTGGTGTTGTTTTACATATCATTTAAAAACAAGAGAGAATGTTATATTCGAGTTCCCTGATAATCAGATGACCGTTACTCAGCTAGTCAGCTATTGTAAATGCGAACGAGTTACAATCCTGTGGCCGAGGGAGGAAAACTTTCAAAAAAAGAACTGAGCAGGTTGCGGTATGAAATGGGAATAATGCTCTTTATTACAAAAGTTGTATGCTTCTCCCAAATGCGTCTTCGTCCGAGTTCGTATTGGCTATCTTCGTTGAATTTTTGTTCAATTTTTAAAAATGGGTATCTTAATTTTAAACATGAGTGTTGTGTTTATAAACGTTACATCTAATGCTACGGTTATCTTTTCTAAATATTGTACCTTTAGGCGCGACTTGGACTGGTGTCTCTCTGTCCTTGTTCAATTTAGAACATATTCTTTCTGCTGTCGCGCTTTAATGACCCTGTTTTTTTGGGTCTATGTCTTTTCTAAATTCTTAAGGTAATCGTTGTAATTGTCGAATGTTATTGTTTTGTTGAATATATGAGTTCTTCCGTGGAAGAACTGCCGTCATACCATCATCCTGATCGTTTTCAAATACATTTACGTCACGAGCAACACAGACATTCTTCCAGAATGTCAGCGCGATTGCGTAGATAAGCAGCAGTATTGATAACTTCAGCCCATAGTGTCGCCGACGCCTGCGTGAATCATAGTCCTTGCCACCTCGACCAGGGTTCGCTTAGCGCGCTCCGCTACACCGTTTTGTCGTGGGGTGTGCGGTCTCTTTATGCCGTTTTCTGTCAAGATAGATTGAAACGCTTTACTGAAATACTCACGACCGTTGTCGCTCCTTAATGCTTTCAACTTCTTGCCGCTTTGGTTTTCGGTAAATGCTTTAAACTCCTTGAATTTGGTATTTCATCTCTCGTCTTTATTAAATACACAAACATGTATCTCTATTTGTCATCTAGGAAGGTAAAAAAAATAGCGTGCACCTCCAACAGACGTCGCTTGCATTAGACGACAGATGTCACTATGCACTAGCTCCAGTACTTCATTTGTGCGATTTCCAGAGGCTTTTGGGAAACTCTTCACACGAAACTTAAACAGTCATTTTCTTTTGCGCCACTTAAATATTTTTTCTTTAGTCGCAGTACCATTTCTTGTTTGATTATTTTGTTCAAGCTTGCAAAGTTTATATGACCGAATCTCTGGTGCCACTTTATCATTAAATTTGTCTGTGCAGCGAAACATAAACTTTCCACTTTTCCTTCATTTTGGAACAGAAACAAATCACTTTGCAGTTCAGCAATAAAAACAACTTTATTTTTATCATTTTTTAAAATTCCGCGCCTTTTTTCAAACGACACACGAAATCCGTTTTCAATTGCCTTCGACACCGACATTAAGTTGCATTGTAAATTCACTACAAAGAGTACGTCGATCAATTCAAATGATGAGTTGCGCCAGGCTATTTTCACTGTACCACGACCGTCAGACATAATACACTTATTGCTTATTGCCATCCAAAAGAATGCGCTCTTAATGCTCTCTGAAGTTTTTAAAAATCGATCTCTCACCGCACAAATGAACCGTTGCTCCTGAATCAAGGCACCACATATTTTTTGGCAATTCGCCCAGCTGTACAGTTGAACCAAAGATACTCGAATAACAAGATGCGTAACGCCATACAAATGTTTGGCACGCGATTTTCTGGCCGTGGCTCTAGAGGTGGCTCCAGGCTCTCTCGAGTTTTTGTTCGAGAGAGAAAGAGCGGAGAGCGCTACAGCAAATAGCTCTTTTCTACGCATACAGTGATAGCAGAAAACTGTATGTGTGCACACGTATGCTCATGCATTATAAATTTGACAAAATATGCCCTTCACCTTAGAAGTTCGTTGACTTTAAATCTATATTATTTTTTATCAATTGCGAAAAATTCTTGTTTTGCATTGCCTTAACGTTATTATTATTTAAATAAAGCTTAGAAATAGTAATAGCCGAATCTATGTACATCACAAAATAAATTTCGAAAATGACTTTATATTAGAATACTTGTCATTAGGGTACTCAGCTTGCGACGTGAGAAAAATTAATAAGACAGTGATTGTTGAGTGCTTATGACCGCACTTCGTGCCTCCAGATATGACTTTTGCAATAAACAGTTTTCATATTTTTATTTATTTTATTCATTTTTATTACTTAAATTTTTAATATTTCGGAAAACTAAGGGCACAAATAAAAGTAAAGTATATATATTACACATAATTAATTATCAACATAAATATAAATATGTAAATATGTAGCTAATTCGAGCGGCGATCTTAACAAACGAATTAAAAAAATTTTTAAATTATAATAGTCAGGGCGTGAATTTTTATTTTATTTCATCATATTGCTACGAAATTGGCCAAAACTTCAAATATGTAAATTCGGTTCTTCGATCAGAATTGATTTCGGCCCGAAAATCGTCTTCTAGCACAACACGCACACATAAACGCGTTCTCTCTTGTTTTTACTCACACAAGCAAGCAAATTCTATTTTTAGATTTCTTACGCTCTCAGCGTCAGCGAGCGGAAAGAGAGCAAATTTGGCCTTCACCAAAAAAGTGGCTGCATAGTGCCAAACGAATGTATGGCCGTTACGCATCTTGTCATTCTAGTGTCTTTGGTCAAACCTATATATAGTGTACATACCTGGGAAGACTTCGGAGTTAAGTATCTCTGGCTTTAACCAAGTCTCTGTGAGCACTATAATATGGAATGCAAATGAAAGACTATCCAATTTGATTAATTTGCTACGCAAGCCTCTAACATTTTGATAGGAGATAGTAAGATTTGTTGTTAGTTTTTTTAAGAGGAAGAAGATGAAGAGGCGGATGGTGCAGTGGTCTGGCCACGTGAGGGAAGTTTAATTCCCACGGGCACCTTTTCCTTATTTTTGTTCTTAGCTTCAAACTCTTTTACCAACAAACTATCCGGCCAAAAATCACCCGAACATATGGTCGAAAAGAGCTCGTTTGGGACAGTTATCTTGAAAGATGATATATCCCTAGCGTATGAAGTTAAATTTTTCCACTTTTATATTATCGGCTTTTGTTTTGTCTTGTATATAAGACAATACATCCGACGATGTTTGGTCAGGGGAAAGCCGAGAAACAAAAATTTGTTTCTTTAGTGTCCTGCAGATTGTATTTCTGAAGCGCCAAATTGTGCCGGTAGTCCAGACTCAATGTTCCCTTGTGGTGAAGACAGGTGGAATCACTGGTTGAGAAACCAGTGCAGACAATTCGGAATTGTTAGCAATCACAGGGTGGGGTCCATCCACAGCTGATTGATCGGATTGCTCCGAATCTTTTTTAGCTGCCGATCTTAGCAGCATATGTGAATTTGCTGCGATTGACAGCTGATCAGTTGTGATCATTTGCCCGTGGTTGCGGGGCCTTAAGCAGCCTACCACCAGCGGCTTTTTTGCTCTTTGGAGATTCATCTAATAGCTTAAGGCCATTAAACTGTGAATTAAGCGCGGAAAGAAGATCATCTGCTCGACGAAAACTATCTCTAGCTACGCCAAAACTGTTGATCAGTTCTTTCAAGCCACCTTTAGTTTGGCGCATAAACGATTTCATTTCGTTCGCAACCACAAGGCAAGCATCACAATAGTTATTTAGATTTTTACCCTTTGCAAGGTCATCACTTGTACGGCCATTAAAACCAGCGCACTTAGTATGCACCATTCTATCACATAGCCAACAAGTCATTTTTGGCTGCTCAGGTTTTATAACCTGGCAACAATTTTTATAAAAGCAGACAACATTTACGGTTTCCATGTTTAACTGAAATCAGACCACTGTGCACGAAAACACAAGACCAAAACTTTCAAACGAGCTGTTAAAAGAACCACACGAGATCAGTCTGCACGCTGAGAAATTTAGATTTTGTGTGGGAGAGCAGAAGAGAGAGAGAGTGAGAGCGAAAAGTGTAGTTTATGTGAATGCAAAAAACAACACCAAACACCACTGCGAACAACGCACACAAAGGGAGAGTAAACAAAACACAAAGACGAAAAATGCAAAATACTTTGTATATTTGTTTAAACTACTGCACAAATCACAAAAGAATCACTCGCGAAGCGAACGGATCTTTAATAATTATGTTTAAATATATGATAAATAAAGAAGATTATTATAAACCACGGCTGGTTTGACAATACAAAATAAAAACCGGGGCGCAAAAAAAAAAAAAAAAAGAAAACACGACCGTTCGCTTTGGAAGCTAATAGACGATTATATTTAACTTATTATCGTTAATATTTATTTAGAACTTTTAAGTACACCGCCCCACGTTGCGCGCCAATTAACTTTGTTGTGGTATATATGATTTAAAAAAAATATTTATTTATTTTTTAATTTATCTATCTATTATTGGTGTTAAACTTTTTAACTTTTTAACTTTATTACAAGACACTTATTCTTATCTAGTAGTGCATTTGTAAACCGTTCTTTCAATCTTCCCGAATCAGACTGATCTTAAAATTCGAAGTCCTAATCCAATCAACCTCGGCCAAAAGCTTTTCTTTGGAAATTTTCTGAACTTGCGATAAAAGCTTTATGCTGAAATTATTCCACTGTATTGTGAAATTTAATTATGCTGATCGATGCAGTTTTTGATTGAAGCGCAAACGTTGGCCGTGGTTTGGTCTCCAACCGGAAGCTGTGTTTACGTTAAGGTTGGGTTGTTCATATTAACGGGCTAAGCGCTGGCAAAGGCAATGACAAAACAAAGACAAAGGAAATGCCGAAGAGATTGATAATTTTGTTTGAAATTTGTTTATAAACTGTGGAAGGGTGCTATGTTTATGGGTTTATGGGTCTAGCATGAAAGACTTCATGACCTTAATGCAAGAAACTATGCAAGAGCTTATGAGGAACCAAAACATCCCTATTCAAATGCTCGATTCTTCTAAAACAGGATAATGACTCCCTTAATAATAGCTACCTGGAACGCTAATAGCGTTTCGCGGCACAAGCTATAACTTGCTCAGTTCTTAGCCGACAGAAAAATTGACGTTATGCCACTCTCAGAGACTCACCTTACCGAAAAGTACAACTTCCAAATACCGGGATATACATTTTACTTTACGAATCACCCGGAGGGCAAGGCCCATGGAACTGGGATACTAATACGATTGCGAATTAAGCACCACTTTATTGGTAATTGGCAAGAAGACTGCTTACAATGTACCTCTATAAACTTCCAATGCCATAACGGTGCTCTCACTCTGGCTGCTGTCTATTATAGTACGCAATCATCAAGCCGCAACACAAACATAACTATGTTTCCCCGGGAGCGCCTACATACTGGCCAGCAGATCCCATGTAGCTTCCAGATTTGATTGACTTTGCCATCACAAAAAGGATATCCCAATCAATGATTTCTAGAACTTTCATCGGATCACTGTCCGGTACTCTTTTATCTTTTGAACAAGTTACAACACATCGAGCGACCGTGTAGGCTTACAAGCAAAAGGACCAACTGGGCGAGGTACAAAAAATATGTTTTTTCCCATACCGGCTTTTCTAGCCCCCTGGAAACCGAGCAAGACATTGATCAGTTTGCTGGTGATATAGAATCAATACTTGTCGCAGCAGCAAAAGCGCCAACTCCACAAGACAACCATGTATGCAGAATAAAGTTTAACAAGACAAGTGGGGATATTGAACGGCTTGTGCTTCAAAAACGACGACATCGAAGAGAGTGGCAGGAGCACAGATCACCTGGCGCAAAGAGTAAATTAAAAGCAGCTTCTCGCAGACTTACCAAAGCGCTTAAAAAAGAAGAAACGGACGCACAACTAAGGAACATCGGAAATCTCACTCCCACAAGCACAAACAACTCGTTGTGGAAAGACCACAGGAACCTACAGGCACCAACAGAAACGGTTGTACCTCTCCGAAACTCTACCGGAAACTGGTCTCGCAGCAAGAGCAGGAGTCTTCGCTGATCATCTTAAAAAAGTATTTCACCCAAATCCAGCTACTAACTCATTTACTCTCCTGCCTTTAACTGCATCTGACTTAGCACCACAAGATCCTACGGAATATCGGCCAAGCGAGATAACGAAAGTCATTAAAGAGTAACTGAAGACTGGAAAATCGCCTGCCTACGACTTAATAACCCCGAAAATGATCATCGAGCTCCCAATGTGTGCAGTTCTACGAATCTGCTTGCTCTTCAACGCAATTACTAAAACAGGATACTTCCCTCAAAAGTGGAAGAAATCAATATAATTATAAAATTAATTATTATAATCAATTATATAATTATGATCCCTAAGCCTGGGAAAGCCATCATCATACAGGCCAATAAGATTACTTACTTGTCTATTCCAAGTTATTTGAAAAAGTGCTGCTGCTACGCCCCTACCTCAAAACACACAACACACACCCATCGCACCAATTTGGTTTTCACAAGCATTCTATAGAGGATTCTGAGAATAATTACTGGAGCTCCATACACAGAGACTTACAAATAAAACGTGTCATTGAGACAATAGCAGAGAAGAAAGTAAAATACAATGAAAAACTAGCCTCACATCCAAATCATCTTGCTTATTCGAGTATGCAGCCAAAGCCGACTGCATCGGATCGACCACCAGCCCAGCGTTAAATTTTTTGGGCAGCACAGCACGAATCATTTCATAAAATTATATTTAGTTAGTTTAGAATAAGATTTGAAAACTTATTGTTTGTCTCTTAAGAAAGGGAAGATTCAATAAATAAGAAAACATGGAAAAAAAAAACAAATTTGGAGTTTGAGCCAATCTTTTAAATCATTAATATTAATCTATATTTCAACAAATAAATAAAATATAATTGCGATATAGAGTTGTTATTATTACTTTTGTAATTCAAAAAATACATTTTAAAAAGGAAACACATTTTAAACAAGAGAGAATACTATAAACGAGTTCGCCGTCACTCCCGGTTTGGCGGCTTTAGGGCGTTAGAGTGGTTGTCGCAATTATGTGCGGTCCACATGGTTCAACAAACTTGCGATGCGTCTTTGTCTCTATAATCTGCATGCTGAATCTGAACCTTCTAGCTTTAACAGTTCCTGAGATCTCTGCGTGCATACCGACAAACGGACATGGCCAGATTGACTCGGCTATTGAACCTAATCAAGAATATATAAGTAAACACCTCAAATGTTTTGATAAGAACATTTGGAGCTGCACACGTATCTGCTCATGCAAAGCTCGCTAACAAAGGGGTCGGCCGAGCGTCCGCTTGTAAAATATACGTTCCACCTGAACAACATAAAAGTGCAGATGTAGCGTCTGCCCAATTTCTAGCAGCAAGCAGTACCAACGCCAGCAGCATAGGTGGGCAAGCGAAGTTCGGTATGCACAAATTTGTAAAACTAAAATCAGATTTGTTTGTTTGATTACTTAATAAAGACTTTATGGTCATAACAATAAAACAAATATATATTTTTTTATTAATTAAAACTCTTTCGATTTAACTTACATACTTTACAACGAATCTAGTATACCCTCTTACCCTACGAGTAACGGGTATAAGTAGCCAAATTAAATAATTTTTCAAGCGCCTTTTTTATATTATGGTGAGTAACGGGTATAATAAATATTATTTCTTTATAGGAAGCACTCGATACCCACTTACACCCTAAGAAAAGCGGCAACCGAGAGTGCATTCTATTGCTTCCCATCAAATACTTCATATACATTACATACTGTCGGAACCTGTGGGAGAGGGACTGGAGAGCGACTCTCTCCCAAACACTGAAATAGGCAAGTTAACACAAGCCAACGAACTAGAACAGTTGACTCAGTGTATGAAACATAATATCAAAGTGCTGACCCAGCATTGGGCCGGAAACTCGTGCGCAGCTGGTAAACACAGCATATTTGCGTGGCCGCTGCGAGTCTTTGTTAGCTTTAAGAATCATTTTAAGTTTCAGTTTGAATTTGCATTTACCAGAATAATGAGCGGCATCTCGTCAACTCTGACTAAGCATCGTAAAACATATTTTTATTACTCACTCTGCCAGCCCACAAGGCTGGCAGTTCAAAGAGGAAAGTTCCTCTCAACGTAAATAATAATCTTCTGCTCCCCGGACTCCCTGGAGCAGCCAGCGAAGGAAGGAGGAATCCTGACGACGACAGTATCGCAAGACGGTGCGATCAATCTTTAAATAATTGGCGCTCAACTAATGCTAAAAACCACCACCCAGCACCACATCACCAACACCGCCCACACAGCTTCTCAATTTGCGGCGCGGGAGAAGTGAAGCGAATAAGTGACGAAAGAACACACACACACCGAAAAAGATCATGTGAGTGGGAACCGATGCTAAACGCATTTTAAGTCTGTTAATATTTTTATGTACCATAAAGGGCTGCACAGAAGCGTTTAAAAAAAATACATTGTTAATCAACGCCAATGTAACAGTGAAAAAAATTATTACCAACAAAAATTATTTTAAACAAAATAATTATTTTAAACAAATAAAATGTGAAAAGAAACAAAAACCATATAATTATTTTTTGTAACAGCGCGTACGTTCGCTTTTCATTTTATATTTCCATTCGATTCAACCGCGACATTCGACGCTGCAGACTTTGTCTTTATTTATTGTTTGTCTGTCTTTGGTCAACTGCTACCCACACAGGCAGCTTTTGCATAGCTAAGCGAGTTGGACTGCTCATGCAGCCCGGATTCTCACAGTATATTAATAATACCATAGAGTCCGATAGCGAAAATCAAGCTCCCCCTCTAAGACGTGTAACCGACGTGTTACAGCTTAAAGCTGTAATACAGGCAATTACTTTAGCAGAGGAGGCCGCCAAAAACGAACTCGCACAGAATGAAATGCGTCAGAAAATTCACGAGCTGGCCAGCGGGTTGGCAGCAGCACATGTCGTGCCCACCTCAGCCGTGGCACCTGTGATTAGAACCTTTGAACCCATAGATATAACTAATAATTCTCCATGTGGCGTGACTTTAGACGCCGTTAAATATTTTCCTGAATTCTCGGGGTGACAGGAATCATATGTTTCGTGGCGACAAGCGGCGATAGCCGCATATCACATATTTAAAAATTTCAACGGCACCTCTCGTCATTACGAGGCAGTGACAATTATTAGCAACAAAGTTAGGGGCGCGGCCGATAATTTTTTATCCTCGTTTGGGATAAACGCAACCTCACTTACGTGCTTTTCGCTGCAAAGCCCAAAGACATGCCGTCAGCTCTGGCTTTAGCGCAAGAGGTGGAATCTAAACACGAAAGGTACAACAGCGCAGGGTCGTCAACTTGACAAGTACGACCACCATGACCCACAACCTAATAATACAAAAAATCCGTATTTCAATAGGCAGCATAAGGCATCGGCTCAGGCCGACCCACAAAAAAAAAAAAATTATTATTATTATTATTATTATTTTCTATATTGCTGCAGCCGACCCGACTCGTCATCAGACGAAGAGTAGCAGTGGTACCAATGAATTTTCTTCTAGACACCGGCGCGTCAAAAAATTTCATCCGACCTCGCAAAGAGCTAAAGGGTATCTGCCCGGTGGACTCTCCTTTCGAAATTCACTTAATCCATGGCGCCACCACTGCAAAAAAAAATGCTCTCGATTTTTAATTTAACTTTTTTCATTCTACCAGATTTTACTATATTCGACGGGATAATCGGGGCCGATCTGTTAACACGGGCCGGCCATCACTTTGCCTCGCTTCCGACCAACTCAAATGGGGTAAGGAGGTTTCATTCCATAAATGCACTGACGTCAACTTCACTAAGGTGGAGTGCGCAGATGCACCACCTTTGGCGAAGAAGTCATTTCTGGGGATGATCAAAAGCCGAAAAAACGCCTTCGGAGATCCCAACGAGGTCATATAACACGACTATAATGACTAGCGAAGAGCCCATTTACGCCAAATTATATCCATACCCCATGGGGGCAGCAGATTTCGTCAACAACGAGATCCAAGACCTGCTTAAAAATGGTATAATTCCTTATAACAACCCAATATGGGTGGTGGAAAAAAGGAACTGACGAGGCCGGCAATCAAAATAGACGATTAGTCATAGACTTTCGAAAGCTAAACGAAAGGACTATCCCGGACCAATACCCGATGCCAGATATCTCTATGATACTGGGCAACTTGGGCAGGCCAAATTCTGAACGACACTGGACCTGAAGTCCGGGTATCACCAGATCGTCTTAGCGGAAAATGACGGAGGGAAGTACGAATTCAAGAGGCTTCCCTTTGGCTTGAGAAATGCTGCCAGCATCTTCCAGAGAGCCATTGATGACATTCGGAAAATAGGCAAGACTTGCTATGTCTACGTCGATGATGTTATAATCTTCTCGGAAAATGAGAATGCTCATATCAAGCACGTGGATTGGGTTTTAAAAACCATAAGCGATGCGAATATGACAGTCTCAGTAAAAAAGTCAAGTTTTAAAAAAAAAAAAACGTAAACTTTCTTGGCTTTATAGTAACCAATGATGACATCACTACCGACCCAGAAAAGGTCGGGGCCACAAAAGAGTTCTCCGAACCAAAAACAGTATTTGAGTTTAGATCATTCTTTGGTCTCGCGAGCTATTACATATATGCTTTATAAAGGACTTTGCAGCCATAGCAAGGCCTATTTCGGATACCTTAAAGGGCGAAAATGGAAGTGTAAGCAGACATAGATCGCGACATATCCAAGTACAATTCAATGAGGCGCAAAAATCTTTCGAAAAACTGCGCAACATTTTGGCATCCGAAGATGTTATGCTCAGATACCCGGATTACAAGAAAACATTCCATCTAACGACGTATGCTTCTGCCTACGGTATTGGAGCAGTGCCTTCACAAGAAAGCCGCCCTATTACAATGATCTTTTCGAAGTTCGCTTTCATACAGCAAGTGCCGTCAAGAACATTTGAGGATTTGAAACTGGCCATGTTGCAGGTCATGAATTTCTTCCTAAAGGCCAAGGTAATTTACTGCGACAAGGAGCCATCGTTAAAATCGCACACGATCACGGCCATGCTAGACAACCATTTTGGCGTCAGCATCACGAATGCGCCACCCCTTCACAGTGTCTCAAACGGGCAAGTGGAACGTTTTCACAACACTCTACTAGAGCTCGCCAGGTGCCTGAAAATTGACAAGGGCATAAGTGATACTGTGGAGATGATCTTGTTAGCCACTACCAGATATAACAAATCAATCTATTCGGTCATCGATAAGAGTCCTGTCGACGCTATACAAGAATCCACGGACGACACACAAGAACGGATTGCTGACAAAATGACGCGCTAAGGTCTAGAGAGAATGCATCTCGACAAAACAGAGTCTTTGAAGTGGAAAAGGTTTTGGTCAAAACTAATAGAAGGCTTGGCGATAAACTCACTCCCTTGTGTGAGGAAAAAGAAGAAATACAAGCAGACGGTTCGTCCACAAAGACAACATATAAAATGACTCTCTCGCTTAATTTTAAGCTTTTTATTATTACTACCTATCATCAGCCGTTTGGCAAACTTCCATTTAATAGATATTAGGTCCGTTGTCAAAGGCACTATGTTTTAGTTTTAAGATAAAATGAATTGGTGATGGGATAAACCTCAGCGAACAAGAAAAAGCTACTAAAAAAATACATTTCCACTGTATTTGGTTTCCACTGTCATTGGTGTGAGAGCAAATCACTATCTGTTCACAAGCAAGGTATATCCCTATCATAAATGGAGAGATCCTGGTGTGGGAGGAGCTCGCGTACGTGACCCACTCGGCAAATCTTTCGGAATACATGAGCGTAATAGAAGAAACAAGCAGCATGAACGAGATGTTTCCACAGTCTCACATGGGGAAGTTGTTAGAAGTGGACACCTCGCACCTTCGGGACACTTTGGATTCGTTAAGAGTCCACTACAAAACCTACAGAATCGTTTAGATTTTCTGGGCTCAATGCTAAAGGTAGAAGCGGGGACGCCGGATTCACAGAGTGACAGTTGACACAGCCAAACAATAGGTAAATTAAAATAAATACTAGAATACAAAGTCGAATCCACCAATTAACAACCACTGTAAATCAAATTTTGCAAACACATAAAAATACCCAAATTGACACCGGCCATTTATATAAGACACTGCTGGCTAGGAATAGAATACTAATGATGGAGTTACAAAATTTAATGTTGGCTGTAATACTGGCGAAAAACAATATTGTCAGTCCAAATATCCTAGATCATGCAGAATTAAAATCAGCTTGGCTGAAAGAACCCTCAGATACCCCCATAGGCGATCTTATGTCCGCATTGTCTGTAAAAATACTACAATCCTCTAACATAATACACTTCATTATCAAATTCCCCAAAATAAAATTATCTTGCAAGAAAGTAAATATTTTCCCGGTCACTTGCAAAGGGGTTGTGCTGCAAATAACCGACAACATGGTAGCAAAGTGTGGAGAAGAAGTTCATACAATCAAAAACTGGACCCCAACACCGGGGGCTACTTTTTGCCAACTATGAACGGAAAGCTCATGCGCCAGGGAACTACACGCAGGGGTTCTAACGCATTACGAGTCGCAACCAAGCTACCTACACTGGCGTACCCGCGTGGATGAAGGAATCATCATCATCAATGGCCGGCCTGCTAGGGTCACGGTGTACAACGGAACAGAAGTCTATCCACGTGGCACACATCTCATTACCTTCAACGATCGCGTCGTGATAAATGACACCACCTTTATAAATCACGACAAGGCCCAAATACTAGCTCCAGGGGTAGCTAGTTCCCCATCATTAGATATTACCGTCAACAGAGATATTCTGAGTCTCCCCTATCTTCACCAGCTGAGTGAACGTAACTTGGAGTTCATCAAAGAGTTCGGGAGAGAAATTGATATTAATAATTCACATAGCATATTATTTATCGCAGCAGCGATTTATTGTGCATTGATTTGTATCGGCATCACCTGTCTACGGTTCATCGGAGCGCGGAGATCTGCAATCCAATTAAACGGGATGATCGCCGAATTAGGACCAGCCGAGGACGTCCGTTATCTTGAAGGGGGAGTAGTTAACACAAGCCAACGAGCTAGAACAGTTTGCTCAGTGTATGAAACATAATATCAAAGTGCTGACCCAGCATTGGGCGGAAACCCGTGCGCAGCTGGCAAACAAAGTATATTTTCGTGGCCGCTGCGAGTCTTTGTTAGCTTTAAGAATCATTTTAAGTTTCATTTTGTATTTGCATTTACCAGAATAATGAGCGCCATCTCGTCAACTCCGACTAAGCGTCCTAAAACATATTTTTATTACTCACTCTGCCAGACCATAAGGCTGGCAGTTCAAAGAGGAAAGTTCCTCTCAGCGTAAATAATAATCTTCTTCTCCCCGGACTCCCCGGAGCAGCCAGAAAAGATAGCCCTTCACCTCTGGAGGAATCCTGACGACGACAGTATTGCAAGACGATCAATCTTTAAATAATTGGCACACGCTCACTCTCTGAGATAGAACCTGAGAGCGAACAGTAGCCTGAGAGAACACAAGTTGTGTTGAAACCACTCGTTTAAGTATTCAATAAAAGACATCTCATATTATATTAAGCTGTTGCGTTTTTACAGTGGCGACGTGGTAAATTTAAACAAAAAAGAAATACATAACAAAAAGGCATATTAAAATATGTATGTATACATTTAATACAAAAATAAAAGGGTACATATAGGGTACAAAGGGTACATATATGTATGTAATTTGATGAAAGGAAAAAGTGAGTGTATATATGTGTGTAATTTTGAAAAACAATATTTATTTTGTGCAAATAAGTGCAAGTTTTGCGTATTCTTCTTCTTTCCACTCTTTTGTTTCCCGCGATTGTTCCGTTTTTTTCTCTTCCTTTTTCTTCCTTCATTATGGAAAAAGGAAGGGGAGTAGAGAGACAAGGGACTAGGCAGCGAAGTGTGAGTTAATGAGAGCGATTGGTGAGTGGTGGAAAAAACAAAAGTTCTAAACACAGACAGTGTTGACACACATAACTTTGGCGAAAAAAAAGCTGAGTATGAGGAGTATGAGGCGTTAAAAAATATAAATACTATCTGACAATGGTCAGGGACTGGTGTGATGCACAGTCGTATATTACTAATAACATACTATCTCACAATGGTCAGGGACTGGTGTAGAAAATACACAGTCGAAAATTATTAATAAATAACTATCTGACAAGCATCAGGGACTGCGTTAAACATTGTCGTGAATATTATTTTATCTGACCAGGAGTCAGTGGCTGTACAAGCCGTTATAAGTATAATTTTGTAATTACGATCTGTAGTATAGCTGATCTGAAATCATAGATATCTGTCAGATAGAAGAGGAAAATAAACAGTCTGAAGTAATGCCCCCACAGCTTAAGTCAGAAGATATACAAAGGGTAACATCGCAAGACTTGAAGTTGCCCAACAATTAATTTAAGTGCTGCAGATGTGGTCGAAAAGGTCATAATCGCAGAAAATCTGCTTGTCCAGATTTAAAGCAAAAATGCAATAAATGTACTCGTGTGGGTCATTTTGGACAAAAGTGCAGAGCCAATTTAAAGCGACCAGGTAGCCAAATTAATACCTCTACTAATAAACGCCAGCGCTCCAGTGTGCGTTGGGTAGAGCCAGAAAACAATAGGAAATCTGAAAACAATTGCTTTAAAATCAGAAGTGACGATGAAGAAGAACTTATAATATGCCAAATAGGTGGTAAAGAAGTTTCCTTGATAATAGACTCTGGATCTCGGTTCAATTTCATTAGTCCGAAAGACAAAGCGACAATCTTCAACGTCTGATCAAACTGTTCCAATAATTTTAATTTGTATTTATGAAGCGCCCATATCTGTGAGCCGCAGATCCAAAATAGTTGCTCAGATTTTTGTAATTACAAATGGAAAACAATCAATCTTGGGTAAAGAAACGGCAATAAAGCTGAAGGTACTACAACTCGGACTAAAGGTTCATTAAATAGAAAACGTATCCCCATTTTCAAAATGGAAATGATTGCCAATTAAACTATCTATTAACCCAAATATAAAACCGATTCAACAACCAATGCGGCGCATACCAATTGCGTTGAAAAATAAGGTAATGACCAAATTGGACGAAGCGCTTGCCCTTGATATTATTAAACGAGTCCTAGATCATTCACCTTGGATCTCACCCATAATAATAGCTTGTAAAGAAAACGGCGATGTTCAAATATGAACAGATATGAGAATAGCTAATAAAGCTATCTTGCCTGTTTGAGACTTTTATGACCAGACTAAGAGGTGCAAAAAAATGTTTTCGGCTTGACCTCAAAAATGCTTACCATCAATTGGAATTAAATGAATATAGCAAGCTGATAACTACATTCATAACTCCTCGCGCTATGTTCCGATACAACCGATTGATGGTCGGTTTCAACGCGGCACCCGAAATATTGGAACGAAGACTTGAGAAGCTGTTTGCAGCGTGTTCTAATGTTTTGAACTACATTGTTTACATCATTGTATTTGGAATCAATGGAAATGATCACGATAACGCGGTCAAGGTAGTCAAAAAGATAGTACAGGATAATAATATTCTCTTGAATGACACACGAAGTGAAATTTCTTAGCCATATCTTGTCAAATAGAGGATTTGAGGTTGATCCGTAAAAAGTCGCAACAATTTTCTCATTCATAAATCCCAAAAATAAAGAGACTCGTAGTTTTTTGGGTTCTGTCACCTACGTGGGCAAATTCATAACAGATTTAGATGATCGTGCTTTCTAAAAAAAGGTCTGCCAATTCGATTAGGGTGAAGCAGAGAGAAATGCTTTGGAAGGTCTTAAGTCTTGTTTGGCCAAAAAACCAAACTTGTCCCATTCCGATCCTAATAATAAAATTCAACTAATAGCGGACGATATTCCTTCCTGTTGCGCTTGGAGCCGTGCTAATACAGTTTACAGAAGACAACGAACTTAAAGTAATCTCGTTTGCTAGTCGAAGTTTATCGGACGTTGGAAAGTGTGAGGAGTCTTAAAACTCCCCACAAACCTCGTGTAGGGGAGTGGCCTAGCAACAGCCGCGATGCAAGGCGGCCAGGGCAAAGCGGAGAGACCGTGAATTAACGGTACCCCGTTAGGTCTTGGACTCGAGCGGGCCAAGGGCACAGGGGTCGAACGGTAACGGTGCGGATGTCGGACAGGCACAAAGAAGACGCACCGTGAATTAACGGTACCGCTCTGGACCTTGGACTCGAGTTGACCAAGGGCACAGAGGTCGACCGGTAACGGTGCGTGCACAAAGAGGACGCACCGTGAACTAACGGTACAACTGTTGGACCTTGTACCCGAGCGGGCCGTGCGCAAAAGGGTAAATAACGGGATCCCCGCGGCCTATAAAGGGACGGCGCAAGTGCAGCTCGAGGCAGTCGGTCTCAACACGCGAGGAGTACGTACGCGATGATAGTCGAGGAGAGTACCGGCGCGAGTCGCGCGGTCAGCGCGCAGTCGGAACGGGGTCTGAAGGCGGAGGAGTAGGGGACAGTTAGTGAGACAGAGAGATCGCGTGCGGAAGGTGGCCGAGCGTCGGAGTGTGAATCGAAGGATCTCGGAAGTGTGAACGCGCGGTCAAACGAGAAGGAAAGGAGCAGTGTAAGCAGCGGGAGGCGAGAAGCCCGAAGGACTCAGAAGGACGAATCGCCACAAGCAAGTGGAGATCCTGGGAGTGGAGGAGAGGGACCTGGCGTGTCGCAAGGATCATTGGAGTCAGTGGCTAGCAAAGGTGCTCCCAGGACGAGCGTTGCCTCGCCCAAGGACGATACACCCTGCACCATAATGTGATGCACAGTCGTATATTACTAATAACATACTATCTCACAATGGTCAGGGACTGGTGTAGAAAATACACAGTCGAAAATTATTAATAAATAACTATCTGACAAGCATCAGGGACTGCGTTAAACATTGTCGTGAATATTATTTTATCTGACCAGGAGTCAGTGGCTGTACAAGCCGTTATAAGTATAATTTTGTAATTACGATCTGTAGTATAGCTGATCTGAAATCATAGATATCTGTCAGATAGAAGAGGAAAATAAACAGTCTGAAGTAATGCCCCCACAGCTTAAGTCAGAAGATATACAAAGGGTAACATCGCAAGACTTGAAGTTGCCCAACAATTAATTTAAGTGCTGCAGATGTGGTCGAAAAGGTCATAATCGCAGAAAATCTGCTTGTCCAGATTTAAAGCAAAAATGCAATAAATGTACTCGTGTGGGTCATTTTGGACAAAAGTGCAGAGCCAATTTAAAGCGACCAGGTAGCCAAATTAATACCTCTACTAATAAACGCCAGCGCTCCAGTGTGCGTTGGGTAGAGCCAGAAAACAATAGGAAATCTGAAAACAATTGCTTTAAAATCAGAAGTGACGATGAAGAAGAACTTATAATATGCCAAATAGGTGGTAAAGAAGTTTCCTTGATAATAGACTCTGGATCTCGGTTCAATTTCATTAGTCCGAAAGACAAAGCGACAATCTTCAACGTCTGATCAAACTGTTCCAATAATTTTAATTTGTATTTATGAAGCGCCCATATCTGTGAGCCGCAGATCCAAAATAGTTGCTCAGATTTTTGTAATTACAAATGGAAAACAATCAATCTTGGGTAAAGAAACGGCAATAAAGCTGAAGGTACTACAACTCGGACTAAAGGTTCATTAAATAGAAAACGTATCCCCATTTTCAAAATGGAAATGATTGCCAATTAAACTATCTATTAACCCAAATATAAAACCGATTCAACAACCAATGCGGCGCATACCAATTGCGTTGAAAAATAAGGTAATGACCAAATTGGACGAAGCGCTTGCCCTTGATATTATTAAACGAGTCCTAGATCATTCACCTTGGATCTCACCCATAATAATAGCTTGTAAAGAAAACGGCGATGTTCAAATATGAACAGATATGAGAATAGCTAATAAAGCTATCTTGCCTGTTTGAGACTTTTATGACCAGACTAAGAGGTGCAAAAAATGTTCTCGGCTTGACCTCAAAAATGCTTACCATCAATTGGAATTAAATGAATATAGCAAGCTGATAACTACATTCATAACTCCTCGCGCTATGTTCCGATACAACCGATTGATGGTCGGTTTCAACGCGGCACCCGAAATATTGGAACGAAGACTTGAGAAGCTGTTTGCAGCGTGTTCTAATGTTTTGAACTACATTGTTTACATCATTGTATTTGGAATCAATGGAAATGATCACGATAACGCGGTCAAGGTAGTCAAAAAGATAGTACAGGATAATAATATTCTCTTGAATGACACACGAAGTGAAATTTCTTAGCCATATCTTGTCAAATAGAGGATTTGAGGTTGATCCGTAAAAAGTCGCAACAATTTTCTCATTCATAAATCCCAAAAATAAAGAGACTCGTAGTTTTTTGGGTTCTGTCACCTACGTGGGCAAATTCATAACAGATTTAGATGATCGTGCTTTCTAAAAAAAGGTCTGCCAATTCGATTAGGGTGAAGCAGAGAGAAATGCTTTGGAAGGTCTTAAGTCTTGTTTGGCCAAAAAACCAAACTTGTCCCATTCCGATCCTAATAATAAAATTCAACTAATAGCGGACGATATTCCTTCCTGTTGCGCTTGGAGCCGTGCTAATACAGTTTACAGAAGACAACGAACTTAAAGTAATCTCGTTTGCTAGTCGAAGTTTATCGGACGTTGGAAAGTGTGAGGAGTCTTAAAACTCCCCACAAACCTCGTGTAGGGGAGTGGCCTAGCAACAGCCGCGATGCAAGGCGGCCAGGGCAAAGCGGAGAGACCGTGAATTAACGGTACCCCGTTAGGTCTTGGACTCGAGCGGGCCAAGGGCACAGGGGTCGAACGGTAACGGTGCGGATGTCGGACAGGCACAAAGAAGACGCACCGTGAATTAACGGTACCGCTCTGGACCTTGGACTCGAGTTGACCAAGGGCACAGAGGTCGACCGGTAACGGTGCGTGCACAAAGAGGACGCACCGTGAACTAACGGTACAACTGTTGGACCTTGTACCCGAGCGGGCCGTGCGCAAAAGGGTAAATAACGGGATCCCCGCGGCCTATAAAGGGACGGCGCAAGTGCAGCTCGAGGCAGTCGGTCTCAACACGCGAGGAGTACGTACGCGATGATAGTCGAGGAGAGTACCGGCGCGAGTCGCGCGGTCAGCGCGCAGTCGGAACGGGGTCTGAAGGCGGAGGAGTAGGGGACAGTTAGTGAGACAGAGAGATCGCGTGCGGAAGGTGGCCGAGCGTCGGAGTGTGAATCGAAGGATCTCGGAAGTGTGAACGCGCGGTCAAACGAGAAGGAAAGGAGCAGTGTAAGCAGCGGGAGGCGAGAAGCCCGAAGGACTCAGAAGGACGAATCGCCACAAGCAAGTGGAGATCCTGGGAGTGGAGGAGAGGGACCTGGCGTGTCGCAAGGATCATTGGAGTCAGTGGCTAGCAAAGGTGCTCCCAGGACGAGCGTTGCCTCGCCCAAGGACGATACACCCTGCACCATAACATCCTAAATCCGTTCCGGCCGGCAGAAGGACCTTCAGAAGCTAAGGCAAGAACCCGACGTGTCCCTAAGGGTCAGTGGAGTCAGTGGTCGGTAAAGGTGGTCCAAGGACGAGCGTTGCCTCGCCCCAGGACGATACACCCTAACCCCATAACATCCTAAACCCAGACCGACCGGCGGGTGGTCTGCCAGAGGAGACGACAGCGACGTAGCGGGCTCGAGACGGACAGTGGAGTCAGTGGTCGGTACAGGTGGTTCCAGGACGAGCGTTGCCTCGCCCCGGGACGATACACCGTGCCCCATAATATCCTAGTCCCAGCCGGGCCGACTCGTCGTCCACGTCAAGGAGCCAGCGGTACCACGGAGGCAAGGCGTTGCAAGAGAAGCGCCGCAGGAGTAGAAGATCTCCGGAATATAATATAAGAAACAGCGGAATAAACGACTATATTAAGAACCTATTGCGTTTCCTTGGTCGGGCAATCACACAAATCATAAATTTGGTGGGACGAACACACAAACTCTCTGAGCTAGCCGCTGCAACCAGTAGCGAGCAAAATAAAGAAAACCAGTTCGTTACAAAAGCGATACTCCCAGACTGAAAAATAAAGTCTAGCTCTAGTCTGGGCGGTTGAGAACTTTTACTTCTATCTAGCAGGACTGGAATTTGAGCTGGTGACAGGTCACAAACCACTAGAAACAAAATTTAAACCAACCTCGAAACCTCCAGCCCGAATTGAAAAGTGGCTCCTACGCATACAAGCATTCGAATTCAAAGTAATTTACAAGGCTGGTAAAGAAAATATTTCGGATTCTTTGTCTCGGCTCTGCGAATCAACAAACTTTTCCTGGCGAAGGAACGAGTACATCTTTCGGGTCATCGAGGATTCTGTTCCTGCAGCGTTGAACATATCCGAAATATCTCAGGCAGATGAACGTGATGAGGAAATCATCGACGCCATATCATGCCTGGAAAACAACACTTGGAATTCCTGTACTTCAAAAAGCTAACACCCATTTCGGTATGAAAAATTATTTTAAGGGAACACGTTAGATTATTCCGACAACACTTCGCTAAAGAGTGTTGGAACTAGCGCACGAAGGACACCCGGGCGAGTCAGCAATGAAACGCCGGCTGAGGCCAAGGTGTGGTGGCCACGCATTGACAGAGATGCTGAAAGTTTCGTAAAAACCTGTAGAGACTGTTTAGTGGTATCACAACCTTTGGGCCCAGCTTCAATGCATAGAACACCTTTTCCTACAAGTCCGTGGAACTAAATAGCCAGTGATTTATTGGGACCATTACCAAATGGAAAATATGTTCTCGTATTCATAGACTATTTTTCAAGACACGTGGAACTAAAGTTTTAACAATCAATATCCTCAGCAGCTATTATTGGGAAAATTTAAGGAAATATTCAGCCGTTTAGGGTTTCCAAAGTGTTAGTGCGATGTTTGAACAGTATTACAGTTTGAGTGTTATTACCCTAATAAGGACCCCCAATATTGCACTCAGGCCAATGGGGAAATGAATAGATAATGGGCCAAAGATTCTATGGCGTGAAATAGAAAGCTGTCCGAATAAAATGGCATTTCTTCTTGTATTAGTATAGCGAAAGTGATGAGGTAGATGCGATACTAGAAGAAAAGGGTACCGACCCTAAAGGAAAGTATACAGAAATCTGACGATTAGGTTGGGACAATAGCTTCTGGAAATCAGCATTCCATCTCCCAAGTTTGCAATACAACTGAAGGACGGACATACATCGGTGTATCCACTCGGCTGTTGACTATTCAAGAATATAAGAATTAATAAATTTTTAATTTTATTTTTCCGAAGGGGTTTGAAAGCATGTTTTAAAATCCCCTCTAAAAAAATCGAATAAAAAATAATATTATTAATAGTACATCAAATTTACTAAACAATATTACACATAAAGCCAAAACTGTTTTCTTTTTCAGGGTTTTTTTTTAATTTTGGTGTTATTTACATGAATAATAAGTAAATAAATACAATATTTATACTTACTATTGAACTCCAACCGCATTGTAAGAATTTGTTCCAACACGATAGGCTCCAGTTGATGTAAACGTCTTCCCTCACCACGATGAACGTGTTTTAAATATGAGCTTTCAATCAAGGCACGGTTAATTATTCCAGGCTCAATATCTGGATAAATAACTTCATCCACAAGTGGCTTCTGCACTTCGGAATTATTTATTTGATCCTCTTCCATATCAGCTCGAGTTATTTTTAATGAAAAATATACCTGGGTATTTCTTTTAAATATATATTCTTTGTTATTGATGTGTAACTCTATGTGTCCTAAGACTTGTAAAAATCCAAATTCTAAAAAGTTTATAAAAGAACATAAGAGCTTCGACTCGCAAAATACAAATACACGCAAATACAGCCTTGCATTAAGAAAGAAAACAACTGATTAATACCGAACAAGAGAGTATCCTATAGTCGAGTTCCTCGACTATCAGATTTTAGGCTTTAGGGTGGGCAAGGGAGGGGTCTAAAAACTCCCCACTTATCTGGAAGCAGGAGGGTAGAGCAATTAATTAATGTACCTTGGACCCCGGAAAAGCGGAGAGACCGTGAACTAACGGTACCGTCCTGGACCGTGGACTTGAGCCGGCCAAGGCCAAGGACCTTGTGCCCGAGCGGACCATACGCAAAAGGGGAAATACCAGAATCCTCGCGTCCTATAAAGGATCGGCGCTCCTCGCGGCACAAGGATCGGGTCAGTGAATTAGAGCGACTCCGCACGCACGAATGTGCGGAGAAGGAAAAGTGAATGAGAACTCACGGAGAAGTTATCGAAGAGCAAACTTTGGAAGTGTCGGACAGTAAGAGGCGCGCAGGATACCGAAGGAAGAGCAGTACAAGTGGAGATTGATCCTTGGAGAGGAAAAACCTGGCGTGGTTGAGCGGTTCCGTGAAGGCAGTGGTCAGCAAAGGTGGTCACAAGTCGAGCGTTGCCTCAACCCGTGGACGATACACCCTGCCACCATAACATCCTAACGGGCAGAAGCGAGCAGAACTAAGAAAAACAGTTCGATACAGTTATGTTCTTTATGTCATTATCTATGTAAATTACGCTAGTGTGACTTAGAAAAAACCGTTTTCCCACGCCCACTCCGACAAACAAAAAAATTTTCTCGGCTTGACCTCAAAAATGCTTACCATCAATTGGAATTAAATGAATATAGCAAGCTGATAACTACATTCATAACTCCTCGCGCTATGTTCCGATACAAGCGATTGATGGTCGGTGTCAACGCGGCACCCGAAATATTGGAACGAAGACTTGAGAAGCTGTTTGCAGCGTGTTCTAATGTTTTGAACTACATTGTTGACATCATTGTATTTGGAATCAATGAAAATGATCACGATAACGCGGTCAAGGTAGTCAAAAAGATAGTACAGCATAATAATATTCTCTTGAATGACACACGAAGTGAAATTTCTTGGCCATATCTTGTCAAATAGAGGATTTGAGGTTGATCCGTAAAAAGTCGCAACAATTTTCTCATTCATAAATCCCAAAAATAAAGATACTCGTAGTTTTTTGGGTTCTGTCACCTACGTGGGCAAATTCATAACAGATTTAGATGATCGTGCTTTCTAAAAAAAGGTCTGCCAATTCGATTAGGGTGAAGCAGAGAGAAATGCTTCGGAAGGTCTTAAGTCTTGTTTGGCCAAAAAACCAAACTTGTCCCATTCCGATCCTAATAATAAAATTCAACTAATAGAGGACGATATTCCTTCCTGTTGCGCTTGGAGCCATGCTAATACAGTTTACAGAAGACAACGAACTTAAAGTAATCTCGTTTGCTAGTCGAAGTTTATCGGACGTTAAAAAGCGATACTCCCAGAATGAAAAAGAAAGTCTAGCTCTAGTCTGGGCGGTTGAGAACTTTTACTTCTATCTAGCAGAACTGGAATTTGAGCTGGTGACAGGTCACAAACCACTAGAAACAAAATTTAAACCAACCTCGAAACTTCCAGC